>NC_067403.1:78963250-79268250 GCF_016432865.1 Antechinus flavipes | reverse complement strand
AAAAATATTTATCAAGAATGTATTAAATGACAGGTATTGGGCTAGCTTCTTGGCACAAAAAGACAAAATTAAAACAATCTCTGCCCTCAAAAAGTTTACATTCTATCAAGAGAAACAACATGTAAACACACACATATAAAATACATACATAGACAAAAAATAAGTAAAGTAACTAACATAATTTATAGAGATAAGTTCCTAGCAGCTCAAGTACCAGGTAGACCTCCTATAAGAGCAAACATCAGGATGGAGGTTTAAAGGAAGGATTCTAAGAGGAGGAGGTAAAGGGAAGTTGGATTCTAGGCTTCAGGTACAGGCTTAATAAAAGCAGAGAGAGATGGAAAGTTGTATGAGAAGTAAAGTAATCTGGCAAGGACAGAGAGTATGTTAAGGGGAGTTATGAGTTATAAATCTGGAAGGATCGGTTGTGAAAGGCTTTAAATGCTAAATCAGAGGAGTTTGTATTTGATACTAGAAGCCACTCTGAGGCAGCCTTGCTTACTGGGGCTGTTGGGGAAGGAACCTGGTGAGACTTTTAGGAATAGCACTGTTGGAGTTCTATGGGAAATGGATTGGAGAAGCAGGACTTGAGGCAGGAAGACAAAGAAGGAGGCTCCTGAAAAAGCCCAGAGGAGAGATAATGAAGACTGATCTGGGGTGTTGGCTATAGGAGAGAAGAGAAGAGTACATAGATGCAAGAGACATCATGAAGGTAGAATCAATAAGACTTGTCAAGTTATTGGATCTGTAGGGCAAGAAGACTAAGGAGTTGAGGATTAGAAATAACCTGGAAATGACCATGACAGAAATTTGGAAGTTAGGAAAAGGGATGTTTTGGTGAAAAGGTAACAAATTCTGATTTAGTCAGACATTTTTGGTGCTTACAGGACATGCAGTTTGAAATATCCATTATGCAATTGGTGATAAAGGAGACTGGAGTTTGGGAAAAACCCACAGCTGAATATATGGATCTGGGAGCCCTCTGTCTAGAGATATTAGTTAAGCCCGTAGTGATTGATAACATCTATGGAAAAGGGCATATAAAGAGAGAAGTATAAAGGGCTAAGGATAGAGCAAGGAAATCTAGTCTTAGTTTCCCTAGTCCTTGTCAGTACTTAGAGAAACATTAAAGAGAACAATGTCTCTCTATCTCATCTTTCTCCCCTCCTCTGTGTCAAATCTTTTCTTCTCCTGTTTAAACATTCCTGGTTCCTTTTATTTGTTTTCACATGGTATCATTTCTAATTCTCTATATACCTTTTTGGATACCAATCAGCTCATCAATATCCTTCCTAAAATGACCTTGAGCTAAAAAAATAGATTTCATATATGTATATATGTGTATACATATACATATATATGGTACACAAATGCTTATCTGTGTATATGTTTATATATATATATATATATGTATGTGTGTGCATTAAAAAGCTATATACACACATATACATATGGGTATATATTTATGTATATATGTATGTGCATACATTAAAAGGACATATACACATACATATATACATATGGGTATATGTATATGTGTGTGTGTGTGTGTGTGTGTGTGTGCATGTGCATTAAGGGATATGTGTGTGTATGTTAAAAGAAAGATCATGGATTGAAAGCTGACATAGTACTTACAGGTCATTAATCCAATTCTTTTGTTTTATTAATAAGAACAATGAGATCATGAGAATTTGAGTAATTTGTCCAGGGATATCTAGGTACTAAGTAGGAGATCCAGGATTCAAACCTATTATCTTCATTCTGAAGTGGGGAGTTAGGAAAGGCTTCAAAAAAAAAGGAGTTTTGAGTTAAACCTTAAAATAAATGTAGGGTTTGGTTTTCACAAAGAGAGAATAAAGGGCCTTTCTGGCAAGAAATATGGCATAAAAGATGATACAAAGGGGTGGACGATAGTGCTATCTGAAGAAAATTGTAATAGAGAACACATTAAAAGGAGTGGAGAGGTAATAAGCCTTAGGATATTGAACTTTTCTATTTGAAAGGGATCCTAAGGATTATCATTGTATCCCCATCATTTTAGAAAAGGGACTAGAGAGAAAGGTGTATTGAAAACATCACAGTCAAGCTGGAAATAGACACCATGAGAGGACACATAATCATCAAAAAAGAATTAGCATCTAATAATAAAAACAACAACAACAACTTGACATGTAAGCAAAGTGAAATTGTGTGACTACAAAATCTACAATCCTAGGCAAATGCTTCCAGTTGTGGAGCTGATGGGATTCTTGAAGGCTGTTCTGGGAAAATACAATATCTTATTGGTTCTATCTTACTGGAAAGGGCCAAACGCATTCCCATCCTAAAAATGAGTCTGTTTTCCAAAGACCAATGTAGCTGAGTGTGAAAGGGATCATCGCTCACTCTCAGGCCATTTGTAATGAATTTTTTGGCCATGGCAATCTCTGAAACAGATAAAAATACAAAATGGTGCTCACTTCTGTGTGGCCCCTTCTACTGCTGCAGTATATTGGTGGCTGAACAGCAGAAAAGTCAGAGGATGCTAAGAATCACAGATTTTAAGTATCTATAAATTCAGCTGTTGGCACTCAGTGAGATCCTTGACTTACAATTGGAAAAACTGAATTATATCAGTCTGAACTTTTTCCTTTATGAATTAAACCAGAAGAAATTGTTGCTACAGTAAATGGAAGGATACTTCACAGATTCCCTTTTGAGAGACAAAGAAATTGGAAGAGTTGATTTTTATTATGTGTCTAAATGTGACTAATTTGGTCACCATTGGAGACTTAGGCTCAATATCCAGATGCTGATAAGTATTTGGAGGAAAAAAGCTCCTTATGAAAGTATCTGCAGTTATGTGTTAACATCTGATAGAAGGTGAAGAGGTAAAGGAATTCTAGCAAGAGCTCAATAAGACTCTCCATACTGAATCAACACATTCTTGGATACTTAATGACTATAAATAAAAAATGAAAGTAGGTGAGGATGGTGAGAAATATATTGAAAACTTGAACAAGAACAAGGAATAAAAGAGGCTTGTGGACACTACAAAAAACCTATAACAATATATTGTGAATGCTTTCATAGAGAAAATACTAGACAATAGCAATGGTGAGCACTGAATAACAACACAAAAATAAAATTGGTTATATTTTTTAAAATAGGAAATAGCTTAATACTGATATGGGACACATTCTTGAATAATTTATATGTATCCATCCAGAACACAAATTGTCAGATGAAAGATTAATATTTAGGCTAGGTAGAGTGACACATGTCTGTACTCCCAGTGACTGGGGAATTGGAGACTAGCATATCTCTTGAGCTTAGAAATTCTGAATTAAAGTGGGTTATCCCAACTGGGTGTCTTCCTTAAGGTTGTCAGTAATATAGTAAGTTCTTTGGAGTGGGAGTTCCTACCATGGTTCCTAGGGAGAAGTAAAATAGCCCAGGTAAGAAGTGGAGCAGGTCAAAGCTCTTTGACTATAAATAGTGGGATTGTTTCTATAAGTAGCCCTTGTATTTCCAGTCTGGACATGATAGGAAGACTCAGTCTTAAAAAAAAAAAAAAAGCCATAGCTCTTCTTAGCAATATAATTATCCAAGACAATTAAAAAAAACTCAGGATATAAAATGCTATCCACATTCAGAGAAAGAATTGTGGAGACTGAATGCAGATCGAAGCATATTATTTTCCTTCTTGTTTTTTTCTTTCTTGTGGTTTTTCCCTTTTGTTCTGATTCTTCTTTCACAACATGACTAATGTGGAAATATGTTGAACGTGATTGTACATGTATAACCTATATCGGATTGCTTGCTGGTTTAGGGATGGAAGAGGCAAGGGAAGGAAGAAAAATTGGGAACTCAAAATCTTACAAAAATGAATGCTGAAAACTATCTTTGGATGTAATTAGAAAAAAACACTATTAAGTACAAAAAGGTTAGAAAACTAGCAGTGAGAAAAAGATACGGCATGAAATTGAAATAATTCAATCCTAATCTATTCAAGTAAGCTATTAATAATAAAAAATGTCAATAAAATATAAGCGAGACAAAGGTTGTAGGTATGTGAGAAATCACTTTAGTCCAATCTTCTCATGTTCAAATGGCAAAATTGTGCTCCAGGGAAGCAGAATGACTTGTCTCAGGTGACAGAACTCTGATTGGAACAAAAGTCCTCTGAATCCAAATTCAATGCTCTTTCCACTTCACCATAGCAACATTCCCTGTTATGTGTTTATTACCTTCTCATGTACATAATAATAATCTCATTCTTCTCTCTTCTTTCCCTTTTTAAAGTCTTTCTGCACTAATAATAAATCATTAAAAATTCAGAATATTAAACGATCCATGATTTGAGCAGTGTAGCTGGTCCCTCCATAGAAAATATTATAGATAATCATGCATTTCCTTGATGCTTAGTAAGATAGTCTTTGGGAGCTGCTGTGCATAAAAACCCCAAACTTCTTTACTAGTGGTTAGGACCTGGCGGTGGGCTTTGATGGGGACCAGACTGGTCCACACTATAGAGAGATGTTCAATTGCAATACCCAAAGTCTTTCTAACTTGGCAGTTCCTCCTAGAGTATGTGTTGCTCTGGTATAGCTGAGAACTCAAAGTCATCTCTATGACAAGAGGACTTGAGTAGAGAATATTCTTTTTGCTATTGGTTGTTCTTCATTTTCTAAGAGGACTAAGGCACCATGAGATGTCTTGACTACTGCTTGAATTGGGTAAAAGTGAGGCAGAGTGGAACAAAGCCATCAGCCCCACTCTTCCAGAGTCATTGATGTTCAATGGCAAGACAAAAGTCCGGCTAACTGGAAATAACCGGGGATGCAGGAGATGAACTTGGCATCTGTGAACTCTGACCAAGCTCTAAGCACGGTGAGGGCCTGCTTCAGTCACCTTCATGGACAATTCAAAGAACATTCCCATTTCTCCCCCTTTCCTGCCCATGATTTTATATGACTCACAATCCAGGTCTTTGGCCTCTGGAGGTTGTTTTTCTACCAATTAATTTTAATTCAATTCAGCAAATATTGACTCAGCTCCTACTATTCTGGGTGGTAGATAATGTGCTAGGTATTGAGAGTATAAAGATAAAAAGAAAATAACCAACAAGTTTGCTTTCTACCAGAGGGAAATAACAGTTAATTCTTTTTCCCCTTTTTCTCAGATCTGTGACTTTTTGGTTTAGAGTATTCTGGGTCCTTCTTCCAGTGAAGATCAGCATCGACTTTGTAATTTTTTAGTGTTATAGATTTGCCTGGTGGGGGGAGAAATTGAGAAGTTAGATACTTTGGTCATCACATATCCAGGATGTTCCAGAGATAGGACTTAATGTAGATCTTCCTGATTTAGAGGCTGATATGATCCGCAACGCCTCCTATGTGCTCGGATATGTAACAAAACATAAGAAAAAATAAATCCAATCTTTTAGAAAAACAAGACAAGAGTAGGAACACTTGGTATTAGGGGAATCAGGGGGCAGGAGCTGAGTTAACCTTTGATACCGAGGTGAAGAGAGATGGAGAGAAGGCAATGAGATGTCTTGTATTGAAAAGATGAGATCAGTCAGGTTTTCAGAAATGTGGCTGCACAAGGGGGTGGGAAATTATTGTGAAACATATCTGGAAAGATAGGTTTGGAACCTTCCCATTCTTGGACTGCCCAATTTGGATCACTCTACTAAACAAGTGTTTACCCTGAAGAAATGCTCTCAGCCTGGGGCTGTGACTAATGTTCCAGATTACATCAGATTTGTAAAGCAACACCTTCTATGTCTTGAAGGAAAATCTTTCCCCAAATTACACTTCTCTGAAAGGTACACAGTAATAACACACCATGTGGGCATAGAAAATTGTATTGCAATCGGATACATTGAATAATGTAATGTTTCAACAATGCCCAAATGAATGCCATTATTAAAATACCAGGGCAGATCTAAAAAGTTACATTAAAATCACCATGGGCATGCATTAAGACCTCAAAATAACAAATATTGGATTCTTTACAACTCCATGGTGGGACCACCCCTTACCTCCTCTCCCTTCTCACATCCAACTCCTATAATCTATAATCCATTTACCAGTATGATCCCAACTCAGCTCAGGAGTCTCACAATGGCAGAGACTTAGGTTCTTCCATGCTCTATGAACAGTCAAATTCAAAACATTTATTAAGTGCCCACTGTGTTCCAGACACTTGGTATTATGCTAGTAAAATAGGAAGATGAAGAAATTGTTTTTAATGAGTTTCTTCCTTGCAATAAAATGTTTATTCAATCATCAGTCTTACCCTGTCCTTGGAAACTCCTTAACACATTCAACATTTTCCCAATTCCCTTTCTTATGCTTATTTTTTATTCACTTCCTTCTCTACCCCCATTCCCAGTTCGAGCATAGGAGCTTTCCTTCATTGTCATTTCCTGTCAATCAATCTCCTAGTCCTTATCATTTTCCATCTACATAAGGTGATAGAATACCAAAGTCTTTCTTTGATACTTCTTCCTAGTATGGAGGAGCCCTGAATTCCCTGGATGTTATTCTAGTGAAAGCCAAACTATGACCTGTCTTATTAAGCTTAGAAATGCTCTGAGTAAATAATAATAATAACAACTAGCATACAATGTGCCAGGCACTGTGTTAAGTGTTTTACAATTGTTACCTCATTTGATCTTCACAGCAACCGTGAGAGGTAGATGGTATTATTATCCCTATTTTACAGATGAGGAAACTGAGGCAAAGAGGTGTTAAATGAATTGTTCAGGGTTACACAGCTGTAAATGTCAGAGACAAGATCTAAACTCAGATCAACTATCCAGGAATGGATAGCTTTACTTGGACATCTGAGGTCAGAGAGGTTCATCTCCAGAAAATTGGTGATGAATTATTTTGGAAACCATAGCAACTTATGAAAGCTGTCTCATAAGTTTGCCAAAAAAAAAAAAAAAAAAAAAAAAAAAGGCAAACATCAATGGAAAAAATAAATCACACTGGTGAAATCACGGCTACCTTGAAATGCTATAATTAGTACATAGAGATGTGGGGTCCCAAACAGAATATTCCCTGAGAAGAATAAGGCAAAAAAAAAAAAGTCACTTCATGAAACTGAACCTAATAAGAATGAACAGAGAATGAATGCCATTAACAATCAACAAAAATAACTTGCTCAAAGAGGCATTTATTGTGAATATCTTGCAGATGGCTCATCAGGGAGATCTCAAATTTTGAGATAATTATTTCAAGGTAAGCTATAATCTTAGAAAATATGACACCAATAATAATAATAATAGCTCTAATTTATCTGGTACTTCAGGGCTAAGGATTGAACTTCTGATTTCATTGGATTAGGAAACTCCCAGAAGAGGAAACTTCTATAAAGACAGCAATTGATACCGTCTCTACACTTAGAATCTTAGAGAATTGATTAAATTGCCCAGGGTTACATACTGCTAATATGTGAGAGGCAGGACCATAAGGCAGGTTTTTCTGGCTCCCTTGCTCCCTCTCTATGTCATTTCTATCATTTTATAACCTGCTTTCCTTAAAGTAGATTTATTTTTCTCAAAAGGAAGATAAGAATTATAAAAGTAAAAGATTGATAGTTTGGCAGCAGTATTTTGATCTACATAGAGCAGGAACTATATTAGTAAATGTATAATAATCAGCTTCTCTCCTTCCCCACAAAAATTAGGGTAAATGCTACACGTACTCAAACTGAATGTCATGGAAGTCTAATGACTTGTCTATGGTCACACAACTATTATTAGAGGTGGACTCAAATTCAGCTCTTCTGACACCAGTTCTAATGCCTTTCTCACACCAGTGGTTACCATGTTTTTTTTTACAAGGTTCTAGAAAACCACATATAAATACATGAGAAACCTAGAACTGAAGTCAGAAAAAAAGTTCAAATCCCATCATGCTTACTAGATGTGTGACCCTTAAATGGGTAAGAAATTTTGCTTCAGTTCTCTGAATAATAATAGCACCAACTTCCCAAAAGTGTTGTTCTGGTCAAATGAAATAATACTTATAAAGCCTTTTGCAACTTTAAAGTGCTATATAAGTTTTTGTTATGATTATTTTGGGCTCTTTTGGCTTCCTGTTATTTTATATTGGTTACCCTTCTGAAGGAAATAGTGATAACAATTATCAATGTCTTTCTTTTATCTATTTCCTATTTTTAAAGCTTGTTTGAATAAGTCAAATTAGTATTCTAGTACCTATATGAAAGATTTTCTTCTTTTTATTATTTCTTACAGTTGGAGGTTGATTTTGATTTTTGTTAATCAATGGTCTGTCTATATAGAGACAGCTGATTCAGAAATGACTCCTACATTAGTAACTAACCAATCATTTTTTTTTTATTGTCAGTTCCTTTTTTTTTTTTTTTTTTTTTTGGAGTGTTCAATGGATATCATGACTAATCTCTTTAAACTTTCCCCTAAAGAAAGCATATTAATAGTCAGGTAGAAGACTTCTGATTAGTCTACTAGTTTTTGGTCTTTTTAAACTTCTTAGTCCTGAATCATTTTTTAAAATATATTTCTCACCATCATCCCCTATACCTCCCTTCACTTTAAAGTCATAAAGTGTAAAGGTAGATCTTGCTCTGATTTTGGGAATCTATGAGGATTCTTGCAGAATTTGTCATATATTTTACAGTGTATGTTGACACATGAGCCTTCATTCCAGGCTCTGCAATCTCAGGATGGTTGTCAAGTTCTCTGAGACTGAAGTTTTCTTTTAAATAAAAGAAGGGAGTTGGATTAGGTGACTGCTAATATTCCTTCCAATAACAAATCTATGATCCACTGTTCTAGAAGAACTCATCATGTGTGATGCCGTGTTAGCACCCTGGATACCTTAGAATCAGCTGGAGTCAGGAACAACAAAAGTCCTTAGTCTTTATTGGTCTGTAGAGATAGGATTGAATTGGATGAAAGCAGAATCTCTGTGACCTTCCTCCTCCCTCATCTACTACCAAAGTGACTCTGACTAGTCTTATTCCACCCCTTAGTCCCTCCTACAATTCTCTGTATACATCAATTATTGAGCCAGCACAGGATAGTGGGAAGAGCCATTTTCCAAGTATATGCTTACAGAGTATTATCTAATCAGTAATTAGCCTTAAGTGCATGAACTCAAGAGTTTCAGCCCTCTACAATCATGAGTACTGCAAAAAGAGGTGATCAAGAAGAATCCTATAATATGGTATATTTTGTTGATTTTTTAGGCATATGATGAAATTATCTTTGCCATCTGTCAAGAGATCCTATGATCTATCCTCCTGTTTAAGTGAATCTGACTTCTGTTTTTAGGTTTGATTATTGGGAGACTATTGGAATCATTGTGGATCTCTTCTTTATGCCATTTTGTTATTTGTTAGTCAAAGGCCAACAGTAAAGGCTAAACAAACAGTAAGTATAACTTTAGTTAAGTTTAGAGAAAATCTAAAAACCTGGTGATTTTTCAACAACCAAACATTTGTTTTTTTTAAATAGATGCCAGACACATGGTAGCTATTTTTTAAATTAAATTTTTAAAAATAGTATTTCCCCCCAATTACACTCAAAAACAATTTTAACTTTCTTTTAAAAAAATTGACAAATAAGTATTTGTTAACCATCCTCAGTACTTGTGCCTCCCTCCTATCTATTCAGTATTTATCTTGTATTTGCACATACCTCCTTATTTATATGTTGTTTTCCAATTAGAATGAGAGCTGGGAAAATATATTCATCTTTCTTTTTATTCTCAGCACTTAGTACAGGGTCTCCATCACTTGATGAGTGTTTGTTGACTGGCTGATTGATAATTCAAGGCATTATGCTAGAGCTTGAAAATACATAAGCAAAAGAGAGGTATTTCTTGCCCTCAGGTGGCTTACATTCCATTAATATACTCTGCTTCCTTTTCTGTTTGTACATGGTTACTGTAGGACACTAGAAACTTGACCACACTGAAAACCACTTCATTTTCCTTTGTTTCTCAAGTTACTACTATATCAGAAGATGATTCACCCATTGGTTGTTAATGATGATAACGAAGTTAGTCTGGAAAGCAGACACAGACTATTGGTAGCATCAAACTGAAGGCCCTTCCATCTGGATAGAATAGCCAGAGTTTATCAACTTCAGACTTACTCTTCAAAGATCCAGAACCACCTCTTGGTTCTGGAGAAGGTCTTCCTTTTGCAACCTTTTAATCTTAAGATGGTCTTTTAAAAAGTAGATTGATTTTTCATAGAAGAAAGAGAAAGTATTAATAATCTGGCAGTAGTCTTCTAGTCTATTTAGAGCAGGGATTGTTAGCAAATGTTTAACAACCAGCTTCCCTCCTTCCCTACCCCCAGACCCCCAAAATGACATGCTTTTAAGTTGAATTTTTAAATCATTAATATTTTCTGTCTCACTGTCTGAAGTCTAAAAAATAAATAAGATAATGAAGGAAACCCTGATTTGTGGTGTTTGCTTATTTCCAAGGTGCACAGCTATCACTTAAAAATTTAACAACTGGATCTCCTGAGATCTGCTAGGAGCTGACTGAAGCACACATCTGTTTTGGAGATTATTTTTCTCAGTGCAGATTTGTACTTTGATATTCCAGTTTATTCACTTGTTATGAGTTAGAGATGAGGCCAAGATACAGATGCTTGCCTGAAACCTACCATCTTCTGCCGGTTCTAATCACAGCCAGGGATTCTGCATCTGAAAGGGCAAAGGGAGCTAGCTAAAAGTAGGATACATACCTAAGGGCGGGAATGGGGAGGGGGGGTGGGGGGAGAAGAGCTTATGAGCTTTTGAGTTAGTTAGCCCAAAGGAAAAATACTTCTGGAATTGTTGTCACTGTGCCTGACCAGGCATATTGTTTAAATGGTAAGGGACCGATCATCACAGGCCAACATGGACAGTGGGCAGAGGGTTGGATGTAAAAAAAATCTCTATCTGAGCTCAAATGCCACTTCAAACCCTCCCTCCTTCCTCTTTTCTTCTATTCTTCTTTCCCCTTTCCTTTCCTTTCCTTTCCTTTCCTTTCCTTTCCTTTCCTTTCCTTTCCTTTCCTTTCCTTTCCTTTCCTTTCCTTTCCTTTCCTTTCCTTTCCTTTCCTTTCCTTCCTTTCCTTTCCTTTCCTTTCCTTTCCTTTCCTTTCCTTTCCTTTTCCTTTCCTTTCCTTTCCTTTTCCTTTCCTTTCCTTTCCTTTTCCTTTCCTTTTCCTTTCCTTTCCTTTCCTTTCCTTTCCTTTCCTTTCCTTTCCTTTCCTTTCCTTTCCTTTCCTTTCCTTTCCTTTCCTTTCCTTTCCTTTCCTTTCCTTTCCTTTCCTTTTCCTTTCCTTTCCTTTCCTTTCCTTTCCTTTCCTTTCCTTTCCTTTCTTTCCTTTTCCTTCCTTCCTTCCTTTCCTTTTTCCTTTCCTTTCCTTTCCTTTTCCTTTCCTTTCCTTTCCTTTCCTTTCCTTTCCTTTCCTTTCCTTTCCTTTCCTTTCCTTTCCTTTCCTTTCCTTTCCTTTCCTTTCCTTTCCTTTCCTTTCCCTTTTTCCTTTCCTTTCCTTTCCTTTTCCTTTCCTTTCCTTTCCTTTCCTTTCCTTTCCTTTCCTTTCCTTTCCTTTCCTTTCCTTTCCTTTCCTTTCCTCCTTTCCTTTCCTTTCCTTCCTTTCCTTTCCTTTCTTTCCTTTCCTTTCCTTTCCTTTCCTTTCCTTTCCTTTCCTTTCCTTTCCTTTCCTTTCCTTTCCCTTTCCTTTCCTTTCCTTTCCTTTCCTTTCCTTTCCTTTTTCCTTTCTTTCTTCCTTCCTGCCTCCCTGTCTTTTCTTTCTTCCTTCCTTCCACCCCATGATATCTCTCAATATTTAATCTTTCTCTTTACTCACACTGATCCTCCTCATTTTTCATGTAGGCAATTTCGACAGCTTTCTAATATATCGCTCAGCCTCAAGTTTCTCCTCACTCCAAGTCATCCTCCACTCAGTCACCAAAGGGATTTTCCTGCAGTGTAGTCATGACAATACAGCTCTCTTCTTCAATAAAGTCCAATGACTCTCTGTTGACTTTAGGATCGGTTGTTATTACTTCATTTATCTCATCATCTTTTAATTTCTAGTTTTTGTTTAAGTTTTATAACATTCATAATTATTAGTATAGTAATATGTATATATAATTTATTAATAAGCAAACAGGCATACATTAGGGGAGTGCATGTTCACAAATTTTTTAGAGCTGAGGTACGTTATCAAAATAAACAAACAAACAAAAAATCCCAAAACAAAGCCCAAAGTTTGGACACCTGTTCTAGAGGACTGCAAGCTCAATACAAATTGAGCAGTCATGGCAGTCAAAATACTTGATGCAATCTTTCATTCATTCATTTCACAAGCATTTATTAAGCACCTATTATGTTCTAGAGTAAAAATTCAGAGATGAGATATTACTTGCTTTCAAGAAGTTTATATTCATCAGATAGGGAGGTAACATGTACATGTGTCTATAGATAAAAGGAAAATATATTCAGAATAAATACAATGCAATTTTCTTTTATGCAAGAGGATACTATCAACTAGGACCTGGGGGAAGATCAGGTTAGATCCCACATGGAGGTGGCACTTATGGGGAGCCTTAAGGAGCAGGAGTTCTAAAGAGAGCAAGGAGGACAGACCAAGCAGAGGCAAAACGATGAGAAATAAAATGTCCTATGTGGAAGCAGCCTTTAGTTTAGTTCCGTTGTAATGTATGGGAATAAAAAGGGATAACATGCATGGAAGTCTGGGAAAGTAGGGTGGGACCTCATTGTGAAGGGCCTTATATTCTAAATAAAGTTTATATTTTGTCTCAGCAGCAAAGGGAACCACTGGAAGCTTCTTTATTTTTTGGAGGGTGAGTACAAATGTTTATTTTACTTTTGATTTATAGATTAAAACAAGAGCTTCTATTAGGTAGCATAATTAAAAAAAAAATTGTGCATGAAACTGCAAATCTATTATGTACAACTTGCTATTCCACATATGTGTGTGTGTTTGTGTGTGCATAATTATCATATAAATTCATTTTTCTTTCTTCCTCCCAATCTCTACTCTAGAGCTGGCTACCATTATGCACAAATATTACATATATATAAAAATCATTCTATTTATCAGGATGCAGAAAGCATGTTCCTTCATTTGCCCTTTGTAATTAATTAAGTATTTCTAATAGAATGATTTAGGCACCCACAATTGTTCTTAAAACAATATTGCCATTACCATATACAGCATTCTCTTGGTTCTGCTCATTTAGTTCTTTATTTCATGCATTCCTAAAGCACAGTTCTGACCATGTTATTTCCCTGCTCAAGAAATTAAGCAGGAAAATGGCACAGTCAGAATTGTACTTTAGGACCTTCATTTTGATGGCTTTGAGGGAGATGGGGAGGGATCTGAGAAAGGGATACCAATTAGGAACCTATTGTAATAATCCAGCTTATACATAACCTTTGATCCAGCAGTCTCATGACTGGGTTTGTATCCCAAAGAGATCATAAAAAGAGGAAAGAATTCACATGTGCAAAAAATGTAACAGCTATTTTTGTGGTGGCAAAGAATAGAAAATTGAGGGGATGTCCATAAATTGAGGAATGGCTGAATAAGCCGTGGTATATAAATGTAATGGAATGTTATTATTCTATAGAAATGATGAAAAGCCTGAAAAGACTTGCATGAACTGATGCTGAGCAAAGTGAGCAAAACCAGAACATTGTACACACTAACAACAAGATTGTGTGATGATCAGCTGATAGACGTAGCTCTTCCCAGCAATATGGTGATCCAAGACAACTGCAAAAGACTGGTCAGCACATGCTGACCACATCCAGAGAGAGAACTATGGAGACTAATGCAGATGAAAGCAAACTGCTTTCACTTTTTTGTTTGCTTTTTCTTTCTCATGGTTTTTCCCTTTCATCTTGATTCTTCTTGCATAACAGGACTAATTTGGAAATGTGTTTTACATATTGTACATGTATAACCCTATATCAGATTGTTTGCTATCTTGGGTAGAGCAGAGAAAAGGGAGAGAGGAAGAAAAAATTTGGAACTCAAAAATCTTTAAAAATGAATGTTGAAAACTAGCTTTGCATGTAATTGGAAAAAAAAATCAAATACTATTATGTCTGTGTGGGGGAAATTAGTGCAGCTAAGAGTTTATGAGTGCCTTAATGAAGGTTATGACTATGTGATTTAAGAAAAAGGGACCAAGCTAAGAGTGGTAGTTCCTATATACTTGATTAGACCACATCTGGAGAATAATAGCCAGGTCTGGTGTGTATATATGTGTGTGTGTGTGTGTATACATATGTATGTGTATATGTATAGATAGATATATAGATACATATGGATATATGTATGTATATATGTGTATATACATATTTTATACATTTACATATGTAACATATACAAATTAGTAAATAGTAAATTACTAATAGTAAAATAGTAAATAAATAGTAAAATTTATATTGACAATTTATAACATTGAGAGGGAAAGGCAAATAATGGCTCTTATGCTATTAATTTCTTTCCCTAACTAAAAATAATTTCCCAAAATTAACTAAACAACTTCTGTGATTAATTATTATTATTTATTAAATATTAATTTATATTTTAAATATTAATTTATATTATATGATTCAAACCATTTTGTGAAATGAACAGTGTAAGCAGTATTGAAGGGAAAAACTGAGTCTGGAGAGGTGAAATATCTTGCAAATGTTTCTACTCTTCAAATCTGAGTCCCTGGATTTTGATCTCCATTCTTATTATGCCTTCCAACTCTCCAGCATCATTTCCCCTCCTCGGGTCTCAGCAGGGAGTTCTCTTCAAGGGTTCTCTTGCAGGGCTGCCATTCTAGGAGCCTCTGATTCTCTGACTAGATATTCAAATAGAGGCAGCTGCGGAATTCCCTAACTGTGCCTGTCACGGAGTGACTGTTAATGCTGGGATTTCACTTTGGCGTTTGGGCTGTACAGAGTTTGAATCAATACTCTCCAGGCTTTCCCAGGTAATGCCAAGCATATGGCCTGGAGCATGTATGATTAATTTTCATAAAACTCACTGAAGAGGAGTATCTCTTGAACAGATGTGGGCCATAGATTGTGTCGCTATATAGGACTGGCTCCAGGATGAATGAACACATCACATTTGGAATTGGTGTCAGAACATTATAACCTGATTTTCCAAGCACTTTCCTGAAATTGGCTGCTCTCCTCTTGGGTCATTTGTCTGTCACTTCTTGAGACAAAATATTGCCCCGTTAGACTGTGAGCTGTATTACTGTCTGAATTTCCCTAAAGGCTAAGGCAGGGCCATGTAATCCTCATGCCGGCAACTACTTGGTTATGTGGAAGGTAAAATTTCTGATGCTCTATAATGTGTACTCAAGTTTTCATATCTGATGAGAAAAATAAATAAATAAAAAACAACAACTGTTAGCCCCTAGTGGTAAGAGTAGACACAGCTAGGAGGTGCGATGGATAGGAAGATTAATTTCCATCAGTTCAAATTAACTTTAGTCACATACTAGCTGTATGACCCTGGCAAATCACTTAATATTGTTTGCCTCAGTTTCCTCATCTGTAAAATGAGCTGGAGAAGAAATGACAAGTCATTCCGGTATTTCTTCCAAGAAAATCCCAAATGGGGTCACAGAAATTCATACAAGACTGAAATGACTGAACAACAATAAACATGGTGGATAGAGCACCAGCTTCAAAATTTGTTAGCTGTGATTAGTCACCGAATCTTTCACTGCAGTCATTGACCTGCATCAGTTATAAACATTTCTACATCAGAAGTTTCCTTCACAAATCAAATTGTGAGATAAAAGGAATCTTAAATATAAGAGTGTGAGGTTTTCTTTCCTCCTTTTCTAGCTTCCCACCTCTTGTAGCTCTCTTCTCATAGCAGTATTCACTAATACTGATTAATACTGAGGGATCAATGGGGAGCTGAGAGGAGGGCTAGAGTGGAAGTATGAAGGATTTCAGATGGTGGTAGGAATGCATGAACACCACCAAGAAGATGGCTAGAGTGGAAAGTGAACCATGACTGAGAACATCTAGGTTTAGTGGACTGTGGGATATACTCACCAATAAGGAAAGGAGAGAGTTCCAACACTGAAAAAGTGAAGTTCAAGAGAAGTAATGTTTGAGGTCTGAGATCACTCACACAAACTGACCAAAGGAGATTGTATAATGATAGGAATTAGTCTTGATCTGCTGGACCTTTCAGCATCACTTGATTAGATCCTAACCTTTGGATCTGGTTGGTTTCTAGCATAGGGAATGAATCTCACAAAGTATTTAGCTCAATGGTGAATTGGAAAGTGGGCACTCTCAATAGCCTGGGCTTTACTGCATCCTCATGGCCACTCTAGAACTGAATGGTGTTTGGAAACAGTGTAGGGAAATGAGTAATGGTTTGTTCCATAGCACTGGTCTCACCACTGAGATACTGTAAAAAGGCAGTTATTTATTTTTTTCAGAAGTGAGAGTTTTGGAGGACTTCTTGAACAAAAGTCTAGTTTGTGCCTTCAGGATACATCTTTCCTCTATGTTCCTATGGTTTCCTTTATGATTCTGTTCCCCTCCTGTACTCTAAATGCATAGGCATTGTGGAAAGACCAAAAAACCAAGGAGTAGATTCAGAGGGGAAGACAATCAGCCAACAAATTATAATGTGCTTAACATGTGCCACACATTGTGCTAAGCTAGGGATACACAGAAAGGCAAAAATATGCTTCAATCCAATAATCCAATAAACATTTATTAAACATTGATTATATGCCAGGGATTGTGCTAAGCACTGGGATGCAATTAATAAAAAGAAAGTCAATCCTTGCCCTCAAAGAACTTATATTTGAGAGGAATAGACAGTAAGTAAATTCTTAGATATGCACAAGATTGTTACAGCATAAATGGAAGATGATCTCAGAAGTAAGGGAAGTCCCCTGCAGTCTTGCCCTAGAACTTCTTTCATCTCCTGGGACCTCCTTATCTTAGAAAATACATCTGTTATTCTACTTATCTTTGATCGGTGAGTTGCCTTTGGAGTGTCCATTTTAGAGAGAGTGGTCCCACCTGTATAGTTGCCATTGGAAAGAGCACGGTGCAGAGCAAAGAATAGTGTATTTGGACATGGTAGACCTCAGTTCAGTTCCCGGTTTTGCATAACAGCAAATACTTTTTTGGCATCCCTATCCTTCTTGTTGCTTTCCTATTATGAGTCTCTTATTCTTATTGAGTTTTTACATTGTTCTCCATTTTCTGAATATTAATCCTCTTCACTTATGCTTGCCAGCTTCTTTCAAAACTCAGCTTAAATCCCACCTTTTGCCTTTGTCGTTTTCTGTCATCTCTGCTCTCCCTCCCTGTCCACACACTGCTGGTACCTTCCCTCTGAAGCTGTATGTATAACTCTTGTCTCCTGATTAGAATGTGAGCTCCTTGCCAGAGGCTGAATACAGCTTATCTTGAATCAAAAAAAGGGAAGGATCTCTATTTTTTTTATTTTTCTTTGTATCTTACAATGACTGGCAGAGCTAAGTAGTATAATAGATAGAATAGCAAGACCTGTGTTCAAATCTAGCTTCAGATACCTACTAGCTGTGTGGTCCTGGGTAGGTCACTTCATTCTGTTTGGCTCCTTTTCCTCATCTGTAAAACAAGCAGAAAGAAATGGCAAAGCATTCCATTGTCTTTCCCAAGAAAAACCCAAATGGGGTCATAAAGATTCAAGACCGAAATACTGAAAAACAACAACAAATGCTTGTTGATTTGCTTCAACTATCTGGCTTCTTCATTCTTATATGTAATAGGAGGCAGTGATTATAGATGACCTCTAAGGGTTTCTTCTAGTTTTAACACTACAACCAGTTCTCCTTAATAGAAAGCAAGATACCACCTTCTGGGCATAATCTATAGCAAAGCTTCTTAAACTGTGGGTTGTGACTCCATGTGGCTGTGTAACTGTATAACTGAATGCTGTGTAACTTGTAACTGAATGCGGGGGGTTGCAAAAAAAATTGGCAACAGTATAAGGTATCAAATATTCCACCAAGATTTACTTCCTTTTTTTCCCTCAATACTATTTTATTTTTCCAAATATGTGTAAAGGTAGTTTTTGACATTCACCTGTACAAAACCTTTCATTCCAAATTTTTCTCCCTCTCTTTCCCCCATACCTCTCTCAAAATAGCAAGCAATCTGATATAGGTTAATCATATGCAGTTCTTCTAAGTTTATCTCTATATTAATTATGGTACACAAGAAAAATCAGATCAAAAGGAAACACACACACACACACACACACACACACACACACACACACAAACCCAAGCAAACAAAAAGGTGAAAAATACTATGCTTTGATCCACATTCAAAGATTTAATTCTTCATGTAAAAATAAAGAACATCTATCTCATTAGGATACAAATTTGCTTTTATCTTTAATAAATAGTAAAATTACATGTATACCAAAGAATTGTTTTAAAATAAATTTCTTTATGATTTATTATCAGTAAGTGATTGATTTCTATACTTTTTAAATACCTATATACCTGTAGTCATATAAAAATTTCTCAGGTGAAAAGGTGTCACAAGCTGAAAAAATTTAAGGAGCCCAGACTACAGCATTTTTAATTACTGAGATCTGCATAGCATTTTAAGGTTTACAAAGCACTTTATAAACATTACAATCACTTAATTATCACAACAAGCTAGTGCTATTATTTGTTCCTATTTCATCCATGAAGCTAATTGATTTGCCCAAGGTTATGTAATATAATCAGTAGCAGAGCTAGGATTTAAATCCTGTTCTTTCTAACCCAAAGCCTGGTATTGTAGGTAGTTACAATGCCATTTTTTTCTTTTACCGGAGTATTGTATCTTGCACACAGCAGGTGTTGAATTGGACTTTGTCTCTCTTACTGCCATATTTTTGCCATACGTGTGCATTGAATATTTAGTCCTATGCCATATTTTATTTAGTTAACATTTCTGGAAAAGTAAGTCACTTGCTGAGTGTCTTCTAATACCTTGGCCATATGGAGACAAGTTAAATGCCCATTTGGGACCTTGCCATCTTTATTTTTTATTTCACTGCAGTATGCAAGATGGGAGTTGCCTAAGACAATGAACAGAGCCATTACCCTTCTTCATGGTAAGCATATAATTTCCCCAGTGATCCTCTGAGTAATAACAAAAACTTATGTGAGGTACATATAGTGTTTATATTCCCTGGGGTTTAATATGGCTCTCAGTAAAATTGATTTTCTGAATTCTTGCAATAAACCTCATCAAACTAAATGAAACCTGTACCAGTTTTTATATAAAGTGATTGGATTCGGTATGATGAATTAACTCTCCTCATCGGAGAGGCTGTAGGTAATAGACTGCTTCCATTGGGCTCCCCCAGCTCCAATTCAGGATTATTTTGATTTTTCTACCTGCCCTTATTTAGTTCTTCCAGGGATCTGAAGGGGCATTGACAAACAAAACTTCCATGGGGGATTGGCTGTGGGTGGCCATATATTACATAGAATGGAAGCCTGAGATTTCTCTATGGAAGAAACCGAAGATTAGTGGAAGGTTTGCTAAATTTGCAATCAAAAGAGCCAGTCTTGAATCTGAGCTCTATGACTTTTCAGGTGTCCCTGGGTGAAACACAACTTCTCTGGGGCTCAGTTTCCTTATCTGCAAAAGGAAAGGATTGAATTGGCTGTCTCTAAGGTCTCTTCCAATTTTAAATAAATCCAGGAGCCTCAGTGAATTTGCTTAGCTAGAGCTAATATTTTCAGGCAAAAGGAGGGAAGTAAGTATTTAGAGTAGAAGAGGTTGCTTGGGAGCTGAGAATTCTGGGTTATTTTAGCAAAGGATAGAATAAACATATATCTGTTGTATAAACATACTACACACGTATATATACATATACAAACTACATATGTGTGTATGTATATGTATATATGAATAAGTATGTATATATATGCATACACATGTGTATATTCTGTATTTTTTAAAAGTAAGCTCATAGTATCAAAAATATTAATCTGGAAAGTACCTTAGTAATCACCCAGTTCAAGTCTCTCATTTTCACAGGTTAATCAATGAGTGAAAAAAAAAAAATTAAGTGCTTACTATCTACTAGCCTTTATGTTAAGCTCTGAAGACACAAATACAAAAGTGAGACTTGGTTGCCTTCAAACTTACATTCTAATGAAGGAAGATTAACACATATAGGCCATTTTATTAACACTTTCTAAAACAATCAATCAAACAATAAAGCAAGTCCTGATTTGTTACGTTTGTCCATTTCTTTTTTTTTTTTTAATTTAATTTTTATTTAATAATTACTTTATATTGACACTCGTTTCTGTTCCGATTTTTTTTTCCCTCCCTCCCTCCACCCCCTCCCCTAGATGGCAAACAGTCCTTTATATGTTGGATATGTTGCAGTATATCCTAGATACAATATATGTTTGCAGAACCGAACAGTTCTCTTGTTGCATAGGGAGAATTGGATTCAGAAGGTATAAATAACCCGGGAAGAAAAACAAAAATGCAGATAGTTCATATTCGTTTCCCAGTGTTCTTTCTTTGGGTGTAGCTGCTTTTGTCCGTCATTTATCAATTGAAACTCAGGTCTCTTTGTCAAAGAAATCCACTTCCATCAAAATATGTCCTCATACAATATCGTTGTCGAAGTGTATAATGATCTCCTGGTTCTGCTCATTTCACTCAGCATCAGTTCATGTAAGTCTCGCCAGTCCTCTCTGTATTCATCCTGCTGGTCATTTCTTACAGAACAATAATATTCCATAACATTCATATACCACAATTTACCCAGCCATTCTCCAATTGATGGGCATCCATTCATTTTCCAGTTTCTAGCCACGTTTGTCCATTTCTGAGGTGTATTTGAAACTTTCACATTGAAACTTTAGCAATAAGGTCTAATGAACTCCATCCAGCAAACACCCTTGCCTGTAAGGGGGGTGTTAGATTGTGGGGTTTTGATTGGTAAAGTCACAGGGAAGTTAGGGATCCTCGAAGAGAATACATTGGACTCATCCCTTTCAGTAACTATTGTTGGGCTGATTTGATTATGGCCCCAGACAGAAGTGACTTGTTCAAAGTATTGTAGCAGAGTTTTGAACCCAAATTCCTCTGCATCTAAATTCATCACTCTTATCTTAATAATCTAATATTTTATGCTCTATTATAATTAGATACTATTATATAAATTGTATTGCCATTTCATATACTATCTATATAGAATATACTATATTATTATTATATATACTATTAAAATGTAATATAGTATAATATTATACTATTTTAATATTAACATAATACATTGTTATCAAAATAACTGATTATATCATTATTACATAATATACTATTGTCTTTTATTTTTAAATCACAAGCATTCCAAATGCATCCAACCTACCTAAATGTTCTCTTTTCTAAACATAGTAATCAATCAAAACTGAATGACAAAGATCTTGTCTGTCAACATATACAAAACTCTACAGCTGAGCATCCCCTTCTCATCCTCTAATAACTCCTATCTCACTCCCAAGAGGAGGTAAATACTTTTTCATCTCTTTTCCTGGGCCAAACATATTCATTAAAATCTCTCAGCATTTTCTTCTTTAAAAATATTCTTTTTGTTCACACTATTTTGGCCATCATGTACACTGTATTTTTGATTCTGCTTACTTTACTCCACATCAATTCATCCAGGTTTTTCCATATTCTTCTGAATACTTCATGTCTATCATTTCTTATTGTGCAATAAATAATGTTTCATTATACTCATATACCTGGTCAACCATTTTTCAATCAATGATGCTCATTTTATTTTCAGGGTTTTGTTTTGTTTTGTTTTTTGGTTGTTGTCGTTTGTTCTATTTGTTTGTTTGTTTGTTTGTTTTTGCTACTGTTGTCAATATTTTTAATAATAGCTTTTTATTTTCAAATACAATTTTGAATAGTAATGGTGATAGTGGGCAATCTTGTTTCACTCCTTATAATATTGGGAATGGTTCTAGTTTGTCCCCATTACATATGATGCTTGCTAATGGTTTTAAATAGATGTTGAGTTTTTTATTTTCAAAATATATACAAAGATAGTGTGTATTGCAAACACCCTTTTGTTCCAAAATTCCTCTGCATCTAAATTCATCACTCTTATCTTAATAATCTAATATTTTATGCTCTATTATAATTAGATACTATTATATAAATTGTATTGCCATTTCATATACTATCTATATAGAATATACTATATTATTATTATATATACTATTAAAATGTAATATAGTATAATATTATACTATTTTAATATTAACATAATACATTGTTATCAAAATAACTGATTATATCATTATTACATAATATACTATTGTCTTTTATTTTTAAATCACAAGCATTCCAAATGCATCCAACCTACCTAAATGTTCTCTTTTCTAAACATAGTAATCAATCAAAACTGAATGACAAAGATCTTGTCTGTCAACATATACAAAACTCTACAGCTGAGCATCCCCTTCTCATCCTCTAATAACTCCTATCTCACTCCCAAGAGGAGGTAAATACTTTTTCATCTCTTTTCCTGGGCCAAACATATTCATTAAAATCTCTCAGCATTTTCTTCTTTAAAAATATTCTTTTTGTTCACACTATTTTGGCCATCATGTACACTGTATTTTTGATTCTGCTTACTTTACTCCACATCAATTCATCCAGGTTTTTCCATATTCTTCTGAATACTTCATGTCTATCATTTCTTATTGTGCAATAAATAATGTTTCATTATACTCATATACCTGGTCAACCATTTTTCAATCAATGATGCTCATTTTATTTTCAGGGTTTTGTTTTGTTTTGTTTTTTGGTTGTTGTTGTTTGTTCTATTTGTTTGTTTGTTTGTTTGTTTTTGCTACTGTTGTCAATATTTTTAATAATAGCTTTTTATTTTCAAATACAATTTTGAATAGTAATGGTGATAGTGGGCAATCTTGTTTCACTCCTTATAATATTGGGAATGGTTCTAGTTTGTCCCCATTACATATGATGCTTGCTAATGGTTTTAAATAGATGTTGAGTTTTTTATTTTCAAAATATATACAAAGATAGTGTGTATTGCAAACACCCTTTTGTTCCAAAATTTTCTCCCTCCTTTCTCCTCACTCCCCTCCCCTAGACAGCAAACAATACAATATGTGTTAATCATGTGCAGTTCTTCTCTACATATATTCCACATTTATCATGCTGCACAAGAAAAATCAGATCACAAAGGGAAAAAATAACAAAAAGGTGAATATGCTATGTTGTGATTCACACTCAGTCCCCATAGTCTCTCTCTGGATGCAGGTGGCTCTTTCCAAAACAAGTGTATTGGAAATGGCCTGGATCATCTTATTTTTGAAAAGAGCCATGTTCATCACAGTTGACCATTTCATAATCTTCTTGTTGCTGTGTACAATGTTTTCTTGGTTCTACTCATTTCACTAAGCATCAGCTTATACACATCTCTCCAGGCCTTTCTGAAATCATCCAACTGATAGTTTCTTATAGAACAAAATTCCATGTACTCTTGTTAGTATTGCCATGAATAATTTGATATATATGGAGGTCTTTTCCCCCTCTTTTGACCTCACTCGGGTATGTACAGTAATGAAACTTCTGTGTTAAAGAGCAGGGTGGCTTCCTATAAGTGATTGCTGTCTAAATTCGAAAAGGATCTACTAACTACTGAAGGTTCAGACTCAGTATCATTGGGCTATGTCATGAAGTGACAAGTCCCGCCTTCTGGAATGATTTTATTTTTAACACCTTGCCAGTGGCTGAGATCAGTTTTATGTCTCAAGAAAAAAGGGACTAGCCATTTGAAGCTGGGACTCCACTCTAGGAGGCAAGCGGTGCCTTAGAGGTTGTACTGGGCAAGCTTGCTTTTGCATGTTCAGAGTCTGATTATGCTTTGATTCAATGCATTCCTAGGAGACTAGTTCCTAGGGAAAGATCATGAAAGGAATGACTGAAAGCAAGTCCTTGGTGCACAAACCACACTTCTAGGTGGGTAACCAACCTCCAATGGGGTGTTAGCTACATAAGCATTTCTATCAGGCTACATTTTCCTGGCAATATTGAAATTCTATCAACATAAAGCCCTCACCGCCTGGGGGGATCAATAAAGAGATTGCTTATCATGCAGAAAGATCATGCCATAGACACTAATAGAAGGTTTCAAAAAATGTGTCAATTGGACAGTGTTTGTAAAGATGAATTTGGCATTTCCTCTGAGAAGCTGGAAATAGCAAGGGTTTAAAGGTGAACAACAAAGATACCCAACCTAGCCCCCCCGCTAGCCCAGAGCACATTATTACCAAACTCCTCTTCCTAACATCCTGTAAGCAGCTGCCCAAGTTAATAAGTACCGGAAATAGCAAGATGCTGACTTTCCTGGAGCCTGCTATAAAGGACTGATTAGCTGGAGAGAAAACTTCCAGACAAGAGGAAGGGGGCTTTGGGAGGTGCTGGGTTTTCAGCAAGGGAGGTGGGGTGGAGAAATGAGGAATCATTTACAGTTTGGGAAAACATGGAAGAAGTCCCTCCGGACTTAAGAAAGCAATCTTTTGTAAGCTGAGGGAATAGATTTTACCTCTAGCAAGTAGAGTTGGCAAAGAAATTTTTAAAAAATCAATGTTATATAAACCACAAATCCAGAGGACTGAAGATGAAGCATTTCACGCATGTCCTGTAGGAGAGGTCATGGATGTAAAATCTAGAATGATGAATCCATTTTTACACAAGGCTAATATAGGAATTTGTTTTGTTGGACCATATATATTTATTATGAGGGTTTTATTTTATTTTACCTTTTGTTGTTTATTTTGAAAAGTGGTGAGATAGATAAATAACAAATTCACACACAAAAAGATTTTTTCTTTTGAAATTTGAAGTTGTTACTATAGGAGGCAGACTATCTGCTCCAAATGGCTTCCTTTTGTTCCTCAGTTGTAAGTAGGTCTTTTTTAGTTGCTAGGGTAATTTGAAAATCTTGGCATGTGAATGAACTAGACTGAAACTTTATCAATTTATAAAATAATCCTATGGCCAGAGGCTATTAAAAGTGGCTGGTTGGTTGATCTTACAAAATCTGAGGAATTCAGAGGAATCTAGAGACATTTTAAAAAATCTTTTTATGAACTCCCCTCCACCCCCATTCTGTTCCCCAAATCTCTCCATAACAGGATACAACATTGAATGGAAGGTACTGGACAACCTTTATGCCTCAGCCTTGGAAATGACCTATGTAAAGACTCAGATGTGGGAGATAAGATATTAGCAGTGGGATGCAGCAAGAAGCACAATTTATTGGAGTGAAGAGTTCATTAATGTGAATCATCTGAAATAAAGCTAGAAAGATAGACTGAATCCTGAGTGTGAGGGACTTTAACTGTCAAGTGGAGGAGTTGGGAATTTATCCCAGAGACAATTAGGAATCACCAAAAAGTCACAGGCAAGGGAGGGACCTGGTCAGACTTGTATTTTAGAAATGTCACTTAATAGTAGTTATATGAAGGAAGAATTGAAGGGGAAAGAAGCTAGAAACAGAGGGACCAATTGGATGGGTTGGATTGAACAGCTTTGAGAAGTGGTGAAGGCCTGACTTGATAGGCACAGGGGAGTGGATTGTGTGAATAGAAGAAAAGAGATGAATGCAAGATGGTGTGGAGATAGAAAAAAACAAAACTTGGCGTTTGACTAGATTTGGGGAGGGACTGAAGAAGAGTAAAAGTTGACTCTGAAGTTGCAAACGTGGGTGACTGGAAATAAAGTGATGTCCTTGGCAAAACTAGACAAGTTTGTAGGAGTATCTAGGAGAAAGGGTGGTCACTGAAGCAATTGAAATGAAGTTTCTTTGAGGTTGAGGAATTTAAAAATGAGGAGGAAACTTGAT
Organism: Antechinus flavipes; assembly: GCF_016432865.1. NCBI lineage: Eukaryota > Metazoa > Chordata > Mammalia > Dasyuromorphia > Dasyuridae > Antechinus > Antechinus flavipes. The sequence goes on along the minus strand of NC_067403.1, from coordinate 79,242,280 downwards.
GATTTTTTTCCTTCATTTGGCAGCTAATGCCTCTCCAAATGAGGTTGTGAACTTGTGTCTGTACTACGGAGGACAAAAAAACTCACATTTTCTTTTTTTGTGTCAGAAAAGTCCCATCACTGGAATAGGTTAAAGTGTTGATTTGGAGGTAAGAAGGAATTAACTACTATCTCTTCTTCAGGATTTGTCCTTTGGGAAATCTGAATACAGTAAGTGGTGAGGGGGATAATTTTACATTGAACTAAAATATTTTCTGATTTACTAGAGGTTAGCCAAGAAGGGATACATGGACAATCTTTTCTATCATGCCCAGTGTTATGGGTCTGTTTGAGTCTAGAAGGCTTATCTATATACTTATTGGGGAAAGGGGGCAAGACCTGAATTTAGGAGCAAAACCAAAAAACAAGGGATAGGGTACATGCAGTTTATTTAGCAAGTGTGAGGAGTCATTGAGAAAATTATTATTCTCTCTCGTGAGGAATCAAAGGTCTTTCAGAGGCCTTTTCTCTACTTGGGAAATACTAATGCAAATTCCACAAGAGAGGAAGAATAAACTTCTAATACACAAAAATCTAACACAATTTTATACAATATAAATGAGCAATGGTTAAGTGATGGGATTGAACTGTGATTTTCTTAGGGCAAAAGAACTCCCAGATGATTGGCTTCCCCTACTAATACTAGTTGATAACTTTTTTGCAACTACAATCTTACAGTCATTCAGAACACTAAGGAGATAAATGACTTGTTTAGGATCACATCGACCATATATGTCAAAACAGGGACTTGAATCTGGGTCTTCCTAACTCCCAAACAAGCTTTCTTCCTCTAGTCTATATGGGACTGCCTCCCACTTTTAAAAATGGTTACATATAAGTATATATATATATATGCAAATATATATATATATATACTCTCACTTATATATGTATATGTATATATATACACACACATATATGTGTGTGTGTCTTCTCTAGCAAGCAATATTGATTCATTTATGTCCCTTAGAGTGAAGAAGAATAGTCATTGGAGTTATAGAATTTTAAAAGACAAAGCCGTATCTCCGACATGTAACAAGAAATGGATATAGAGACTAGGAATTATGGAAAGCATTGTTAATACTTAAATTTTTGTTGGCCCTGCTACAGTGGCTGACAGTGCCAAATCCTGTAGAGAAGTAGAGAAGGGTAAGAACTGGAAAAAGCCATTGAATTTGACAATTAAGAGATCATTGCTAACCTTGGAGGAAACAGTTTCAAATTATAGTTGGGTTATCTCAAAAAACAGACTCCCAGTTACTTGTTTTAAAAGGCTGGGGCTAAATACTAACATGGGTCTCTCTCTCTCTCTTTAAAACAGCTTTTCTAAGCATGCTAACCATACAGGGTACCCTCACAAGTCATGGTAAAGATGCCTGTTGCTCTTTGGAAGTAACATGGCCTTGACTGGGCTTTAGTGGACAGCCACTGGGCCCAAGATTCCTTTATTCATTTTGAACTTGGGTCTGAGTGAGAGGGCTTATTTGAGGTTGCATGAAGAAATGGACGTGCTATGTGACTTTGGATAAGCCTCTCTTTCTTATACAGGTTTTGGAAGTTTCATTTACCAATGTGTACAAAGATCTACATTTGTGTGTGTGTGTGTGTGTGTGTGTGTGTGTGTGTGTGTGGTGGGTGTGCATACGTGTGATGACTAGAGAAGACAAAAAGCATTTTCTTCATGTTACAAAACCTCTTCCTGCCTGTGAAGGGCACCTTCCAAGAAGCCTCAGCCCTTCTGTAGCTTGCGAAGATTTCGTTTTTAATTAGTTTCCATTTTCTTCATATTGCAGCAATTAATCCTAGTTCCTAACTTTCATTTCTATAAATAAAGGTATTTAACAGAGTAGAAGGATATTTATATCCCAGATACCTTCTGTTCCATTTTGCAAAGGCACATTATTCCAAGAGAATGCATGTGCTCTGACCTCACACCAGAAGGTGCAAACAGAAGCATTTCTATCCTGCTTTAAGGTTTGCAAAGCTTTTTCCTCCCAGCAACCCCACAAGAATTGTTCTCCCCATTTCATAGATGAGTAAACTGTGGGTCAGGATATTGCCACTTGTATGAGGGCAAACAGTTGGTAAGTGACAAACCTGGAACTTGTTACCAAACCTTGAGTTTCTTCCACCTGCCATATTGTTTCTGTGCAGTCTGCAGCTGCCCATTTTTAAAGAGTTTACCCCAATGGGGTAGTGCATATTGTCATCCCTGCCTACTGTGAGGGAAGCTGATGAATCTCTTGAACTATGGAGTTTTGAACTCTGATGCATTAAGTCTGGTTAGAATAGAGTGAAGCCCTCTAACTCTCTCTGTCTCTGTCTCTCTGTCTCTATCTCTGTCTCTTTCTCTCTATCTCTGTCTCTTTCTCTGTCTCTCTGTCTCTGTCTCTCTCTGTATCTCTCTCTCTCTCTCTCTCTCTCTCTCTCTCTCTTTCTCTCTCTCTCTCTCTCTTTCTCTCTCTCCTTTTTTCTCCCTCCTCCCCCTCCTCCCCTCTCTCACACCAGGCTACTAAAATGAGGCAAACCTGCCCACATTGGAAACATTGGTCCAATACAGCAAGTATTGCTTAGAAGGGGTAACACTCTTCCTATATAATGATTCAACTTTCCTCCAAGCAACCTTCTCAGCCTTTCTATTTCTTTGTTCAGTCTTCATGAGTTACGATTTTCCCCTCCACACACCTCTACCCCTGCACCCTGCTCCCACCTTTATCTTGTCACAACTAAGACTCTAGTTATTATTCTTAAGGTTCTTTGAGATGAAATCGCAGGTTAGATGTTGCCTCCCACATGAAGTCCTTCCTGATGCCCTAGTTATTAAAATACTCTCACTCTGAGAATTACTTTGTATTACTCTGTACATAGTATTTATTTCCTTGTAAACATGGTGTTTTCCCCCACTCCCACCACTGTACAATGTAAGTTGTTCTACTGAGGGATAGTATGATACTTTGCACATAAATCATATTTAAAATTTTAAACCATTTAATAAATTGTTTATTAAATTTATTAAATTATTATTTAATAAATGTTTGTTGAATTGAGTGGCGAAGGTAAATTAACTGAATAACCTCTCTTGGGAGCTTATTTTAAGAACTTACCTGCTTCCAAATGTTGTCCTTGTTTCAAATTCTCCTGCTGCTGTGGCATTGTAGACTCCTAGATTCCTGTAGAAGTAGCTGGGTAACTGCAGTGGAGCAGTGAACCTGGAGTCAGGAGACCTGAGTTCAAGTTCTGCTTCAGACTTCTGTGACTGTGTGACCTGGCAAGTAACTTAATCTCTGCCTCAGATTCCTTATCTGTGAAATCGGAGAAATAATAGTATTTACTTTCCAGGGTCAGTGTGAGGATCAAATGAGATGTAAAATGCTTAGCACATAATAGGTGCTTAATAAATACTTATTTCCTTTATATGTTATCAGAGTTGCAAGCTCTAGTCTCCAGTTTCTTATTTTGTAGATAAGGAAATCAAGGCTGAGAGACAAACAATGACTTGGCCATAGTGGTAGTGATAAGTAGAAGAAACCAAGAGATTTGAATTCAAGTCTTCTTGAGTGAATACTCATTGCCCTCCACTATTTTTCTGTTTCCAGATAAAGCTCTCAAGTGATTTTTTTCACTTCACAACCATTTGATTTGGCTTTGGAAACCAGGCCCTCCTGACTGCTGGGAAGTCAAACATCTGCTGGGTGGGCAGGCTTTTGAAAGACCATGGGTTTATTTTTTCTCTCTGATGGACATCAAATTCAGAATAGGTTTAATTCCTTGGCAGCTTGTTCCTGCCCTGATGTCTATGCAAGAAGGTGTAAGATGCTTATTTACAATCACTGCCTCATGTGGAGATGAATAATTTTTGTTGTTATGTGTGGTTTTTTTTTTTCCTGGATAAATGGAGAAAATTATTCATTTAACCAAGAGCAAAACCTCTGAGATTTTTCTTCTCATCTTTCTGCCTGTCTAGGGAAACAGGCTGTGGTAAACAATCATGCCCTATTTTATTCCTAGTTAAATGAATTATCATAATTATGAGCAAAAAGCATCTGGTTTTGGCACAAGCTAACACAGAGATGTTTCAGGGTTGGGTTCTTACTTTCCTTCCATGTTTTAACCTTCTCATGACTTTCTAGGTCTTCCAGCTGACCTTGATCCATCTCGTCTGAACACAGAATCTTTGGAACTGGCCCCACTTTCTGAGAAATTCAGCAGAAATGTTCCTTTAAAAACATATTTTTCCCTCTACATGCTGATACCATCTCTAGATATCTGTATTGTTAATTGGATTTCTTCCACACATATTTTCATGAAAACATAGCCTTTGTTGCACACATCTGTTCTAGGTTTTTCTCCAGTAGTGTTGACAACTGAAATGATGGACCTGCCCCTGCTCCATGTTTTCCTTTGGGATTTTCCAAGATATTAAAGTCAGAGGATGATGTCTTCTGCTGTGGGTTTCGAAGAGAAAGGCGATAGGGAGATGATGCTCTTGTCAGATTAACAGCCTTACCAAAAGTCAGAACTAAAATGTCTAGTGAAGCATTGCCCAATGGTGCTGACATTGGGCACTGAGGAATTTGAAGGGTTCTTAGGGAAGCTGAATTACATTTGTTCTGCTAGGTTTCAGATAGCAAATTTAGGCTTGATGTCAGGAAAAACTGCCCATTAATTGGAGTGATCCCAAAGTGGAATAGACCACCTTAGAAGGGGGTGGGTTTCTTCTTACTTGAGATAATCAGGAGATGATTGGATATTCACTATTCAAAGAAGCTGTAAAGGGGATTATGGTGCCTGGATGTATTGATCTAAATGCTCTTTGAGATCTTTTTCAGCTAGAGATCTTGCTAATATTTGTGGTTTGCCTAGCATCTTAATAATAATAATCAGCTATCAAGCTAACAATTACAAAACATTATGTGTCAAGCACTGTGCTAAAGTGTTTTACAATTATTACCTCAAAACTCCCTTGGGAAGTAGGTGCAATTATTATTATCATTATTTCCCATTTTACACGATTATAAAACTGAGGCAAACAGAGGTTAAATATGACCGAGGTCATATGGCTAGTAAGTATCTGAGGCTAGCACAGTTTTTCCTGACTCCAGACCCAGTATTTCATTCACTGAGCCACCATGTTTTTTAAAAAGCCTTTTATTTTCAAAACATATGCACAGATAGTTTTCAACATTCACTCCTCAAAACCTTGTGTTCCAATTTTTTTTTTCTTATCTCTCTCACTCTCCTAAATGGCAAGTAATGCAATATATGTTAAACACACGCAATTTTTCTATACATAGTTCCACAATTATCATGCTGCACAAGAAAAATCAGATCAAAAAGGAAAAAAAAATGCAAGTAGACAACAACAAAAAGAGTGAAAATACTATGTCATAATCCACATTCAGTACCCGCAGTTCTCTCTCTGTGCAGATGACTCTCTCCATCACAATGTGATCATTGGAACTGCTCTGAATCACCTTGCTGTTGAAAAGAACTGTATCCATCAGAGTTGAGCATCATATAATCCTGTTGCCATGTACAATGATCTCCTGGTTCTGCTCACTTCACTCAGCATCAGTCCATGTAAATCTCTCCAGCCTTCTCTGAAATTATGCTGCTGCTCATTTCTTATGAAACAATAATGTTCCATAACATTCATATATCATAACTTATTCAGCCAATCTCCAAGTGATGGGCATCCACTCCAGTTTCCAGTTTCTTGCCACTACAAAAAGAGTTGCTACAAACATTTTTGCACATATGGGTCCCTTTCCTTCCTTTAAGATCTCTTTGGAATACAGGCTCATTAGAGATACTGCTGGATCAAAGGATAGATACAGTTTGACAGCCTTTAAAAATGACCATTTTTTAAAAATGTAATTTTTATTTTATTTTGCTATTTTTTAGTTAAAAATCTTTTATTTCTCCCTCTCCTCTCCCAATGAAAAATCAAAAACAAAACCCATGTAATAAATATGCATAACAAATTCCCCTTGACCATGTTAAAAATGAATGGGCCATTCTACATCTCTTTCTCAGACAACGAGCAGCGAGTTTCTGGGTTCTGGAAACATAATCTAGCATTCTCTGTATGAGCAGAACCAACGCCACTGGACCTTCTGTATTCCACCTTTCTGTGCTCCTGAAGACTTTTTAATCTTTATTTGTATTATGGAACTCTCTGGAAGCCTGGTGAAGCCTGTGGACTCCTTTTTTGAATAATATTTTAAAATTCATTTAATAAAATGTATAGGAGTACAATGGAAACCAATTATAATGAAATACAGATAGTGAAATATATATATATATATATATATATATATAATTATGTGTAAACATATTTATACAATTCTCTTGTTGCACAAGAAAAATCAGATCAAAAAGGAAAGAAAATGAGTAAGAACAAAAAAAGTAAGAATGTTATATTGTGATTCACATTCAGTTCCCACAGTCCCCTCTCTGGGGTAAATGCTCTCTTCATCACAAGATCATTGAAATTGGCCTGGATCATCTTATTTTTGGAAAGAATCACATTCATCATAATTGATCATCGTATTATCTTGCCGTTGCTGTGTACAATGATCTCCTGGTCCTGCTCATTTCACTCAGCATCAGTTCATGTAAGTCTCTCCAAGCCTCTCTGAAATCATCCTGCTGGTCATTTCTTATAGAACAATAATATTCTATAACATTCACATACTATAACTTATTCAGTCATTTTCCAGCTTATGGGCATCCACTCAGTTTGAAATATATTTAAAAAACAAATCAATGAACCCTAAGATAATAATTACTATTATACCTTAACTATCTCAGAAATAAAAATTTTATACTATCCTCTCTCATGACAAATGTATCTTCTACTTGCCTACTATTCACCTATGTTTTAGCCTCTCAGCCTGGAAAGAAGCAGGTCAGATTTTATATTTTTAGACTCAAAGGTCACTACAGATGATGACTGCAGCCATGAAATTAAAAGACATTTACACCTTGGAAGGAAAGCTACGGCACATCTGGACAGCATACTAAAAGCAGAAACATCACCTTGTGGGCAAAGGTCTGTATGACTTTTTCAATAGAAATGCAAGGCTGGGAGAGTTGGACTCTAAGGAAAGTTTAGAGCCACCGAATCAATACTGTTGACTTGTGGTGCTAAAGAAGACTTTTGAAATCCTCTTGGACAGCAAGGAGATCAAATAAATCAATACTTAAAGAAACAAATTCAGGCCATTCACTGGAAGATCCAAGAATAAAGCTGAAGCTCAAATACTTTGATCATATAAGGAGAAGGGGTGTCTTATTGAAATATAGTTTGCTATTGGGAAAGCTCAAAGACAAAGGGAAAATATAATAGACATATAGAGAAGCAGAGGATGAGATGGAGAGATAATTTATTGGGAATAACAAACATGAACTTGGACAGACTTTGAGAGAGAGTGGAGGATAGATATGGTATGGTATGATCCATTGGATCACAAAGAGTTGAGCATGAGTAAATGATTGAACAATTGCGGTGACGAAAAGCTTGTTTCTCTTATCCTTCTTTAAATGACTCCCATTTTTGTCATTAAGATGCTTCTTCATGATGTAGAAATAACCAATGATTTCTAGTGATTCTAAAAAAGCATCTCTTTGACCTCATATGAGTGCAAGAATCTCACTAACAATGTTCCCTACAGTAATCCAGCTTTCCTTTGATTATTTAAAGTGACAAGAAACCCACTACTTGATGAGGCGTCTCATTCTCCTTTCAAACAGTTCTAATTGTGAGGAAATTTTTCTTTACTCCAAATTTAAATGAGCCTCCCTTGATTTTTCATCTCTCCTTCATCTCTCCTCTCTAATTCTGCTTCCTGGGACCAAAAAAAACAAGTCTGATCCTGCTTCCCTTCAATTACTTAAAGACAACTATCACCCTGACTAGTTTTGTCAGATTCAAACAGAAGCAAGCCCAATAAATCATTCACAGGGATACCTGCAGGCCACATATAGACTTAGTTGCAAAATGTGATGTTATCTATTTTTATTTGTTTAATTAAATATTTCCCACTCATATTTTAATCTAGTTCTATACTCGGGCATGCTGTGGACCTCATGCATCCCTCGGTGGCTGTTTGACTACTCTGATCATAACTTCGCCAATAATTAGTCATTCAGACTCTGGACTAGTCATTTTACCATTTGTAACACAGCACAGTGCCTGGCACATGTTGAGTCATTTCCAGTCGTGCCTGACTCTTCATGGCCCCATTGGGGTTTTCTCAGCCAAAATACTGCATTGGTTTGCTATTTCCTTCTCCAGCTCATTTTACAGATGAGGAAACTGAGGCAAATAGGGTGAAGTGATCTGCCCAGAACCACACAGCTAGTGAGTGTATGAGGCTAATTTTAAACTCAGAAAATTGAATCATCCTGACTCCAGGTCCAACACTCTGTCCATTGCACTACCTGGCTGCTGCCTGCTACATGGTAGGTGCTTAATTAATGCTTCTTATTTTTATTTTTTCTTCTAAATTTTATTTTGTTTGAAGAAACAGAGTAAGCAAAAAGAAAAAATACAAAAGCAATACAAAAGAAAATGAAACAAGACAAAAAAGAATATTATCATTTGCCCAGCAGAACATCAAGGAAGATTCAAAGTATATAACAACAAATATCAATTTAAGAAAGCAGAAACTATATTTATGGGTAAGCTTTAAATCAAAGACAGTTCTGATCATTAAGAATACTTTCCACAGTAGTAAATTATTTTTGCCTGGAATTCTTGAAACTACCTTATTTGTGGAACTTTCCCTAAAAATCCTTGGAAATAGAAAGATATGCTTAATGTCCTAACATGTAGAGTATGTATCTCTCCTTTTGCAAAGTGATCTACTGAAAGTCTGTCTTCTTGAATGTGAAGATTACAGGCATGAATAAAAATATCGAGTGTCTCCTGGAACGCAACTAAACAGCTTGAGAAAATAGATCCATTACAAGCATTGTCTAAGATCTTGCACATAGTAGGTGCTATTAAATTATCATTGAATTTAAAACCTTCAATTTTAATACATAGATTGCATCTTCACCTCAAAAAAACATGGATTTAGCATAAAATTCTAAAACTTCTTGGCAAAAATAACCTGGGGATTTCCTAAACTCTAAGACTTTTGACAAATGATTGATGAATTCATAACAAGGCTAGCGTTGCCTGCAAAGAAAAACAAGAGGGGTTGATGAAACCTGAAATGATCTTTCTTCTATACCTTGTCTAATTCATATGGTAGTAATTTGTATACTTATCCTATGTCTTCAACTAGAAGATAATCTCCTTGAGGACAGAGGCTATTTAATTTCATCTAATTTAATTTCACTTTAGTATAACGCCATGCACAAAGTAGGTTTTCAATTAATATTTCCTGTGGGTCATCACTAGTAAGGACTTCAGAAATCATTTAATCTAACTTCATAATGATGGAGATAAGGAAAGTGAGGCATTTACAGAAAGTCCTCTTGACTTGGGAGTCACATTGTTTCTACTCTACCACATTGTCTTGTATTGTCTTATTTTGCAGACATAGAGATGAAGCTCAAATCGAATTGAATTGAACTGAATTGACACCAGTGGCTCTGACTGACTTTTGGGTTATCTGTAGACCTTATTATTCACTAGAGTCTCTGAGCCTCTCCCTGAATTCCTCATCACCATATGTCTTTGAGTAGAGGCTAGTGGACTATTGGTCCATCATTCTGTAAGGAGATTTCTGTTCAGATACCAATTGAATTACATGATGTCTGAGACCTCTTCCAACCCAGAGAATGGCTGATTAAGACTTGATTATACTTTAGAAAAAGTCATGTAACATTGGTGTTTTCTTCTCCTGTTAACGTAAATCACAGGATTACAACTTCAAGGCAAGAGGGGAAGGATATTTCCTTTTTATCCTATGATCTATTGAGAGATCTCGAGAATTTTGCTAATTTCCTCAGGCCACAACTTTCACACAATGGCAAAATGGGAATACTAGAATCATAGAACCACCAAGCTAAATGGTCCTAAAGAGCTCATGTGGTCTAACCCCTAAGTAACTAGCCAGCCCCTCTATGGCATCCTTGGCAAAGGATCAGTTTTACTCAAGAGGACTGTCTTCCTTTAGGGAGATTGTAAGGATGCATGAGTTAATGTAAGTGAAGCATTTCAAACCCTTCTGAGGAAAGAGAGAATCCTATTATTACAGACATTGCTCATGCCACATTTTGGCCTAAATTATTGGGTTAGAACCAGTCTGTCTACAACTGCTGATCTCCAGGTTTCCTGTATAGAACCCAAAGTGTCTAGGCTAACATCTAAGATCAGTGGGCTGTCCTAATGGACTGCAAAAGATTGTGGCTAGCGTGACTCATCCTGCCTCTGGTTTTAGAAGCTTTCCATGTCTTGATGTCATTCCATTTAGTCCATTCAGCAAAAGGTATTTAGCAATGAAAGGACTTTTAATTTTTGAAGTGGCCAGCAAACTAAAAGAAGTTTATTGTTTGTTTGTTTGTTTTTTAAGCAATCTAATAATTACACAATATTGCTGGACAGGGGTATGTCTTTCAATAGTGCATTGCGTCACAACTTGGTTTATATGGGCAGAATAAAAATAACTTTTCCCACATGGAAAATTATGGAAAAGGCCCATTTATCTATCAATGAAAATGAGTAAAAGTATTAAATAGAATGAATAACACTTCTCTGAATTAATATTCATCCTTACAGATGTAAGTCCAGAGCCTTACACGTTAAAGGTGTTCAATAGATGATTTTTTAGTTGATTATTTAGTTGACAAGTCTAAATAGAGTGGAAAAGAGAAAATACAATGTGCCTGCCTTTCATGAATTATAGTGATGAGGCACTTCATGAGGCAGCTCTGGGTGGCTCAAGCCTTTAGGGGAAATATTTCCTTAGATTGAGATCAGATCTGCCTCCTGGCAACTTCACCTAATGTTCCAAGTTTTCATGTCTGGTGCCACACTAGTCTAAGCTATCTTCTGTGTACCACATATTCTACTGCTTAAAGACAGCTATCATGTCTTCTCCCCTCAAATCTTCTCTTCTCCAGTTCAGTTTAATTGGAGCATAGTGGAAGGCAATTTTATGAGATAAAGCTGTAAGAATTAGAAAATGCTAGGTTGGGCAGAACCTTGTGTGCAGACTCTAGGCTAAAGAAAATGAGGGTCAAGTCCTAAAGGAAACCAGACAGTGTCTGAAAGAAGCTTGGTTTTTTGATGTCTCTCTTTTACTATGGTTCTGATCATTCTTCAAGGATATATTGTTTTGTTGCTTGGCTTTCAATTATTTTCCTCAATCTTTAGCTTAATGATAGAGGGATTAGTAGAAAGATAAGTTGGGGAGAGAGAGAGAGAGAGAAAGGAAAGAGCGAGCGAGAGCGAGAGAGAGAGAGAGAGAGAGAGAGAGAGAGAGAGAGAGAGAGAGAGAGAGAGAGAGAGAGAGAGAGAAAGAGAAAGAGAGAGAATGAGAAAATAAATGAAAAAGAAAAGAAGGAAGATAAAGAAAAAGAGAGAAACAAAACAAGAAAAAGAATGAGAGAATAGAAAGAGAAAAAGAGTGAAAGAATGAGAGAAAAAGAAAGAGGAAGAAATAAAAGAAATTTGAGAGAGAAAAAGAGAATTAAAAAAAAAGACAAAGAAAGAGGAAAAAGGAAAAAGAAAAGAAAGCGGAATAATGGGGAGAGATAGACAGATAGGCAGACAGACAGATAGACAAACTAATGTAGGTGGAGCCAGGGCAAAGCTTGGGGATAAACAGAAATTTTTATAGGTCTGTTGCTTTTTGGAAACTCTTGGCAAGGTTGGATTAACAGCCTTCTCAATGATGGTGAATTTGACATACTGTGCATACTAGTGATAATTAATTTTCCACTTTTACCCCTGCAAGCCGTCCATATCAAAATTCTCCAGGGGATGAATTAGGTTCTCCCTGCTAAAATTAGATAAGTCCCAGAATCACAGCTTCACAGACTCTGAGTTGGAAGAGACCTCAGAGCTAGTTTGCTCAATGTAAGCTATGCATGACAAGAAATGTCCTATATAACCTCTCCAACCAGTGGCCATCCAGCCCGTGCTTGTAGACCTCTGGCAAGGGGGGAACCCCATCACCCCCGGAGGCAGACTTCTTCCATCTTTGCACAGCTCTAATTATTTGGAAGCTTTCCCAGCTTACACTGAGGTGAAGTCTGTCTTCTGCAATTTCCAGGCTCTGCTTATTATTTTGCCCTCTGGGGCCAAGAAGAATAGACCTAGATCTTCTTCCATGTGATAACACTTCAGATCCTCGAAGACTGTTTCATATCCCTCATTATGTCTTCTCTTATCCAGGCTAAATGTACCTAGGACTTTGAACCTAATTCCATTTCCTCTGCTGAGCTGAGTAGAGAGAAAGGGGCTACAGAAAAAAAAAATTATTCATGACAATTTTCCCCCTCTCTAGTTCTACCTAGGAGACAGTCTAATTATAGTTTGAATAAACCCTCAGGTGGCAAATATATAGAGTTGGACAATAATCACCTTTGCTATAAAACTATCACTAAAACCCTTTAATATTCCACTTCTTAATGAACAGCAACGTTTTGTTTGGTCAAAGAATTGTAGACTGTTAGGAATTCTAGAGCCCATCTAACTTAGGGGTTCTTAACCTTTGGGGGCCTTTGTCAGGCTGACAAAATATGGATCTCTTCTCAGAATAATATTTTTAAATGTATAAAGTAAAATACATAGGCTTACACAGAATACTAATTGCATGAAAAATTTATAAGAATATTTTTAAAAACTTCATGAACCTCAAGCTGAGAAGATCTGATAGCTTCTCTCAGATAGGGAAACTAAAGACCAGTGAATTAAAAGTTTTTGTCCTAGGTTAGTTAATGTTCAAATGTGGGTTAGAAGTCAACTTTCCTGACACTTAAGTCCAGAGTGTTAACTCCAAATGCTGGGCTTTCTTTCACCTTTTTACAGATAATTGTGACCCAACTAAAAAGATGATCATATAATAAGGATAGTCTTCTGTGTGGTCCGAGAAAGTGCTTCCTTCTTTCCTGTGATTTGAGGGGTACTGGGAAAGTGCAACTTCCTTGGGGAATATTTTCTTGCAATTCAATTTCATTATTAGCAACTAATTTCTATTGGTCTTGCTTTACTCTTGGAAGGAAAAATGTGATGTCACCAACATCATAGTATGAATTAGTCCAAATAATTACCAAGTCCTGCCTAGATTTACCTTCTGGATATTGCTCACATCTATTCTCTCTCTCTCTTTTTTTTTCTATTTCCCTAACACCAGCCTAATTTATGTTCTCATTCTGTCTTGTCTAGACTATCTAGTCACATGTTATTGCTTTCCTCCCCCCCTCCCATCTTTAATATATTATACACACTGTTGTTAGGGTCATTTTCTTAAAGCATCACTTTTATATGTCACTCCTTAACTCAGAAGCATAGCTATTCATTGCTTATAGTCTAGTCTGTTTACTCTGGCATTCAAGGCCCTTCTCATAATTTGGTACCTACTTGCCTTTCCATCACTTCTTCCTTGCAAACTCTTCTCTTTCCTGGCCCTGATTATGCCATCTGCTGCTGCATTTACAACCTTAGGCAATTTCTTCTCACCTAACTCCTAACACGATCTAGCAAAATCCTTCAAGTTCTTCAAGGCCCAAGATTAAATATCACCTTGTTTAGAGAAGTGACTCTTCTCTTTAGAACCCTTGGAGATTTGGCATCTGTACCATTCATATAAGACTCTTTGTTTCCATGTCTTAAATTTTATTCTAGAGTGTAAACTCTGGAAGGGCAGGAATACCCTGCCTCATCCTCTTATTGCCTACTATGGGGTTTTACACAATTTTGAGGACTCAACAAATGTTTATTGAATGGATGAGTTAATTAGGTTTGGAGAGTCCCTGGGTAGCATGAGACCATTTGGATCTGAAAATTATGATAAAAAGACTTTTGAGTCTATAAGGGGAAAATTAGGAGTTTCATAGAAGGCAGTTAGGTGGCTCAATGGATAGAGCACTGGGACTCAATCAGAATGACCTGACTTCAAATCCAATTTCAGGTACTTGATAGCTGTGTAACTTTGGGCAAATCAGTTAAGCTCTATCTGCCTCCAGTTCTTCAACTGTGAAATGGGAATACAAGTGTTAGCTACATTAACATGAGGATTGAATGAAATAATATTTACAAAGTGTGGAATAAAGTGTCTAGCACATAGTAAGTGCTATATAAATGCTTGCTATTATTATTATTATTATAATGCTAAAAGTTAAAAAATGCTTCAGAGATCATTGAGTTCAACTTTCTGTTTTTTATGGACTAAAGTCTATAGAGCAAAAGTGATTAATTCCCATAGCTAATTAAAAAACAACCTTTCAGCCAGGTACTTTCTTCCTATACAGTACTGTCTACCTCCCAAATACAATACTCTATTCTTTTTTCCTTCCAATTTGAAAACATTTTTATTTAAAATACTGAGTTCCAAATTCTATCCTTCCTTCCCTCCTCTCTCCTCTTCCTGAGATGGTAAGCAATCAGATATCAGTTATACATGTGCAATTATGTAGGACATTTCCACATTAGTCATTTTGCACAAAGAAACTTGAATAAAAGAAAAAAAATGAGAGTGAAAAATAGCTTGTTTCAGTCTGTATTTAATCAATATCAGTTCTTTCTCTGGAGGTAAATAACATGCTTCATCATTAATCCTTTGGGATGGTCTTGGATCATTGTATTCACGAGGAAGTCATTCACAGTTCTTCACTGTATTCTATTGCTGCTGCTGTGAATGACGTTCTCCTGGTTTTGTTCACTTCGTCAAGCATCAGTTCATCTAAGTCTTTCCAGGTTTTTCTGAAGCAACACTATTCTTGAAGTAACGCTTTCCCTTGGGATTATATCCAAAGACTGCTTAATGAGTCAAAAATGCCCATGGGGATAACTATGATGTAACATCTGACTTTAGATTCTTAAGACTTGTGGTTTCCATCTTTCCTTTGCTACCTCTTCATCATGTGGACACGAACAAATCAGCAAACCTCTCCCAAACTGTTTGCCTCACCTGTCAAATGAGGACAATAATGTCTTCACTGCCTACCTGGGATAATGTAGGCAGTGAGCTTTGTAAGCTGTAAAGTACTACCCAAATGTCAGCGATTATGATATCTTTCTAGCACTCACTAATCCCCAACATGATGACACAAGGCTGGGACATTTATACAGGAAGATGAAACATTTAGACAATGCTTCAGATCGGTTTAAAACGGAATTCTCCTCTACAGTGAAATACTGCTTTAGAGGGGGGACTTTCTTCTCTCATTTCCTAGCCTGCTACTCTGTTACCACACTAAGAAAGTATCCACCCTGAAAGCAAGATAGACAAATGTAAATCCTCTAAGAGGTTCCAGCCTTGAAGAAAGGAAATCATTAGCCTGGTCAGGCAGGAAGACAGATCCCAATGGCATAAAGCAATTTGGCACCCTGGATTTAGTCAGAAGAATCAATTAAGATTTGCCTACAGTCCGAAGAAATTATATGACTTGCAGGGTAATACAGCTGGTATGTGTTTTGAGGCCATTGGTCTATACCTTATGCCACATGGCATCTCATTACCTCAACTTACTACTTATGTGAACTTGGAGAAATCACTTATATTCTTCCTTTAAAATGAAGGAGGTTGGACTAAACGACCTCTATGGTATCTTTGGGGTAGCTAGGTAGAACAATGGAGTCAGGAGCATCCATTTTCTTGAGTTTAAAATCCAGAGACAAAAACTTGACTAGCTGTGTGACTCTCGACCCTCTTTGCGCCAGTTTCCTCATCTGTAAAGTGAGCTGAATAAAGAAATAGCAAACCATTCCTGTCTTTCTGCCAAGAAAAACCCAAGTGGGGTTGTGAAGGGTCAGACATGATTGAGAAAAGACTGAACAACAATAATTTTTTTTATGCAAAATCTCTGATGTGTGAGATTCCTCATAATTATTATTAATATAATAATTATTACATAACTATAAATTCAGTGGCACAGTAGGCTTGGAATCCAGAAGACCTGTGTTCAAATTCCTAGCTAGGTGACCCTGTACAGATAACAGCTACCACTAGTTTCCTCAACTGTAAAATGGGGATAATAATAGCACCTGCCTCCCAGAGTTTTTGTGAGGATTAAATGAGATACTTGTTAAAGTACTTCGCAAACCTTGAAGAGCAATATAAATGCTAGTTGCTTCTCTTTCTAGCCATAGCAAGGAGCAGAGAGCCAAACTAAGATCTCTGAGTCAAAGGATTCTTTTTACTCTTTTGCAAGCTACAAGAGTCTCAGCATCATTGAAAAGGAAAAATGCAGATGTGTTGTTCTGCCAGGAACATTGCAACCTGTGGAGCTATTATTGAACCACTGTAGCATGCCTCAATGTTAAAGAGATTGAAAGTGAGAAGGAAGATCAAGCTTAAAGATGACCCCAACTCATTTCGTGTCTGTACCACAGACATCCCACCTCTTCCTTGTCAAAATCTAAAACATTTACCCTTTACATGTGGCCTGCCATTGTTCAGAGTCAACACTCATGAGTTTAGGTCCATAAAATCAATGCCTTGTGAAAGCATTAATTAAAACCCAGCCTGGGCACACTTCATCAATAAAACCTCTCCACAAACACAGGGGTCAACGAAGTTATGCCCCTGTAGCGTTTGTGCTTACCCAGCAGATGGATCAATTTGCCTGATTTTACAAAGTGTTTTTATAGACTGTCAAGCTTATTTCTAAATGCCTCTGAAACACAGAAGGTTTCTTGGGTGCTACATAAAAAATAACATCACCTCCCCAAATAACCCTCCACTTTTAGACATTGTGTGCTAGGGTCTACCAAACCCCCAAAGTGAAGGAACCTAAAAAATTCAAAGCACTGTATCCCCATTCTATCTCTATTTGTGTGAAGGATATGGAAATACTAGCTGCACCAGGTGGAGGCAATACTGGGGAGAACCAGATCACACAGAGATCTAGATTAGAACTAGAAGGGATCGTAGAAGTCATTTTACCCAATCCACTCACTTGCCAGGTGAAGGATTCAGCCCTGGTGAGGTGACTTGCCCAAGATTGCACAGGTAACTAGAGTCAGGATTGGAATTCAATGTTCTTTCCTGTAACACACTACTGAGTGATGACTTTGACATTCCTAAGGCTGAAGATACTTAGAGGCCTCTGGGGGAGCATGCAAAACCCTACACTGAGGAAATGACTCTGGTTTATGTCTGGCAATAATAGATAGGATGTAGCCTGTATCTAGTAAAGAGTTATACTCCCTAGGGAAGAATATGAGAATGTTTTCCAGGTATTCAAGGGCCATTATTTGTTGGCATTGGGCAATCAGCAAGTACACATTCAATAGATTTTGACTTTAAACTGCAGAAGCAGCAGCTGCTGCCGAAGCATCCCGTATTCTGCAACAGTTTTTAGGAAATATTTGACCTTTACTTCTCTCCTGGGTTATTTTTTCCAGAAATGCTGCCTTAGTAGAGGAACTCAGGAAATGCTATAATTTCTTCTAATAAGGTAGATTTGGCATCGACATAAAGGCAAATGACAGGTTGGTACAGAAGAGTATTGCCCATGAGGGCACTCAGATTCTTTTGATGGGTTAGGATAGGATGTTTCCAAGGATGCATCTTGTAAACTCATATCTATAGGGATGTTACACTGATATATATATATAATATATATATATATATATATATATATATATATATGTCACCTGGATATACTGTGACAAAAATCGTCATTCATGCAGTCAATTAATAAACATCTATTAAGTATCTAGTTGATACAGTAGATAGAGTGCTGAATTAGGGAATCTGGAACACTCATCTTTCTAAGTTCAAATCTGGCCTCAAATACTTACTATCTGTGTGATTCTAGGCAGTTGTAAAACCCTGTTTGCCTCAGTTCCTCATTTGTAAAATGAGCTAGAGAAAGACAGAGCAAACTACTACAGTATCTTTGCCAAGGAAACTCCAAATGGGGTTATGGACATGATTAATAAATGAATGAACATCAAAAGTGCCAATGATCATGTTAATCACTGGGGGACACAAAGAAAGGCAAAAGATGGTTCTTTTTCTCGAAGAATTTACTGTCTAACTGGGGAGACATCATGCAAATAACCATGTACGAGTAAAATCTGACAGGAAAAACTGGAGATATGAAACAGGAGAAAGGTGCAAGCAATAAGGAAAATTGGGAAAGGCTTCCTGTAGAAGCTGAAATTTCAGTTTGGATTTAAAGGAAGATGGGAAAGCCAGGAGGCAGAGATGAAGCGGGAGACAGTTCCATGCATGGCAAACAGCCAGTGAAAATGTGCAGAATTCAAAGATAGAGTGTCTTAGACAGAAAAGAAGGGGACTAATGTTACTGGATTTCAGAGTATATGGGAAGAGCAAAAGGAATAAAAAATGGGAAAGGGATGTGTGGGAAGCAGGTTATGAAGGGTTATGAATGCCAAACAGAGGATTTTAGATTTAAGCCCTGATAATGGAATAACAAAATAACTGCTTTGTTTGCTTCTTTCTCATTCAATCTAAAGAAGTTTACTTATTTATTTTCACACTTTTTAGAAAAGCCTAGAAATGCTTGATTCCATGAATATGAGAAAAAGTGGACATTTATAGAGTTGACAGTTTATAAAGGACTTTCTTCAGAAGCCCACAGTGATATAGATAGTGTAAATATTGTTAAGCCTATTTTATGGAAGGGAAACTGAAATCTAGAGAGATTAAGAAATTTATGCAAGGTCAAAGAGATGGTAAATGTTAGAGCCAGGATTTACTTAGGTCTTTTGTGATGCTACATCCAGTTGTCTTGCCATAAAGACCAATAAGACTCCAGGGGACAAATAGAAGAACTTTAAGTATGGCTTTGAAGTATGGTATGAAGCATTCCATAGTTTCAAGGACTGCTGCTTCAAGAAAATAGTTTTCTAGTACTCTACAAGAATTCATGTGCTACAATAATTGTATAAATATGTATTCATATATTGAATTTAACAGATCTTTCTTTTTTTTTTTTAACATGTTTAACATATATTGGATTACTTGCTATCTAGGGAAGAGGAATGGGAGGAAGGGAGGGAAAAATTTGGAACATGAGATTTTGCAAGGATCAATGTTGAAAAATTTTCCATGCTTATGTTTTGAAAATAAAAAGCTGTAATAAAAAATAATAAAAAATGTAAAAAAATTATGTGCCATGCTAAGTGTCTAACTTGGCCAAAGGAAGAAGTGAGAGAATTAGTAAAAATGATATATACAAAAAAGTGATGGAACCAGGAAAATATTGAAGCCAGGCTGAAAGGAACCACTTGAAAGGAACCAGACTTGGCAATTTTCAAGCATGTTATTCTTGGCTTCTCTCAGGACAAAAGATCTGACTTTGAATTCCCAGCTCTCCCAATTACTAGAGCTGTGATTATGGAAATGTCCTCTGCTGGAGGTTACATTTTATCATTCATTAAATAAGGATATTGGACTATATGCTCCATAATATCCTATCTAGTTCCAATATTCTGTTATTTGAAGATCCTCCAGACTAGAGGCCTAGAATTTCAGAGGTCCTCTAGAACTTCATTGAATCCAACCAAGAGACCCCCTCCAAGTTTTGTTAATAAAAATAAATAATAAATAATAAAAATGGGGGCTATGAAACCACACATAAGGATCTCTGCAGGGTGAATATTAGAAAATATGAAAAAAAATCAGAAAACTACATTTTAATATTGATTATGCTTTATTATATTTTTATTTTATTAACATTCTCAATTACATTTTAATTTGGTTCGGGGTGCACTTAGGAGTATGCTGGGTAAATAAAACTCTTGCTAGGGATTTGATAACTCTGTTCCAGCTTCTTTCCTAAGCCCTTGAGCTCTTCCACATTTTGGGTATGTACTGGGGAGTGGAGGGGCGGAATGGAGAGAGGAAAGCTATTGTTGTTCTTTCAAAGATCTTCATTACTTTTTTTTAATTAAAAATTATTTTTACAAGTACTTATTATCTCTCTCCCCCTTCAAATTGAACAATGAATCTGCTCCTTCGAACCAAACAATAAAAATAAAAATGAAATCCTTATAACAAATATGCACAAGCTAGCAAAACAAATTCCTGCATTAGCCATGTCTCAAAATTGAAGATTCCTTCTCTAGCAGGAGTTGGGTATTATGCTTTGTCTTTAATCCTTCAGCACTGTTTTTTATCATTACATTGAACAGGATTCTAAAATTTTTCAAAATTACTTTTCTCTAGAATGTTGTTATCAAATAAATTATTTCAAATAAATAAATTTCTGACTTCGTTATGCATTAAGTCATAGAAATTGTTCCATTTTCCTCAGAAACTGTCCATTTCCTCATTTCTTATGGTACAATAATATTCCATTCCATTCACATTTTATAATTTATATTTTGCTGTTGAGTCATTTAAGTTTTGTCTGATCTTCCTGATCCCATCTGGGAAAGATACTGGAGTGAGCTGCCATTTCCTTCTCCAGTTTATTTGACAGATGAGGAAATTCAAGCAAACAGGGTTAAATGACTTGTCCAGCATCCATACAGCCACTGAGTGACTAAGATCAGATTTGAATTTAGGAAGATGAATCTTCCCAACTCCAGATCCAGCACTCTATGT
Source organism: Antechinus flavipes (assembly GCF_016432865.1). NCBI lineage: Eukaryota > Metazoa > Chordata > Mammalia > Dasyuromorphia > Dasyuridae > Antechinus > Antechinus flavipes. The sequence continues at coordinate 79,221,537 of NC_067403.1, read as the reverse complement.
ATTGTTTGCCATTATAATTTGTATAACTATTTTCTAATAGCAAAAGAACTACTTTAGTTTGCAATGTTGGAGGTTTTGTAGGAGATTTTTCTGGCACTCTAAAAAGAGCTCCTATAAACATTTTTATACATATAAGATCTTATCTTCTTTCTTTCAACTCTTTGGGGTATAGACTTAGCAATGGTATAGCTGATTAAGGGATATGGACAGTTTGATAAAATATTGGGTATAATTGCAAATTACTTTCCAAAATAGTTGAACCAATTCATAGCTTCACTAGCAGTATTTTGCTAAGGCTATTTTCCCTTAGCTTCTCTAACATTTACCACTTTTTTTTTTTTGTCATTTTTGCCATCCTGATGGAGGTATATCTTAAATTTCCATTTCACCAATTATTAGCAATAGAGCTTTTTTTTTTTTTTCCATATGGTTGCCGATAGCTTGGGTTTTTTCTCTGAAACTTGCTTGCTCATATCCTTTGGCCATTTATCTATTGGGGAATGACTCTTAGTCTTATAAATCTGAATTAATTCTTTATGTATCTTAGACTTTTTTCAAAGAAACTTGCTGCAAAGATTTTTTCCTAGTTACCTGTTTCTCTTCTAATTTTAACCTCTTAAATTTTACCTTTTAAATTTTGTGCAGTCTTTTAAATTTTATGTCTTGAAACTTATCCAATTTATTTTCTATGGCCTTTTCTATTGTTTAGTCACAAGTTCTTCTATCCACAGATCTGAAAGTAATTTCTCTAATTTATGATGTTATATGCTTTATAACTAATTTCTGTCAAATTGGTTTTCAATTTTTCCAGCAGGTTTTTTAAAGACCAAATGGCTTCTTTACCCCAATATCTGCATCTTTATCTCTATCATTTTTTGTTCCCCACTTTCTCAAGTCACTTGAGTTGGTATCTGGCTCACTTCTCAGGCAAAAGGGAACTGGAGGGAAATTTAAACCTTCATATTGGAGTCACAGAGTTAGAAGGAACTTCAGAAATCATTGAATTCAATCAAGTTCCCACCAAGCTGTCATTTAACCTTTTTTTTGTTATTTCTTTATCAAGGAGGCTCATATTCTCTCTACTTGTGCATAGATGTAATTGTTGGAACTTTTTTCCTGATATACAGCCTAAATTAATTTTGGTGACTTTTGTTTGTTTTCACTGGATCTTCCCCTAAAGCCAAGTCTAATCTTTCATTTATGTCATAGTTTTTCAAGAATGGTGGTAATTTAATTGGTTCCAGAAGGTACAATGATGAATACTAAATGAATTTTTCTCACAAGGAGTATATCTGCAGTTTGCTGCCTAACTATCCCTTCCCACCCAATTCCCCATAAAGATAAGTGGGGCTTCCAGCTGCAGAGAATACAAGCCAACTCAACCTAGTCCAATTGGGCTTTTTCTTTCTTGACTCAACTCTCCCTCTATTTAAGCTCCTTGAGGTAAGAAATGATTTCATTTTTATCCTTATATCTCTGTTGCCAAGCACGGGGTCTTCTATGTAGTAGATGCTTAAGACATGTTTGTCAAATTGAAATAGCAAGTCCTGCTAGCTACCTTTTTGGTAAATGGGTTCGAGGATTTGAGAAAAATTGAGATGTTGGGGCTTCCTAAACAGTGGTGTTGAAAGACATCATTAAAACCTATGTTAACAGATTTATTCAGCCCAGGGTTTCTTGGAAGGGAGTAGTGGATGTGGAGGCAGAAGCTCTGATCCCATATTCTCTGCTGCTCAGAACTCTGGCCACAACCTGGGGCTTGGGGCTGCCAGGAGTCTTGGGTTCTCCATTGCTGCCTTCGTTACCTCAGTCTGGGCTCCTATTGCTTCTCCTCCTGCTGAGCATAGTGGTCCCTCTGTGTAATTTGTAGTACTACTGTCTCGGGATCCAGGAGACTGTGCACTGGAACAACATCATCCTGCAGGATCTGCCCTGTAACCTGCCTGCCAACGTGTATAACCTCAACATCCATGAGCTCCAACCTAACAGTCCTGAACATTGCTGTCTTCACTGGGGAGAAGCTGCCCATGGCCAAGGGCAATAGCAATTGTGGGGCCTGGACAGTAGGCCTGACAAATTTTGCATCCCTACTGCTCAACCAGGATGACAACATCAAGTGCTGAAGCCATTTTTCTCATCAAAATGCATTGAATACTGTCTGTTTTCATATCATTTCTAAGTCTTCTCCAGGCTAAACATTCTCAGTTCCTTCAACCAGTCCTTGTATGGCACATCCTTTAGTCCTTCATCATCTTGTTTCCCTGGAAACTTGTTTATGTCTTCCTTAAAAGGAGGCACCTAAAATTAAGCATAGGATCTCAGATATGGACAAACCATGGCAAGGTATAGCAGAATTTAGACCTTATTTGACCTGGACACTAAGCTGCTTTTAATGCAGCTCAGAATAATATTAGCTTTTGTTGGCTGCCATGTCATACTGATGACTCACATTGAGCTTACAGTGCACTAAATCATCTTTTTAATGATAGATTCTAGAATGTTTCCAGGAATCAAAGTTGAGATCAGCTGTACATGGTTTCCAGACTCTCTTCTCTTTTCCTTTTTTGGAAATGGGTAAAACACTTGCCCTTCTCCTATCTTATTGCTCCTTTTACATTCTCCACGATCTTCATTATATATGTATATATATATATATATATAAATACACATATACATATACATATATGCAATACATATACATATAGAAATATCACATATACACACATGTACATATATATCATACATACACACATATCATATATATACACAGACATATATAAATATATATATGTATATATACATATAGACATATATATGTCTATATATATCAATGACAATCCTTCTATAATTCTGAGATGTAGTTTTTCTGGGTCAGTTACCTTAAACTCATCAAGGTTTACCAGACACTCTATTTTATTTTATTTTATTCATTTAATTTTTATTTTTTCTCAATTACATATCAACAAAATTTTTAACATCATTTAAAAATTTTTTGAGTTCCAAATTCTCTCCCTCCATACCTTTTCTCCTCGTCCTTGAGAATGCAAGCAATTAGATATACATTATCCATATGCGGTCATTCAAAACATTTCTATGTTAACCATGTTGAGAAAGAAAATGCAGAAATACATTGCATCATTGAATAGCTAAGTCATTTCACCGTTGATCATCATACGATATTGCTGTTGCTATGTACAATGTTTTCCTGGTTCTGCTCACTTCATTTTGCATCAATTTACCTGGTATTCTCTATTACCTACTTATCTTGGACTTAAACCCTAATTTTCCATGTTTCCTCTGTCTTTTCCAAGCCTAAGATTTATTTGCTTTGATGGAGAAATGGAAGGAAATACAAATTGAAAAAATCATTATCTTCTCTGTTATTAGTAATCAATGTTGCATCTGCTCCCAAGCAGTCATTTCTGCCCTGCCTTTTATCCATTTCCCCTATGTGCCTTTAATCATTCCTCCCAGAAAACAGTTTGTTGTACTTAGCTTTCCCAACCATCCTGAGCTTTTTAAAAATACTATCTTAACTCCTCCCCTCAATAGTATTTTATTTTCCCAAACACATGTAAAGAACATTTTCAGCATTCATTTTTGTAAGATTTTGTGTTCCAGACTTTCTCTGCCTTCCCTTTTACCTCTTTCCTCCTCAAGACAGCAAAGAATCTTATATAGGTTATCTATTTATAACACTTTAAATTATATTTGTCATGTTGTACAGAAAAATCAAACCAAAAGGGAAAAACAATGAGAAAGAAAAAGCAAACAAACAAAAAGGTAAAAATACTATGTTTTAATCCATATTAAGTCTCCATAGTCTTTCTCTGGATATTGATGGCATTTTCCATCCCAAGTCTATTGGAACTGTCTTGGATCAGCACATTGTAAAGAGCTAAGTCTATCATAGTTGATCATCACATAATCTTGCTGTTACTGTCTCCATTATTCTCCTGATTCTGCTCACTTTACTTAGCATCGGTTCATGTAAGTCTTTCCAGATTTTTCTGAAATCAGTCTCCTCCTCATTTCCTGTAGAACAATTATATTACATTTCATTCATATACCATAACTTATTCAGCCATTCTCCAATAGATGGGCATCCACTCAGTTTCCAATTCCTTGCCACCACAAAAAGGGCTGCTACAAACATTTTTGCACATGTAGGTCCTTTTCCCTTTTTTATTATCTCAGGATACTGACAGTACTGACACTGCTGGAGCAAAGAACTACTCTAATTCCTGCCATGCTTATCCACCCCCTATTGCCTGTCCATACATGTTTCCAACTTTTACACATCTTATTAAAATCTAAGTTGGCTGATGAATTTTGTCTAGCCACATTAGTCTATTTGGACAAGTACTATTTTATTCTCTCACTAGAATCATTTCTCTTTCTGTCTTTGGAATGTCATCACTGAGAATTTTTCATTCCTTATAGGCTGACTTTCTTTGTAGAATTTTAGTCCATGGGATTCTAATTATTCTTCCTCTGAATCCTTTGAAATCTATTCTCCTGAAGCTTAGAATCCATGGCTGCATTTTCCTCTCCTTTTCTATTACAAAATTAAAAAGAGGGTATGTGATAAGACTAATATATTTCACTGCAACCTCACGACATAGGTCAGGACCATACTTTCTCCTTTCCTCCTATGACAGAGATGAATTTCCCCTAAAAGTAGACAAAGTGATTCTAGATAGTGTGCATCAATGTGTGTGTATATATGTGTGGTCTCTATCTTTCTGATATAATTTACAAAGGTTCTTATCTTATCTTATCTTAAAATATAAAGAGTCCCATGTTCATGTAGTTGGAGACCCTCTACTTTGAAAAAACTCTGAAAAACAAAGAGCGACTATTCTGTCTAGGCATCCTGCTTTAGTGACCAGTTGTGTTTCCATATGGAAAAAAATAGACCCAGTTCCATCCATGCTAAGCATGTGTCTTTATTGAATATACTTGCTGCACTAGGGCAGAATTGTTCCCCTTTTTGTTAACTGTTCTGTGACTTGCATGATCCTCATTTCATTCCAACATCAAACCTAAACTAACAGAGTGTTGGTATTAGGCTCACCTCTAACAGGATGCTTACTTTCTTCCAGTCCAGCACTGACAATCAGGTCCAAAACAGCATCCATTTTGAAGCATAAAAATATCATTAAGTTCAGAGTGGAAATCATTGCTTACTTTGTTTTTTGAAGATGAGAGAGAGAATTTAAGCAGGGTCTGCATAATTGAAGTCCACCCTTTTGCCTCCATACAAGGCTTCTATTGCTCTAACTCCTCATCTATATTTTCTTCCGGCACAGGTGGATTGTAGTATACTCTGACGATGATATTACTTCTGCTTTATCCTCTGGTGCTCTTTAGTCAAATGTTTTCCATTGGAGTCCTCTGCTGTGCTTCCTGGATTTCCTCACATGAATGGACCTTCTCAATATGCATTGTATGCCTTTTCTCATCCTGAATAGGTTTTATCCTTCCTGAAATGAATGATAGTTATTAATCTTATTTTACTAAGGTTCAATGAAAACCATGCAGTTGGAGTCAACTCCTCATAAAATAATCTCTATACTAATTGACTTTGTGCACTTTTTTATAGACATGAGAGTCCAGGGTTTTTATCGATTACCTCTTTTTGCTTTCTTGTGACTTTCTGGGCATTTCTGTGAGGCAGTCTGTGATAGATGGGAAGAGCACTGGGCTTACAGTCAAGAAGACCTGAATGTCTAACCTCAGACACTAGCTGGGTGGGTCTGGGAAACTCATTTAATCCTATTTTTTTCCATTTTATCAAGTATAAAATCATGAGATTAAATGACTTAATCCAGAACATTGTGATGATGAAATCAGATATTTTAAAAAACAAAATATTTTTTAAAAGTTCTTAGCACACTTCCTAGCTCTTAGTAGGTGCTATATAGATAGCTGCTTATTCTTTTTCATTCCTTTTTGATCTAATGCAAATCTTTCTGCACTCCAGTTACTTTCTATGGCAGGGGTTCTTAATTTGGAGTCTAGGGACTTGGTTTTTAAATTTAACATGTTGATAACTATGTTTTTAAAATTTTGGATTCCAATTTAATTGAAAGGATTGACTCAACATCTTCATTGCCTCCCAATTAATCTGTAACTTCTTCAAAATGTCTCTACATCTTTACCTTTTTATTTTCTCTTCCTTTCCCTTAAAAAAGTATTTGTGTATGTGTGTGTGTGTGTGTGTGTGTGTATGTATTATATATATATGTGTGTATACATATTTGCAGTTTGAAATTCTCTTCCTCTCCCACATTTTGAGAAGGCAAGAATCTATTATATATACAAAGTCATACAAAATATGTATCTGTGTTAACTATGTTCTAAAGGGTGGGGGGAGGAATCAAGAAAAATAAAGGAAAAAAATATGCTCTAATCTGCCATGTCAGTCTGCCAGTTCTCTATCTACAAGTGGATAGGATTTTTCATATGAATATTTGTGAGTTGTGGTGGATCATTGTATTGATCAGAGATACTAGGTCTTTCATAGTTGATTATGTTTAGAATATTGTGTATATTGTTCTCCTGGTTCTGCTTACTTCATTTTGCATAAATTCATGTCTTCCCAGATTTTTATGAAGCCATCTGCTCCATCATTTCTTATAGCACAATAGTGTTTCATTACATTCACATATTATAACTTGTTTAGTAGTTTCCCAATTGAAGGACATCCTCTTAGTTTTCAAATCCTTGCCATCACAAAAACAAAACAAAACAAAAAAGTTTTTTATAACTATTTTTGTACAAGTCTTTCCCCCATTTTAAAAATCTCCTTGGAATTTCAAACTAGTAATGGCTCAAAGGTATGCATAATTTTGTAGTCCTTTGGGTTATAATTATTATATCTTGATATAATTGATTTCCTTGGTAATATTATTTATTTTATGGATTTAAAAATAGGGTCCATAAATTTCATTAGCCTGCCAAAGGGGTCCATAAGAGATTAAGAAATTCTATTTTATGTTATCCATCTCTTTGTACGTGTGTACATATATACATATACATATACATATATATGCATATATATATATGATGGATGGATAGTGTGCATCAATGTATGTGTATATATGTGTGTATATATATATAATATGTGTATTTCTATGTATATATGTATATGCAGTTTTCTTCCTCTCACTTTTTTTCAACTTAAAAGCCTTTGTAAGTAGATTTCTGAGGTTCCAACAAATACATTTTTCTTTCACCAGCCCTTATAGGGTGCGCTTCTGGCCAAGAGCCTACCATTTGCTTACTTTAAGCCATGGCCTAAATACTCAAATCCTATTATCAGGTTTATTTTGAAGAGTTATTGTACAGAATGCACAGGACTTTGGGACAGATGTATGCTTGTGAATTATCCAATGTCCTGAAGAATTTCCAATTAAATGGAATCGCTGTCCTCCTTAAGTGGCAATCCCAATTAGTGAGTGCGATGATGAGTTGAGATGCCTCCATTAAACAGATGTCTTGGTGGAGCCACTCAGAGATAGGTAGGTTATAGTGACAGAGAACTGCAATCCAAAATATCATCTGCCTAATAAACACTCTCCTAGTTTTCTTTCCCAGAAACAGTCTTTCCAATGCTTGGACCCTAGCACTACTTTATTGAAGACTGGAGCTACCTTTGTCAGCAAGATTTGATAGGCAACATTTTATAAAGGAGATAGACCCACTTCCTGTGAGCACTCTTTTACTCTCCAGGGAAACTGAGCCTTCATTTCAGGGAAATGGAAATGTTATTGCCCCAGCTGCAGCACATCACTGGAGCCTCTGTCTTGGAGCAGAGGAAGTTCCCATCCTTTTTAGTGAGCCATTTAGGTGTCAGGGAAGGACATCCACATGATGTAGCAGATTTTAAAGAACATGCATGTACTTTCCCCATATCTTAAAGGAGACAGCTCTGTATACTACAGTACATTACATTGAGGACTGGTTCCTCTAGCATTTCTGTTTCTTCTGCTACAGTTTTTTTTTTTTATTTACTAATTTGTTTTAAAAACAAATAACACACAAAAAACCAAACATGGATGACTGAAGAAAGATGCTAATTGACCTAAAACCTAAGAGTGGCAATGTGCGGGGAGCTAGAATGCTAAGGAAATGCTGTGAGTCTTGTAATTTTGAGTTGATTGTTTAAAAGATGACAGACGGTAATGTTTATGAGATGTATAATTCAAGGCAAAATCTGTCCAGATAAAAAGGATAAAGCATACTTAACTTGGCTGGAAATGTTGAGCAGCATTCAGATAAATGAACCCAACAAAATCCAAGGAATATAATGGAACCTGGGGAGGATGAAAAGAAATCTTAAAACCAAAAGCAAAAAACCTTACTGTTCTACCTGTATTTGAAAATGAAGTGGAGCTTTGTCTATCCTTCAATGCTAATCAGATATCTCATCAGTCACAAGTAGAGAAATAATGCCTGAGCAAATCTGTGATATTTGACATTTGCCAAGACTCTCCAAGGTCACGTTGATCACCAGTTGTTTGACTTGTTCAACTTTTTGTTTTGAGCCAAATACTGGAGATCTTGGTTTCATTAATATTTAAGAGTAATTTGGATTGTGCCAGACAGATCTTAAAGCTCATTTAAATCAGCTTGAAGATAATATTAAGCTTTCTCCCAGCATAATCTACTACCATCAATGATAGTGTCATCTGCATATAAATGATGGACCACATAGGATAATGAAGTGCAAAGCTTATCAATATAGAATGACAACTGCATCTGATTTAAGATAAATCCATCCAGGATCCATTTTTCTGTTTTCAGAATTAGAAAATGCATTTTTTTTTTTGCAAGGCAGCTAAAGAAAAACCAAAAGGTTTTCAAACAAGAAGTTCTATAGATTATACAAATATTTCTTGACAAATAATGATTAGAGATTAATCTGTTACTTTGTCTATTGGAGAAGTTGTTTAGTGGCCATTGCCAATTTTTTATAAAAAAGTACAATTGTTGAAGAATAGCTTTATTAGGCTCCTGCTGGGAGCAGGCTGAATCTTAGACCAATTACCAGAAGTCAGAGCCTAGGGTCCAAACAGCCTTCTATGGGACTCTCCAGTCAACTTTTAAACATTTCATGAATCCAGAGCACACATTCCTCTTTCAATGATTTACAATTTATTGGAGGCTGTTGTTAAAATAAAATAAAATGCTTTCAATGACTGTGTCTAAAATGTAGGAACTATTTTTTTTTAAAACTTGTGTATTGTAGGAATGAAATGAGGGCTATTTTAAAGTCAAGGTGAGGGGAAAATGAGAAGAAATGAGGGAAGGGACAAAAGAAAGGGCCCAGACCAGTAAATATGTATTGATCTGTGGGAAATGTTACTGGGAACAGCTTGAAATTGCAAATATAGCCCTTTAATATTTTTCCTTCTTTCTCTTCTCTAATCATGCTGTCCTTATCTGAAATGTACATATGGAGCAGATAGCTGATACATGCTCCCACAAATATTGTTCCTTCCATTATTCTCTCCCTTTGCTCCATCTTTCTCTCTGTCTCTCTCTGCCACCACCCCTTTTCTCTGCTTCTCTTTTTCTGTCTCTATGTCTCTGTCTCTCTCTTTGTCTCTCTTTCTCTCTCTGTCTCTGTTTATCTCTCTCCATCTCTCTGTCTCTTTCTGTCTCTCTCCATTGCTCTCTGTCTCCCCATTTCTCTCTCTGTCTCTTTCCTTCTCTGTGTCTGTCTCTGCCTCTCTCTGCCTCTGTCTCTCCCCATTTATCTCTTGTTCTCCATTTTGCTCTGTATTTCTGTCTCTGTGTTTCTTTATCTCTGTTTCTGTATGTCTCTGTCTATCTCCGTATTTCTGTATCGTTCTGTCTCTGTGTGTGTGTGTGTGTGTGTGTGTGTGTGTGTGTGTGTGTGTGTGTGTGAAGGATGGGGCTCTTCACCAAAAGACTAAAGACTATATCTTCTTTATAAATACTTAAGATATGTGTTTGAAGGGAAGGAGAAAGCCACTCTCTCTCTCTCTCTCTTTCTCTCTCTCTCACACACACACACATATACATATTCCTCTTTGAGCTGGATTGTTATTGTTTGAAATTCATTTAATTTGAGACAAGATATTTTATTCCATGAGAGTTGCAAGATTTAAAAATGTAAGTACTTAGTAGACTCGACACTTGATGGAATGACTTTCAAAATATAAATGAGAATTCAGTGCAATTTAATAATAAAAAAACCTTCATTGAGATTTGCTCTTGCAAGCCTTAGAAAAATGCAAAAATAAATAAAGCCAAATTTCTCTTACATTTAGGAAAGATAGAGACAAATTGGACACATTATCAGGAAAACAATTCAGATGGCAAGGGGCCTTGAGTTCCTGACATAAGCAATGGATGAAGACATTAGGATATTTAACCTAAAGAAGAGAAGAATTGGGGTCAGGGAGAGATTCTTTCAAGTATTTAAACTGTCATGAAGACTAAGAATTTTTATTCTAAGTCCAAGAAGATGGAAGTTGAGGAATGAGTCAAAATTGTTAAGCAGATTTAGGTTGATGTCAGGAAAAAAATTCCCTAAATTTAGAGCTATCCTCAAATTACTTGCCATGGAAGTTAATGGGTTATCCTACCTTAGAGGTCTTTAAGAAGTCTCTGTATCATTATTTGTTGGAGAACTTACAAAGGTTGTTCCTTTTATAAGTATGAATTGAATTAAATGACCTTTGCAGTCCTTTCTAATTCTGTGGTCTTGATTTCATGACTCAGGAAGATAAGATAATATACGCGAATTAAAAAGATAGCATTCCTCCTGGGATCAGTACCCCCAATGACTTGTACTCCTATTGACAGATAGAATTTTTCAGAGGAAGATTTAATGTTCTAGAAGTAGCTTTGAGGTCTTGGTTTCTTTCACTGCTCCTCTTGAACACCTGCTAGTATGGTTCCAAGTGAAAAACAATCAGCTACATTGAATTTTTAGAAATATATTTATTAAGAAAGTATTCCAATAAGGATTGCCACCAAACATTTTCCCCACATCTAGGGCAATATATTTTGAGTTCATGGGAAAGTAATAGGGAGTTTATGAAGTTATGAAGTTATAAGTTAAGAAAACCAGTTTGGAAGCTGTGTGGAGAATACATTGTAAAGTAAAAAGAATAGTGAAGGAACAACTTTGGATTCCAGGCAAGAGTTGATACGGATTTGAATTAAGTTGGATTTGTGTGCATTGAGAGAAGGGGACATAAAAAAGCGATAGATATTATGGAGATGGAAATGACAAGATTTAGCAACTAATTGGTAAGTGAGAATGAGGAATTGACCCTGACACCAGAATGTGAACCTAGATGATGAATTGAAGGTTGATAAATGTCCTTGTCAGTAATGGAAAAGTTTAGAAGACTGGTGGGATTGAGGGGGAAATGGCAGGTTCTATTTTGGGCAGGTGTTTGAAATAAGCTTGAAACTCAGGAGAGAAACTAAGGCTGGAGATATAGATCTCTAAATTATGTGAACCTAGATGAGTTGAAGGTTGGCAGTATTCTTGTCAGTAATGGAGAAGATGGCAGATTCTGTTTTGGGTAGATATTTGAAATAAGCTTGAAACTCAGGAGAGAAACGAGGACTGGAGATATAGATCTCTAAATTATGTGAACCTAGATGAGTTGAAGGTTGGTAGTATCCTTGTCAGTAATGGAGAAGATGACAGATTCTGTTTTGGGTAGGTATTTTAAATAAGCTTGAAACTCAGGAGAGAAACTAGGACTGGAGATATAGATCTCTAAATTATTGTATAGAAGAAGTGATCATTGAGCCAATGGGAGCGGATGAACTTACCAGGTGAGAGACTATAGAGCCTAGGACCAAACCTTGGGGATTACCCACAGTCAGTAAGTGTGACATAGGTGAAGATCTAAAAAAGAAGACAGGATGAGTGGTTAGATAGATAGAAGAACTAAGAGAAAGCAGTTACAAAAATCCCAGAGAAGAAAGATTATCTGAGAAGAATATGTGATCAATTGGGATCCTACTGCTGTAGGAAGAATTACAAAAGATTATTCAATTTGCCAATTAAGCAATCATTGGTAAGTTTGAAGTGAGTAATTTCAGTTGAAGAATAAGGTAGAAAGACACAAGGAGGGGAAAACAAGAAGAAAAGTAAAGAAACTGAGTATAATTTTTCTAGGCACTTAGCTAAAACAGGGAGGAGAGATACAGTGTGATACCTAAGCATGGATGGTAGGATATAGTGACTTAAAAAAAAAAAAGGCTATAGGAGATTTGGAAATCTTTGTAGACAGCAGGGAAAGAAGCCATGAAAGAGAGATTGAATGTTAGAAAAAGGGGATGATAATGGGAGAGGGAGGATCTGCTGGAGAAGACAAAAAGGAATAGGGTCAAGTGCCTGTGGAAGCATTGGCTTTGGTGAAGAGAAGGGACTTCTTGTCATCAAAAGCTGTAGCCAAAAAAAGAAGATGGGGTATTCGTGGCAGGAGGATGTGATATGAATCCAAAGACATTTATTTGGGGATTGGTCAAGGTTTTACTGTGAAGACCAAAGCTTTCGGTGGAAAACAGAATCCTGGAGACCCAATTTTTAAACTTTGTCTGGCATACACCAATGAGTCACCCCAGCTCTAGTGAAGGCAACATTCACTAGTTTAGTTCAGACTTACTCTGTTTAACTTCATCTGGGCACTGGCAAATAGAAAAGGAGCTTCATATACTGGGAGTCGTCATTCCTTCACTCTTTAGTGGGAACACAGTGGGACCTATGCTTACTCATAGGTGTCCCTGTCCATGTCATTGACCAAAGAACTTAGTTCTTTGAATCCATAAAGAAGGCATTTGATGACGACTAACTTACCTGGTTGTCTTGGAAATGATCAGTTGTAAAAGCAATGACCACACATATTTATCTGGTTTTTTTCTTCATTTATTACTTTGGGTACAATTAATTTATAGAAGGACTGTTCAAATCCTGTTTCTGATAATAGCTCTGTGACCTCAAGCAAGTCATTTAATTTTTCTGATCCTCAGTTTCCACATATGTAAATTGGGGAAACATTCTTGTACCATTTACCTTATAGGGTTATTGTCAGGAAAGCACTTTGTAAACCTTAAAACTCTACAGAAATATGACCTTTTCCCCATATTCTGCTCTAACTGTATTTTTGTTGGGGAGGGGTGATGAGTGGTATGTAAAGAGTCATTTAAGAATATAATGATAATGTTTAGTTCTTTTCATCTTCAGAGTATTTTTCCAAGAAAAGCTCTGTCAGCAGGAGCAAGACCACATGACAGATGGGAGAACTGAATGTCAATGACAGAAGAAGTCATTAGTGTGAGGGAAGGTGAGGATTATAATTCTAGGGTTCCCAGTCCCCAGGCTTGAGCTCAGACTATTGGGTAACATTTTTCACAAAATGCAAACTACATTTGAAGGCTTGGGTTTTAAATTCATCTCACATTTTAGAGGTGCATTCTCTAGTTCCCATATCCATATAAGCAATGATACAATATTTGTTCTATACTATAGAGTAAGCTTCTCCTTTCTTCTCTTCTCTTCTCTTCTCTTCTCTTCTCTTCTCTTCTCTTCTTCTCTTCTCTTCTCTTCTCTTCTCTTCTTCTCTTCTCTTCTTCTCTTCTCTTCTCTTCTCTTCTCTTCTCTTCTCTTCTCTCTCTCTCTCATTTTCTCTCTCTCTCTCTCTTTCTCTCTCTCTCTCTCTCTCTCTCTCTCTCTCTCTCTCTCTCTCTCTCTGTCTCTCTCTCTCTCTCTCTCTCCCCCCTTTGTTCCCTCCCTCTCTGACTTTGTCTCTGTCTCTCAGTCTTTGCCTCTGCCTATCTCTCTTTCTCTGTCTTTGTGTTTCTTCTCTCTCTTTTTCTTTCTTTCTCTCTGTATCCTCATATATTTCTCTTTCTCTTTTGTTTCCTTCTCTCTCCCCTTCCTTCTCTGTCTTTGTCTCTCTCTCAAGCTGTGTCTGTTTCTCTTTGTTCTCTCTGTCTCTATCTCTCTTCCCTGTCTCTCACCTCTCTATCCTTAGCTCTTTCTTTATCTCTGTCTTTGTCTCTATCTCTTTCTATCTTTGTCTGGGTCTCTCTGTCTGTCTCTGTCTCTCTGTGTGTCTGTCTCTGTATCTCTCTGTCTCTCTTTCTCTCTCTCCCTCTCTCCTACCCCCCTCTTTTCCTTTTCTCTCCTAAATCATGGGATCATATATCCAAAGCTAAAAGGGACGTTAGAGACCATCAAGGCCAGATGTCAGTGAACTAATTAGCACAGGGGAAAAATATGACACCTTCATTTCAATAGACTTCATTTTTTTGTAATTCTATGTACTTTATTTTATACATTTAAAAGCATTATTTTGAGAAGGGAACCATAGATTTCACAAGAATGCCAGTAGGATCCATGGGGAAAAAAAAAAAATCCAGAAATCTCTGATCTGATCTGTCCCCCTTATTTTTTCTAGATAAGGAAATTGAGGCTCAGGAAGTCTTCAAAAAGATGACAAATGATAATATAGTTTGTAGAGTGCTAGTGTAACCAACCAAGGATTTGTAAACAAATCCTCTAGTTAGGAAAAATGACAAGCATGGAAGATTTTCAAGGTCCTCTAGGGCATTCAGCTCAACTTAACAGTTTTTCCTCACTGTTTCTGGATTCCATCGCCATCATCACCCCATATTCCCCAAACACATACACCCCACCCCAACATGAATATATTTTTTAGCTGCATTCAACTATTCAAGACCCCATTTTGGGGTTTCTTTTGCAAAGATTCTGGGGTGGTTTTGCTATTTCCTTCTGCAGCTCATTTTACAGAGGAAGAAACTGGCATAAACAGAATTAAGTGACTTTTGTCCAGGATCACACAGCTGGTAAGTGTCTGAGGCTGGATTTGAACTCAGGGAGATGAGGTCCCGATTCCAAGCCTAACATTTTGTGCACTACGGTGCCACCTAGCTGCCCACACCCACACAAATAGATCCACACACAAATATAAACACACAAACACACACTTGCCCAGTACACTAAGTATAACCTCATTTTTCATCTACTTCTATTTTCTTTAGAAGAAAGTGCTCGCCCACTCCAAATTCACTTTGAACACTGAGCATCAATTCCACCTTATAACTCTTCCTACATGTCTGTGAGCCATTCAGTTCTTCCAAGCCTCAGTTTCCTTTTCTGTATTTCTCTAGAACTCACTTCACAGAAACTGTTGTAAGGTTCAAATGAGATATGTATAAAGCACTTTACTAACTGTAACGCACTATAGAAATGTTACCTAGTATCAGTATTATTCTCTATTGCCCCAAATAATTCCATCTGGGGAGGATACAATTTATCATAGAATATTAGATGGGAGCAACTAGTTGGTATTGTGGATAGAGCACTGGACCTGGAGTCAAAAGACCCTGAGTTCAAATCCAGCCTCAGAGACTCAGAGCTCTGTGACTCTGGATAAGTCACTTAATCCTGTTTGCCTCAGTTTCCTCATCTGTAAAATGAGCTGAAGAAGGAAATGGCCAACCACTCTAGTATCTTTGTCAAGAAAATTTCAAATAGATCATGATGAGTCAACTATTGAACAACAATGTTAAACATGGAGATGAGCTAACATAAGACCAATATAGACTTAAATAAATGTTGATGTTTAAATACTGAAAAGTGTTTACTGTTTAAAATGAAGGCGTCAGACAAGTTGATCTCCAAGGTTCTTTCTGGGTCTTAACATTCCTGTCCTGTTTTATTTAAAAATTCTGCTGTTATACTAATGTCGAATATGTGAGAAAACAAAATCTGAAGCTTTAGGAACTTTCGGCCAAACTTTGGTGACAAGATATCCAGATTCCTCCCCCGCCTGCTTGGATGGTTTGATGCTAGGATTTTGGGTCATTCTTAGTTTCTCTGCTAATTCTTCCCACTGTCCTTGACCCTAAGGAACTAAGGTCTCCTCAGTCTACTTATAACCCCTTTCCTCCACTCACTGGAAATTTGTCTTGCTGCCTTCCTAGCCCGGCCTTTCAGGATTTGATGAATATTAGAGGAACTAAGGTTGGCCTATCACTTTGTCTCTAAAATCACATGCTTCAAGATGAGTTATTTCACTTCTAAAATGCTGGAATGTTCTCAGTAGCTCATAATTCACTTTAAGAAAAAAAAAGCACATACACACTTTGTTCTTTTCTTCCTTCCTTTTTTATTTCTAAATAAAGAATCTTTTTTTTTAAACTTGGGTTTTTATATTATGAGAATCTGGACTCTATTTCTCCATGAAACCCTGTCATCTTTTCAGTTATTTTCAACCTGTTATGTTTTTAGAGTAACTCCTTGAGTAATAGTAGTCATATTGTTTCTACTTAAGACAAGGGAGGCCACTCAAAGTCAGGGGTTAGTGGTTGAGGAGGGTTCAACATTTGCAGTTCTTGGGCTCTTCTTTTTCTTTTCCCTCTTTCAGTCATACTATATCTCTTTTAACTGCTCAGAGCAAATTTCTAAGCCAGTGTTAGAGGAATATGCCTGTGTCTGTAACTGTTCTTATTCTCTCTCCACTGCTCTTCCTTCTCCTTCTGTTCTGGGAGTTTCTATTGAAGTCTCTGTTCAGAAAAGGTGAGCAGAAGTTCAGGTGGTAGGGAGGAGAAATGGCTCCTTGGGGAGAACATTGCACAAAGAAAAGCAAAAGGAATAGATTCCTCCATTGACTCTCAAATTCCACTGCTGAAGAGGAGAGGTTAGGAGAGCTGGCTTGAGAATGGACTGGAGATGTAGCTACAAGCAAAGCAAGCACTGGGGGTGGGCAAAATGGGTGACTGCCTAGAGCATAAGATTGCAAGGGTGATAGTGGACAAGAAAGGACATTTTCTAATATCACCTTTTTAAAAATAAATGGGTGTATGAAATTCTACTCTTGCTAGTCTATAGGTGTTTATTTTGCAATCAAATCTCACATAACCCTAAAATGAGGAGGGTTGGTCCCAATGGGACCAGTGTTTTTCTCCATATTTTATATGTGTATATATATATATATATATATATATATACACACACACACACATACACACACATGTATATGTATTCATACATATATAATGCTTATTTGTGTATATATATATTTATATATATATACACACACACTGAATCAAGAAACATTTAAGGGACCCTTGTATCTTCAATTTGAAAGAGTAATATAAATAAAAATACATTAAAAATGACTACCAGTCCACCATTTTGGAATCAACATGGTATAAGGGATATTGTGCTTTCTTGGAGTTAGAAAGACTTTTAATCACTTTCTTGCCATTGTTTGTCTCAGTTTTCTCATCTGTAAAATGGGGATAACAACACCTACCTCCCAGAGTTATTGTAAGCATCAAATGAAATAATTATAAAATTCTTAGTAAGTTGTGTATAAGTGCTATCTATTATTATTATTATTACTATCATCATCAATGTTTCATGTTATTATTCGGATCTCCTTAGTTCCTAATGTTTTTTTTTTCCTTCCAAACTTGCATTTGACTATTTTGTATTTGTGTTTATTCAGTTTATATTTATAATGCATATTTTTTCTTAGAGTCTTGCTGCCACTCCCAATGGAATACAATTTCCTTTTATTGTTTCATTCTTTGTACTTACATTCTCATTGACTAGTGCAGTACCTGATATGGAATAGATACTAAAGAAATACTAATTCATGGGAGGAGGAGAGACCTCCCCAACTCTGTCCTTCAGCAAACTTAGAAAGCAGACAATTTTTCTGCCTCCCAGCCTCCCCTTCAATGTCTCTTTCTGTCCTTACTCTCATCTCGTTTTCCTGTCTTGTCAAATAATTTTCATTAAGATATTAACTGCTATGTGTAGATTCAAGAGGTACTGAAAAAAGGAGACACTTGTCCCTTGAGAGGGGACTAGAAAACCAAAAGATCCTTAAAAGACTCCTACAAGAGGTAGTGTAGGGAGTGAACACAATGCTGGGATGAGTCTGTGTGATAATCATCTGAATTAAAGTACCAGCTCAGATATTAGCTATGTTAGACTTAATCTTTGTTCACCTCAGTTTCCTTATCTATAAAATAGAATAATCACAGCTCCTATTTTGCAGAGTATTTATGAGGATGAAATGAGATAATTCACCTAAAATGATTTGCAAACCTTAAAACACTTGATAAATGTCAGCTACTATTTCAATGTTGATAATGAAGATTATTGACATTTCCTTTCTTTTAACTCTTCATTTCCTGGCAATATGGAGGCTAAAGGTGTTATCCAACTGAAAGTGGTCTGATGATTTCTCAATTTCTCAATTTCAAATCCAATGACCTTTTCTCACTCCTCATCCTTCATGATCTCTCTATACTTTTTGACACTGAATACTTTCTCTCTGGGTTTTCCTTTCCTGTATGGGATTCTGAATCTCCTTTGCTGAATCTTCATCCACATCATGCCAGTAGTTGTGGGTTTTCCTCAAGGTTCCTCAAGGCCCTGAGTTTTCCCCTCTTCTCTCTCTGTACTCTCTCACATGATGTCCCTATCTCTGCCTAAGTGTTCAAGTGGGAAGATGACTTCCGGATCTGAGACTCCAGCCTTATATACTTCCTTGAATTCTAGTCCCACATTAATAACCACTTACCCAGTGGCCATTTCAAACAGCATGCTCAATTATAATTTCAACCACAATTTAAGCAAAATAAAATCCATTAATTTTCCCCCCAAATCTAATCCTCTTCAAAATGTCCCTATCACTGTTGGTGTGTGGTGTCCAAGCAAAATAAAAAAGTATCCCTGTCACTGCTTATTAACTTAGGAAACCAAAATTGGGAAATATTTTAATATTTTAAAAATTATCTATGTTATTTATTTTGTTAGACATTCCCCAATTACATTTTAATCTAGTTCAGAGGCACTGGGGAGTTTTGCAAACCTTATTGGTCTATGAGTCTCTAACTGAACACTTTTGGATCTCCATTTTAAGTCTGTTTCCTCTTAAACCTGTCTTCTATACAGTTGCTAAAGTCATTTTTTTCCAAAGTGCAGATCTGATCACTCATTCATTCACTCCAATGACTTCCTCTTATCTTCAGGAGTAAACAAGAATTCCTTTGTCGTTGGAAGCCCTTCAAATCTGTTTCTAACCTAATCTTCCAAGCTTGTTGCCTATTACTCCTCTTTAGGCACTTAACAATACAATCAAATTGACTTTCATATTGTCCCTCATAAAGAGAGCATCAGTCAATATCTCTCCCTGGATTCATTTTAATGAAAGAAGGGAAAGAGGGGAGGAGGGGGGAGGAAGGGAGGGAAGGATGGAAGGAGGGATAGAGGGAAAGAAGGTGAAAGAAAGAGAGACAGAGAGAAGAGGGAGAGAGGGAGGGAGGAAGAGAAGGAAGGAAGGAGAGAGAGAGGGATAGAGGGAAGGAGGAAAAGGAGGGAAGGAGAGAGAAAGGGAGGGAAGGAAAGAAGGAGAGAAGGAGGTAGAGGGAGAGAGGGAAGGAGAGAGAGAGAAAGAGAGAGAGAATCAACCAACAAACCAAATCAAAAGTCCTTTTGGGAAAAGCAACTGTGGCAAAATGAAAAGTGGGGGAGAAAAGACTAACATCAATGAGAAATAAAATTAGCCTGAGGAGAGGAAAAACATAATAAAGCCTCGGTTGTAACCCCTAGAAGAGAACTTTTCGCATTGATTTTCTATTTAAAAAACATAGATATGTTGTGTTTTTCGACAAAGAAGCATGGTCCCAGGCTCTGCTGAAGTGGACAGCTCTGCAGAAGCAATGGAGAAGGGGGGAGGGAGGAAATGTTCTGATCCTGTCACGTCCTCACTTACTTTTTTTTTTCCCTTTTCAATCGCCTGCAACAGGTGTCAGAGTCTGGACAAAAATCTCTTGCGTATGTACCTTGCGACAGCTGTGCACGGGGCATCTATCGAATTAGTGAAGAAAGGTTACACAACGTGTCTTGTCTCAAATGGCTCTGGGCAGCTCTAGAATTGGAAACATTTCCTTGGCCTCAAGTTAAATCGGGCCACCATGATATTTGTTCTGTAACCTAATACAGAAGCACTGTGATAGATGAATTGATACCATGGCTACCGAGCTGGCATGAGGCACCTGCAAGAAACACTTGCTGCTCCAAATTCAGGCCTCCCTCCCGTGGCCCCCAATGACTGCCCCTCTAAGACAGCTGTTTTATCCACGGAGCTCTTCCCTCTTTTTCATTGCAAGATTCATTTTTTAGTTCAGGAGATTCCCACACCTTGTTGAAATTCTGTAAGAGTTACTGGAAGCAGAAACTGAATTTAATTAGAGTATTATTCCTGGTTCGGTTTGAAATCTATGGACACGAACAAAGTGGATTGTGCCCAGTGGAGGATAATCAGGATGGCAAGAGAAGTGGAGACTGTACTTAAAAGTATACAAGAATCCCTTGAAGGACCAGAGAATGTTTAGCCTGGAGAGGATATGATGTCCTCCAACTTATTTGAATGGCTGTCGTAGGGGAGATGGATTGGTACTGTTCTGCTCAGCCACAGAGGGTGGAATTGGGAGCAATGAATTTCAGGTGTAATGCAACAGCATGTAATTCAACTGATGTTTGTTGAGTACCATTGAAAAGAAGAGGTCTTGCTAGGAATTGAGTATAGTTTAATAAAACCAGTCAGAATGATTCAGGTAAAAATCAAAGTTTGTCGACCACCGTTCCCGAGTTTCACTGCATACTGAGCATGGTCCAGGACTCGGTTCTTGGCTCAGACTGGTAATGAGTGAGGAACTGCTCCATTCTACTATCAGCTTGACCAAGCAGTAACCAAAGTAAATTCAATTCAACTGATTTTTCACAATTTTTGTTTATGAAGTTTATGTACCAATCGCTATGTGCCTTCTAAAAGAACAATTTATGTCTGGAAGACAAAAATGAAAGCTTTGCCTTTAAGGAAGTTGCATGCTCTTGGAAGGATATAATTAGGATGCTGAAAAGCAGAGTTGACAAAGGAGAGCGCACCAGACTTGTGAAATGCCTTATGTAAATGCATGGAAACAGAACATATGGTGTCCATTTTAGGGAGTAGCTAGCAGTCCTGTTTGACTAGAATTTAGAGTTTGGGAAGGGTATAGGAATAACACTGGAAAGGCAGATTGGAGTCAGATTATGGAAATCCTTCATTGCCTGACTGAGAAATTTATATTTAATCTAAAGGAAATAAGGACTCAGGGAAGGTTATGGAGTAGAGGAGTGATGCAGTGGGAAAATTATTTAAAAAGTTCTAAGAAGGATAAAGAGAGAGATTTGAAGACGGGAAGAGACTATTAGAGTAGTCCAAGTGAGCGATGGGGACCTGAACCAAGAGGACGGTTATACCAGGGAAAAGAAGGGAATACATACAGAAGAGGTTGTGGAAGTAAAATGGACAAAGCTTTTTGGGGGCAACTAATTGAACAAGGCAGGTAACAAAGAGCTAAAGATCACTCCAAGGTTGAGAACCTAAGTGATGGGGAGGATGGAGATCCCCTCAACAGAGATAATTCAGTTTTGGACATGTTGCATTATCCTATTGGACGCCCAGGGGCAGATATTCAATAGGCACCTAATGACTTGTGACTAGAATTGAAGAAAAGAGACTTTATATAAGGATACATTATATGACAGGCAGGGCAGCTACATGACTCAGTGAACAGAGAACAGGGATCAGAAATTCTCTTCTTCCTGAGTTCAAATCTGGTATCAGACATTTCCTGTATGACTCTAAACAAGTCATTTAATCCTATTTATCTCAGTTCCTCATTTGTAAAATGAGCTGGTGAAGGAAATGGCCCCAGTGTTTTTGTCAAGAAAACCCCTAATGGGGTTAAGAAGAGTTGGGCATATTGAATCAGCATTATGTTATAGGCAGTTGCTAAGTTTTACTAATATCCTATTTGAGCCTCACTCCAAACCTGAGAGTTAGGTGATATAATTGGGAGGGGAGGACGGCAGTAGCTAGATGGTGCAATAGATCAGGAGAACCTGAGTTCCAATCCAATCTCAGAAATTTAACACTTATTAGCTGTGTGACCCTGGAAAGTCACTCAAATCCAATGGCCTCACCAAACCCCGCCCCCACCCAAATAAATAAAATATTATTATCTTCATTTTATGGTTGAAGAAAATGAGGCAGAGGAAAATTAAATGACTTATCCAGGGTCACACAGTAAGTACAGAGGGAATTTAAACTTAGCCTAAACCTACTGCTTTTCTACTATACTTTCTCATTGAGAAGGAAGATTATGAATGGGGTCATTTATGTAGAAATCAAATGATGTTTGAACCCACTGGAAATGAGTGTAGGGAGTAAATGAAAAAAGGAGCAGGATCAAGCCCTGGAGAATATGTGTATCAAGAAAGTGAAAGATGGATAGGATTCAACAAAAGAGAGGCAATAAGAGACCCAGAAGAGAGTGTGCAAGAGGGAGGAGTGTCCCATAACATCAAACATATGTTTCAGAGGGGATTCCTGTTCAGGGTTGGATTGGACTAAAAGACTTATGAGCATTCATCCAACTGTAATTTTTTTAAAACATTTCTTATTTGTCATTCAATTCCACAGACAAACAAGTCTAAAGGAAAGACCCATGAACTTAATATTGAGACCTAGGCTTGACTCCTACTTACCAATTCATTTCTTGGCCACAATTTCAAACCATGCTACTTCCACTAGGTTTCACCACCGTGATGCATTGTCTTCCCCTCCTAGAATATAATCACATTGAGGGGAAGAACAAAATTTTATTTATAATTTTATAATTAATTTTATTTTTATTTATTTATTATTTATAAATATAAATATGTGTATTTAAATTATCTTATAATTTAAAGTTTATAATTTTATCCCCCAAGGCTTAGCATAATATTTGGAATGTAGTAAGAGTTCAACAAATACTCTCTCTATTGCCATATAGTCTTGAGTAAAGCGCTTATGCTCTTGTGCCTCAGTTTCTCCATCATTAAAATGGAAGAATTCAATTTTTCTTCCACTTTTTGGAAATTTGTTGTGATCAAATCACTTAATCTGATATGGAATAAAAGCATATCCACATAGTGTCTTCTCCTCTTTTCAAGTCACCTTATATCTTTTTTAAAAAATATTTTTTAGAAAACCTGGAAAGAAGCACAAAAAGCCGAGTTGCTTTGAAAACAAAGTATAGGATTTATTGCATAGGTTTTCATGAAATGTAAATTTATTTTTTTTTATATAGACCTCTTTCCTGTTCTGCTGTGTATATGGAAATGTTCTTTTTTTCTTTCTTTGTTTTGTATTAAAGTTTAAAATGAATACAAAATTAAAAAAAATACACATATATGTATACACACATACATGATATATATATATATATATATACATATATAAATTCATAAAATAGATTCTAATATGTCTGGCAAGAAAACCTCAAAGGTTTTCTTTGAAGTGCTGGATGTGACTGAAACAATTGAATAACCACAAAAAATATATATACATATTGCCTCTGTTGGCTAGATTATAAGCTCCCTGAGAACAGGAACTATTTTTTGTTTGTTTGTTTCTTTATATTCTCAAACCCTAGAAGAGTGCCTAGCACATAATAGATGTTTAATTATTGCTTATTGCTTAAGTGTAGAAGAAGGCTGGCAGAATGAAAAGACAGTGGGCCTGTAGTCAGAAAGACAGGTTCAATTCTGATCTTGGCCCAAGGGTATGCTGAAACCAATTTTTCTGGCTCATGAGAAAAATTTGTTAAAATTTCAGTGAGCAATTAGATTTAGAAACCAGCAAACCCTACAAATCAGAGCTTTATTTGTGTTGTTTTGTTTTGTTTTTCTCAATAGTATTTTATTTTTTCAAATACGTGTAAAGATAGTTTTCAACATTCATTCTTGAAAGACTTTGTGTTCCAAATTTTTTCTCCCTCTCTCTCTCCCTTGTCTCCTACTTCCCCAATACAGCAATCAATCCAATATACGTTATACATGTTGTACAAGAAAAATCAGAACAAAGGGGAAAAAAACACAAGAAAGAAAAACAAACAGACCAAAAAATGAAAATAGGATGCTTCAATCCACATTCGGTCACCATAATTCTCTCTCTGCATCTGGATGGGATTTTCCGTCCAAGTCACATTGCTGAGAAGAACTAAGTCTATCATTATCTTGTTATTGATGTGTACAATATTTTCCTAGTTCTGTTCACTTCATTTCACTTTATGTAAGTCTCTCCAGGCCTTTCTGAAATCATCCTGCTGGTCATTTCTTATAGAACAATAATATTCCATTTTATTCATATACCATAACTTATTCAGCCATTCCCCAACTAATGGGCATCCACTCAGTTTCCATTTTTTTTGCAGAGCTTAATTTCTTGCTTTATTGTAATATTGTAAACTAATTATACATTACATTAATAATACAAACGAAATTTAAAAGTATTTAATGTATATTATTGTTTTTGGAGAATGGGATGTTAAACATTTACTACAATACTCCTGTTTCTGTCTGATACAAGTTGGGTGACCTGTCAAATTCATTCACTCTCTCAATGCTTCAAGCAACTTTGAATAACTACAAAGGAACTGTTAGTGTCCAAGAATCCCTTCACTACAATGGAACCTCAGGCCCAGACTTGTTTAAGTGCAAAAATAACCCCCAAAATGACATAGGCCATGTCAAAGATTACATTTCCTCTTTGACATATAATAATAAAATAAGATTATAGTATCATAAAATTTAGGGCTGGAAGAAATCTTACAAATCATCTTCTGAGTTTTATGATTGAGTTTTTTTCATAGAACTAGAATGGCTACCAAAATTGGAATCTATAAGACTCTTGTTTGAGAGGTACTTATTAACCAAAGCAATTCTCTCAGGCTTGTAGATTTAAAAAAAAAAATTAAGCTGAAAACACAGGTGCTTCTTCCTGTATTAATGTTTATGTGCTCAGTTTAGAGTGTGTGCATGCATGCCTAAAGAAGGTTATTTCTCTGCAAAGGAATAAAGCAATCAGCAAAATTCATCAAGAGATTTTCCAAAAAAATGTAAGGCTTTCTCTATAGGGTAAAAATCTCAAAAACAATTCCAGAAGAATATTCAAAGACCTGTGTGAGAGAGCACAAATTCTGACTCGCTTACTACAGTACCTATGTAACTTTGGCCAAATCATTGAATCTCTCTGGGTTTCAGTTTCCTCACTTGTAAGATGGACTTTTTATACTACTGGGTGACCTTTGATTTCCTTCCACTTCCAAATCTAGATGATCTAGGCCTGTTAACATTTTGCACCATCTGCCATTATATTAATGATATACACATATTGTGCTTTTCTGAAATGTTACAGATAAATATCCATCCCTTTTTAGCCAACAAGAAAAGTGACATAGAGGGCACTTTTTTGTTTTTTTTTTTCCTTTTAAAATTCTGAACTTTACCACCACAAATTAAAATAAGCATTTCCATACTCCAACTAGAACAGAAAAAAGAGTTACAAATGAAACTCTATACATTCTATTATGTGCAGTTAGTTTTTCCTAGTAAATTTATAATAGATCTTACATGTAAATTTTTTAAATAATATTTTTTCTCAATTGTATATAAAAACAATTTCAAACATTTACTTTTTAAAATTTTGAATTACAAATTTTCTCCTTCCCTCCATCTTCTTCCCTCCTCCCTGAGACAGAAAGCAATATGATATAGGTTCTACATATGCAATCATGCAATTAATATGTAACTTTCCAAGATGCCCTGATTATCTGCCTTTCTTTCTGGCCTTCTTTAGTTTTCTTTTATACATTTCAGTGTGAAATGTTCAGTTCAATGACTGTCTTTTCTTTATTTTGTCAACCCCATCACAATCAATTTCTCCATTCCTACCTCCTCCCAATCCCTAGCTACTCTACACCCCTTAAAAAAAAGAAAAAACTCTCATAATAAGTATGCACAGTTAATCAAAACAAATTCCCACATTGGCTGTGTCTGAAAATGTATGTCTCATTCTGTGTCTTAGGATCATCAATAGAAGGTATTTTTGGAAGTTTCCTCCTTCAGTGAATGCAGCAAAATACTCATCATTAGAACAGAGGGTAAGAGATTTAGAACTCAAAGGAATATAGAAACTAACTGGTTCAATCTATTTTACAAATGAGAAACAGAGAGCGAAAGAAACTAAGACAACTTAAGAGACTTCTCCAAGGTCATTCTGGAAGTAAGTTATCAAGGCTTGAAACCAGGGCCTCTGACTGGAAACCCCATACTATTTCCAACACACTTACCATCATAATTAAAAAATTACATTTATATGGCACTTCAAGGCACTTTCACATATATTATCATATTAAATTCTCAACAATTCTGGGTTGTAAGGATGTTCTGAGGCTAGGCTGTGGTCCTCAAGGTCGCACAGCTGAGAGGATGGACAAGAATCACAAGACATTAGAAGCGGCTGGAATTTTGATCTTTTCTAATCTTGGGGTTTTTGAACCAGTTTATATCATGGACTTTTCAAACAGTCTGATGAAGTCCTCTTCTCATAATTAAGAAACTGAAGGAAATCTTAAATTTGTATTAATGTTTAATGAAAATAAAGAAGTGATTTTTTCCCCCTCCCTTCCCAATTCATAGATCCTTTGAAATTAATTCATGGATCCCTTGGATACTTGTGAACCTCAGGTTAAGAAGCCCTGATCTGGCCCAAGTTTTTCATTTTTTATCAGTCAGGAAACTGAGACCCATTGGGTAATTAGTGACTGGTAAATAGCAGAGCCGAGACTTGCATGCAGGCAGGTTTTCTTAATCCAAGGGCATGTGCTTTCCTCTGCCCTACTCTGGCCCATATAATTATAAAAATAGACGCCAGGGTCAGAGTTCTGCTGTATGACTGGGGTTTTCATTGCTCTTTCCATTATCAGTGTAACTCACACAGGGATTCAAATGAATCATTTTTCATTCATCCTGCATTGACTCAGAAGCATTTGTGTCTTTGGCTTAAAAGGACTTCTCCCAAATTTGATGGTTTCCAAGCTTTGTAGTGGGGAAGAACTGAAGGAGTCAAAATATCTTTGCTTTTTTACTGTTTCTTCTTTTCCTCTTCAGCTAGATTAAGGCATGAATGCTCAGGAGCTTTTGGACAGGACAATGTCTAATGGGGCCGCTTTGCAGCACGCTTCCTCCCATGCGCTCCCTGAGGGCATTGCAGAAAGAATACAGCTTGCATTGTGGAGTAAAATGTATTTTGTAGGTCCACAGCAGTCCAGATCATTTGGTTCCTTCCCCAGTTTGCAGGGATCCACTCTGCATTCTGGCTAGAGAAGGACTTGCAAATTTCTCTGTGTTCTGATTTTCTGAGACAATGTTCCAGCTGTACCCAGGAGCTTTTGTAAAATTACTTGACCTGCTCATAGGAGAACAGCTCCCTTGTCTCACTGGAAGGGTCCTGTTGAACATATGTCTGTATTAAACACTAGATCTGGCAATATCTTACAGATATTCAACGCTTTTACTTTGGAAGGATTTTTGCATATAATTTCAGTCTCTGAGCAACTATTTAAACTCTATCTGCCTCAGTTTCCTTAATCTGTAAAATGAGAATAATAATAGTACTTCCTTTCCAGGGTTGTTGGGAGGATCAAATCAAATAATAACTATAAAACATTTAGCACAGTGCTTAGAATATAAGAAACATGTTATAAGTGTTAGCTAGTCGCCAACAGTAGAACAAATACTGGGTTAGTTATCAGGAAGATGAGTCTTCCTGAATTCAAATCTTTACTCAGATACTAAATATCTGTGTTACTCTAGGCAAGTCACTTAATCTTGTTTGCCTCAGTTTCCTTATTTCCTTAAATTGAGCTGGAGAAGAAAATGGCAAACTACTTTAGTATCTTTGTTAAGAAAACCTCAAATGGGGTCACAAAAAGTCAGACATGATTCAACATTATTATTATTATTATTGTCATTGTTATATTCTCCAGATATTCCTCTGTGGGATGCAGAACATATATTATCATCCCGATTTTATAGACAGGGAAACTGAGGCACAGGGAAATTAACTCACAGGCAACATGACATCATAGATTAGGGATTAAAATACTGGACTTTGAATTAGGAAGATCTGGATTCAAAACTATTCTGGTACTTAATAGCTAGGTAACTATGAATAAGCCATTTAAACCATTTGAGCCTCAGTTTCCCATGTTGTTCAAAGATGGGGTTGAACTAGAAGTTTCCAAATTCCTTTCTAGCTCTAAATCTTCTTCAAGGTCATAAAGCCAAAGGGAACCAGAAATTGCTAGAACTGGATCTGGAGGCAACAAAGATCGTGTTTGATTAGGGCCTAGAAAGCCACAGAGATGAGAACAGCCTCCTATGCCCTCCTGGGCAGCTCTGACTCAGCATACTCAGTTCTGCTTTAAGGTCACTGACTCAGCCTCATTATATTTTATGATAAATGTAAGAAAAGGTCTTTCCATTGTTCCTCCTCACTCCTCCTACTCATCTTCCCTCCTCCTTCACACCTCACATCTTTAGAGGGATGGTTTGCCCGAATCCCGTAAATGACATCCACTTTTATTTCTCTAACTTACTTATACAAATACCCAAATTAACTTAGTATCTTCAGCATTGTAGGTCTCTCTAACAATACAGGTTATACCTTCCCTGTCTGCCCATCATAGATAGCTCTCTTTCAGATCATGATTTTAATTTTTGTTAATTTAAAGAAATTCTTTTTTTCCTTTAAATTGAAAAAAAAACTTAAAATCATTTTATCTTACTTCCTTTTGATGTGTCGAGTATACTAATAGACATACATAGACTCCTCACTCTTGCCTTGTAAACAACTTCTTATCCCCGCTTGTTTTGTCCATCCATCTCTTCAATCGCCCTCTTTATTCCACTCCTTGATATTTCCTTCCACGGGCTGCTCACACCTCCATTATTCTCTCTGTTGATCTTTAGTTGAGTTTTTATTTCAGTACTTTGTAACTATGGCTTGCAGATACCTGACAACTTCTGGAGAATGTTAGCATTTAATAGAGGGACCTTTATTTCAGGGAGAAACTTGGGTTCTTGTTGACCGATGGACCCATGTAATATTGCCTTATTCTTCTCACTGTACGTTCTGTGTTTTATCTGGGTTCTATCCCCCAGATTCTAGCATAACATGCTGCATAAAGTCAGTGTTTCAGAAATATTTGTTTTATTGAATGTTTTCAGTGGCCCCTGGACATGTGACCTATATCAGTTACGAGGGAAGTTTTCATATCTCATTCATTAGGTGCTTTAAAAATATTTGTTTTTTGAATGTCTCCAGTGGCCCCTGGACACATGACCAATATCAGATATGAAGGGAGTTCTCAAATTTCTATTACTCGTACTAGCTGTGTTTGAAAAATTGAGACAGAACATCTTGAAACAAGCCCCATTCATAGGATTGTGAATCTAGAAGGAACATTAGAAGTCATTTTAGGTCAGGAGTTCTTATTTGTACCGAGGACTTTGGCAATCTGATAAAAAGTAGGGACTTCTCCTCAAAATGCTTTTAAATATACAAAATAAACTACATAGGATTACAAAAGGAAAATAATTATATTAAGACCATTATCAAAAATACTAAAAACAATAATAGCCCCATTTATGTTCTTCGGGTTAAAAACTCTTGATGGTTCAAGTAGTTCATTTTTATAGTTGGGGAAACAGCAAGATACATAAAATAATTTTCCCAATATCACTCAAAAGGTAAGAAGCATTGCCAGATTTATACCAGGTGCTGGACTCTCAATTCCAGGATTCAGAGAAGCCTTATAATTCCTGGTAAACCTAATAAAATTAAGGGATTGAGTGAGAAAATTGTGGCCTTCCTCGTACTAGGATAACTCAGGTCCAGAAGCAAGGTCTTTGCTAAGATTTATGCAGCCACATCCTTGGCACGTGGAACAGCTTTCAGAGTGCTAGTGGTGGGATTGCTGATAAGTATTTGGCTGTTTTCCAGGCCATTTCTTATAAGAAAGGTAATGGTGGGGCAAACCATTGGTGAAGAGTGGTAATGGCTCTCCTAAGAGGCAATATAGTGTCATGATGAGTGCTGAAATTAGAAACAGAATATTTTGGGATGATTGATAGATCCAGGGCTGGAAGATGTCCAAAATTCTCATTTTATTGTTTAGTGGGGAAACTGAGGCTCAGGAAGCATTTTAGGTTCATTAGTCAAAATTAAACAGATCCTGAGTGTCAGAAGTGAATATAAAACTCAATCTTTTTTTCTAGAGCTTAACCAGGAAACCTGCCTTCAAGCCTTGCCTTAGACTTTCGCCACTTACCTGCCCCCTCTTCCACTTCTTACCTGGTACATTGTCAAGAAGATAGTTTTAAGACCAACAGGTCATCAGCCATATCCGACCTGCTGAGTGGAGACACAGCAGGATGAATAAAGCAAAGAGGGAAAGCCATTATCTTCAGAACTCTGAATTTCCCAGCTTTCCTGGGGGAGAAGAGCCATCCTGGATGCTGTATATAGCCTTGTGAGTATGGGTTATTATGCTGTTTCTTCAGAGTTGAATTAAAAACCATTACTCATGCGTTCATTCCATTTAACTGCCAGGTAACTAACTAGTACTGAAATGTAACCTTTAATTTCCAGGCCTATACTTTGGGAAATTACTTGTCTGAGTTGCAGAAGCTTTGGGAAGGTGGAGGAGGGTAGAAGGCAAGAAAAGGAGGGAGGAGACGCCAAAGAGTAAGAAAGAGGGAGAGTCAACATTCTCGGTTACAGAAAGCATCTTTGGTCCTCCTGCTCCGCAACTTTGTGAAGGTTATTTTTGTCTTTTTCCCAGCAACCTTCTCAGATGCATGTCTCCGGCTTGCTGATGGACAGAGGGGAAATAGTTCAGAAATGGGATTCTCAGGAGTGAGAGAACAATTTAAAGCCACACAAGCACCTCATTTTTGCCCAATCTGATGGGCAGGAGAGAGAAAGACATAAAATCTCTTCGGGCCAGAAGAGAGCATTTGGCCCCTTGTGACTGGGGAGAGGCCGTTTGGGGGCAGAAGGACAGAATGGGTTTATTGGCTAGGTCTCAAGGCACGGCTATTGGATGTGACCTTCACAAATCCATCTTCCTTTTCAGCTGCTTGTGTCTTCATTGTGACCGCTTCCCACCCACCATCGGGGCTGGTCAGGATACTTCAAAGGCAGCAGCATCTCTGGTGGCAAGATTGCCAGGGACTGTTAGGATGGTGGCCAAACTCCTACCCGAGAGATACTCGACATAAATGCCCGGATCTTTGTGTATGTTTGTGTCTCTCCCTCTCTGTGCCCCACCTGGTAACAGCTGAAGGAGGAGGCCCTCCGACTTGCTGCCCGCGTGGTTTTCTCACCCCCACCTGTTTCCTGTAAGACCTACCTCCTGAGCAAAGCTCCCCAATCCTCCCTCCCTCTCTTGCTCCTTTGAGGTGGTAACTCAACCACACAGCAATGCCCTTGGGGTTCTCCTTCCAGTTTCTGAGCCTCCCTCAGATAAAGAGGGTTGAATTATGTGCTTGCATCTGCTGCCAGTGTCCATATCCTGACTGACCACAGAGAGGGAGATTAAGCAGAGGTGCTGGCCCCGGCCCCATGAGGATACAGTTACAGGAACACAGCTACATCCAAGAAAGCTTTTTCTTAAGAGCAACTTCCCTGCCTGCCCCTCCCAGCCGCTCCCCTTCTTGCTCTTTCCCCAGGCTCCTCAATATCTTGGAAACTAAGAGTAGGAGAGTTGCATCCAGGGATGGCCTGGGCCCCTTAGCGATCTGACTTTGATCTGTTCTGGATCTGGAGAAAATATATTCTTGTCATTTTTAGTCTTACCTCCTTAGTACTGAAAGTAAAAGCAAAATGGTTGTGCCGAATGACTGTACAGTCATCCTAGTTGGACAGATGCTTAATTTCTTTGTATCTCTGATTATGTTTATGTTTCAGATGTTTGTGTATCTCTAACTAAGAGAATGCTTCCCTCTCTCCCATTTGACTTAGGACCCATTGTCCCTCCGAGATGACACTGGCTTAGTGGCTGCTATCTAGTGACAGAGTCATTTCTAGGTTGACTGTAAATCCTCTGTGCTCTTGGTAAGACAATTAGTAGGGTAGACAAAGTAGCAGCTATCTTGGGCCCTTGTCTGTGGCTCCATAGGAGGGAAAAAGCCTTTTCATTATCTGGACATAATATGGCTTTTCCTCTAAGAGAGACCACCACATGATTGGGGGCATTGAAAGGGTCACCAATGTGGCCCAATATTTAACATATAAATTCTAGGGAATGAGAAAGCAGAACATCATGGATTTAGAGCTAAAAAAAACTTTGAATGCCATTGATTGTATCCCCTCATTTAACAGAAGCTTTACTCATAATCATACAGAGCCAGGATTTGAATCTAGGTCTTCCTTATTCCAAGTTCAGAGAGCTAAGCCCATCTAATAAGTCTGTCTGTGTCTTCTTTCTCTCTTTGTATTTCTGTCTCTGAATCGGTCTCTGTGTCTATCTGGCTGTATTTGTCCCTGTCTCTGTCTGTCTGTCTTTGTCTCTGTTTCTTTGTTCCTCTCTGTATGTCTCTCTGTTTCTATTTCTGTTTCTGTTTCTGTGTGGATGTCTCTCTCTCTCTCTCTCTCTCTCTCTCTCTCTCTCTCTCTCTCTCTCTCTCTGTCTCTCTCTCTGTGTCTCTCTCTTTTCTCTCTCTCTCTGTCTCTATCTCTATGTCTGTTTCTCTATCTGTCTCTGAATCTATCTCTGGGTCTGTTTGTCTCTGTCTCTCTGTGCCCTCTGTCTTTCTCTCTGTGTGTCTCTCCATCTGTATCTATATTTCTGTCTGTGTGTCTGTCTATCTCTGATTCTCAGTCCTTCTGTCTTTCCGTCTGGAAAGTCTAGAAGCATGGTAGCAATTACCTGAAGGGGAAAAAAAAAAGGTTTCCCAAAATTTGGTAATTTTTTTTGTATGCAGTTTTCCATCTGATACCAACCTACCTTTCCAGCATCATTCTATTCTATTCTATTCAGTATTATATTATTATACTCACTCACATTAAGTTCTAGTTCAGCTGGCCTTTGCAAAGGTATCCCCTTTGCCTGGAAAACCTCTCCTCAGCTCTACTCCTCAGAATTCTTATCTTCCTTCAACACCTAGTTCAGATACCACCAGCTCCATGCAGCTTTTCCTGATAATCTTAATGGAGTGCTTTCTCCTTCCTTAAGTATCCAGTTCTTTAATTATCTACAAGGCACGATACGAGGTACTAGGAATACAAAGATGAAAAATGGGACAGTGCTTTCCCTTAAAGAGGATACATTGCATTCCCCAGCATAATGTAAGCTACTTGAGGCAAAGGATTATTCCACTTGTGTCTTTGTTCCCCATCC
This sequence comes from Antechinus flavipes, assembly GCF_016432865.1. Classification (NCBI taxonomy): domain Eukaryota; kingdom Metazoa; phylum Chordata; class Mammalia; order Dasyuromorphia; family Dasyuridae; genus Antechinus; species Antechinus flavipes. Next base: position 79,188,153 of record NC_067403.1, on the reverse strand, counting down.
CACCTTGCTCAGGACCTATCATAATGCCTGGCCCATAGCATATTCTTGATATAGTTTTCTGTTTTATTGGCGTTAATCCACTACCAATAAAGATGTCTAGAATTTCAATAGTGATAAATTTACAGATTCTTATTTGAAAGGGACCACAGAAATGCCCTAATCCAACCCCCTCTTTTTATAAATAAGAAAACTGAGGCTGCAAAAGTTAAATGGTTTGCTCCAGATCCCAAGCAGACTAAGCAGAAGAGTCAGAATTTGAACCTAGGCTTTCATATTCCCTATTTGTGCTTTTTTCTACCCCTCCATACAATATCTCAACTACAGATATTCTTCTATTTAAAAAACCCACTGGTAGGGGCTCACGAGCTAAATGTTTCTGTGGATACCAACTCTCAGGGAACTTTAAAGCTGTAGCTGTATTTAACATGTATTGAACTATTTGCCAACTAGGGGAGAGTATGGGGGAAGGAAGGGAAATTGGAACACAAGGTTTTGCAAGGGCTAATGTTGAAGAATTACCCATGCATATGTTGTGAAAAATATAAAGCTTTAATAAAAAAAAAATTGAAGGTAGCTCCTCAGTGAGTCCACTTATGACAGGATAGTGAGAGCAGGTATGACATAAGAACTAAAAAATATCTGCTAAAGTCCTCCCATACCTCATCATAATGGAGATCATTCTGGATTCAATATGACTGGCTTAAAAAGTTTTGTATCTACTCAAGCAAGAGACAGTATTTCTGCCATTCAAGGACTAGCCTAGCTATGTTTGAAGTCACTTGTCATTGGAAACATGGCTACCAGCCATTTATTTTAAAATATAAATTATAATAACATATGATAAATATAAATTTATATTTTATAATTATATAATAAATATACATTTATAAATAAATACTTTTTTTTTTTTTTTAGCAGTTCAAGGAAACTATCTGTGAAAGTGTTACTTTGTGATTTGCATCAGTGGAGCTAGAATCCATTGGGATGAACACCTCCTTAATCTAGGAAATACCAGGTAGGGCAGTTGTTAAGGAAATGTCCTAACTCTGTTCCTTCCCAGGTCCTTCTGACATTGCTTAGGTAATGTAAATCAAGAAGTATTTTTAGTGATGGGGAGAATTACCATATCATTTAGATAGTGGCTTAGAAGGACAAGGATTGAATCATACTATGATTACCACTCATTCTATCCTCTACCCACTTTGGGGTGCCTTAACAAGAGAATCATCAGTTCCACCTAACTTGTGGAGCAAAGGAAGAACAGGGTGGGCTGAGGCTGAAAAAAAAAGAATCCCTGAGATTTGCAATTTTCCTGAAGTTAAGAGAAACCCTGTGTGCTACCTTGTTATCCCTGGAGCATAAGCTTTGGTATCATTGCCTTGCATAAATTTATAAACTATTACTCACCTGTTCATTCTTGTTAGCTTTCAGATCACTGAGAAATGGAAAGAAACAATATCTTTTTTTTCTATGTCTTAGTCATTGGGGACCTTGGGATTTAGACTCCTTCTCTTTGAATATAATGAGAAGAAGAGACCTCTCCCTCCTTTCCCTAACCTGTGACATAGTAGACCCTTAATAAATGTTTAAGTGATTGATTAAACATTTCACCTCAGCAGAAAACATCTCTTAGCTCACTCATCTTAGACACATCTGTCCCTCTTTCTTTCTACCATAGCTATTGGGTCTCAGTCTGTGGGCTATATTAAAGAGGGAGGGTCCTTCTTCCCATGATCCAAAGTCCTGGTTGAAACAGCTGTTCTCTTCTAGCCTGACAGTGAACTGACTCATCTTGGAGGCTGTAAGAGTGGGATGGGGAGCTGGATCCTCTCATCTTCATCCCAGAGATTTCCCCTCTGAAAAACTGTAGGCAGGACTGGGTTTGATGTGCAGCTGTTTCAAAACACAGCCTAGTCTCTGCCAGAGCCAAAGCACAGCCTGGAAGGCTTTGAGTCCTAGGGAAAGGGTCAAACTAAATTCTACTTGGGTCTCAAAAGTAAGTTTAGGTTAGAGTAAGTAATAACTGTTAACAACTGAAGTCTAGTAAGCAGACATAGTTAACTTGTACCTAGGTGTTTGCATTTCCTAATATTTCTTTATTTGCTTTATAAGGCATCCTGCCTTAAAATTCATTGAGGTATTAACTAATTTTTAATTCAATTTAATTGACATTATTAATCACCTATTACATGCAAGAAATTAGAAATTAGGGATATGGATATATTTAAAAAATGATAGTCCCCCCCCCCTTTTTTTTTTTTTTTGCTGAGTCAGTTGGGGTTAAATGACTTGCCCAGGGTCACACAGCCAGGACGTGTTAAGTGTCTGAGACCAGATTTGAATTCAGGTCCTCCTGACTTCAGGGCTAGTGCTCTATCCACTGCACCACCTAGCTGCCAAAAATAACAACTCTTAATCTCAAAGAACTTGTATTTACATATTAATTGTTCCTATCCATGTTCTTATTTGGTGGGAATGCATAATTGACTGAGTTATTTGTTATGTGTTTTGAGGGTCACTTAGTTATTCTTGGGGAAAGCTTAATCTATTGACCTTCACTGTTATAACACAAAAAAAATATCTTTCCCAGGAGAAGGTCTCATGGTTTGCCTGGAAGACAGACAGGAAAATGACAGTAAAGATTGGAGACATTGGGGAAGTGTGGAGACACTGGTAATGTAGAGACCAGGCCCTCTCCGGGCTGTCAGGTCCTCCTAGGCTAGACCAGGAACAATGACCAGTCACTTCACTACAATATCTTTTGAGTGATCTGGAGGGTAGAAAGATGACAGAACAGAGTCTTACGTAGCATCTTTTAAGGTCATTTAAGAAGAAAGGGAGGCAGGGAGGCAGTAAAAGATCTCCTACTTCTCTGACAAATCCTTTTGGACTCCTTAGCAAGTCTAGCTCCCTATGTGAGGGTATCTCCTAGGGCCTTTTCCTCTTCTCTGCACACTTGATACACTTTCTCTATTGGTGATATTATCAGCTCCTCTGAAGTACAGCTCTTGTGTAGATGAGTCCCAAATTTATGTATCCAGCTCTCATTACATTTCATCTTGAATGACCAACTGCTTGCTGGACATCACTTGCTGACCCATAGTCTTCTCAGACTCAAGGCATCTATAACAACTCATGATTAACCCCCCTAAATCCATCCCATTTTCTTAACTTTTCTATTTCTGTTGAGGACATCAAAATTTTGTAATCACTCAAACTCATCATCTCATATTCAATAAGTTGCCAATTCTTATCAAATCTGTCTCCATGATATCTCTTGTATCCATCCCCTTCTCTTTACTCACATAGCTACCACTCTATTTTAGACCTTCAATACCTCAAACCGAGATTACAGTAATGGCTTCCTAATTAGTTACCTTCCCTCTCCAATTCACCCTCCACATAGTTACTCGAATAATTTTTAACATTATAAATCACCTTCATGATCAATAGTTCAATTAATTGATCAATATTAAGTGTCAATTCTGTCAGGCACTGTGCTAAATGCTAGGGTTACAAAAGAGGCAAAAGATAAAAGTTCTCTCACAGAACTTAGAATTGCAATAGGAGAGATAAAAACAAACAAATATATGCAAACACACTATATTGCTTAGTCATTCCAATCATGCCCTTAGAGTCCCAGTTTTGGTTTTCCAGGCAAAGATAGAAATTCCAGTTAATTATACTTTACATATTTAACACGTCTTGGTCAACCTGCCATCTGGGGGAAGGGGTGGGGGGAAGGAGAGGAAAAAGTTGGACAAAAGGTTTTGCAATTGTCAATGCTGAAAAATTACCCATGCATATAACTTGTAAATAAAAAGCTATAATAAAGAAAAAAGAAATTCCAGTTAATTTCTTGCTCCAGCTCATTTTAAAAATGAGAAACTGAGGCAAACAGTGTTAAGTGACTTGCTTAGAGTCACATAGCTAATAAGTGTTTGAGGCCGGCTTTGAATTCGGATAGATGAATCTTCCTAACTCCAGGTCCAGCACTCTATCTGTGGCACCACCTAGCTATCACAAATACACAAATATATACGGAATAAATAAGAAATAATCAATAGAAGAAAGGCACTAGAATTAAGATGGGGTTTGGGTTGGGACTTAAAAAAGCTAAGGAAAACCTGCAGTAAATTGGGGGGGTGAGCTTATGGGAAGTCATGGACAAGAGTCACATAGAATGGGCAGGCAAAATTGGATTGTGATTTACCTTATTGGAGGGAACGCCTGAATCAATGAGAGCCAGTTGAGCTAAATATGTATAGTTCATATTATACAACATAGAAGGAAGAGAAATATGATACTTATCAAATGTTCACTATTGGGTTATTACTTCTATGACAAACAGAATAGACAAATCCCATCCAAATAGAGATAAACTCATTTCCTCTCTCTCTCTCTTTGTCAGTCACCAAAACCAAATAATAGCAAAGGGTCACTATCTCATAAATGCTTTCTAATGCATTCATTGTTTGTTTTGCTTAACCCAAATCAGAGTTAAGCCAGCATTTACATGATCAAAATTCCTCTTTTAAAATGTATTGAAAATCCAATTGGATTTGGCTATCAACGGAGAAGAGAAATAGTGCCCATTTATAGAAAGATCCACCTCTCTGCAGACAGGCAGATCTTACCATCTGGGTCACAGCATATTCTAGAATTGTGAAAGGGATAAAGGGAGGCTGGGCACTTGTATAAAAATCCCATAAACGTATGGGGATGTGGTGGAAAAAGTATTGGGGACTTGAGTTCTGCTTTAAGCACCTACTGCTTGGGTGATTTTGGCAAATCACTTTCCCTTCCTCCCCTGTAAAATTAGGAGATCAGATTAGATGACCTCTGAAGATGTTTTGACTTCCAAGTCCATGACCCTCTTAAAACATACAAGTGAAAGAAAAAAATATATATATATATATAAACCTAGAGGGAATTAACACTGCTTATATTATTTGGAGCTTTGGGAAAAGTAGAACCGTAACTTCATAGACCATCATATGTCTAACAACAGAAAGAGATCCCCACTTTCTCAGTGTCCCGCTCTGCTCCCCACCCCTTCTCTTTCCAAAAGACTCTAGTCAGCATCTAATCAAATGCATCCTTGTCCTCCGAAAGGAGCTGTGTTTGCAGTGAACTCATTGTTCAAAGGGGACATTTCATGCTGGGAAAAATAAACTAGATTTGGATATTGGCCAACTCAAATTTCCACTCCAATTCTTTTTTCTCCGCTTTGCTTTTTCCCAAATTTTGGCCATCCACACGAGCCCTGTGTTTGAAGCATGTTGACACCCTGCCTCAGTGCAGCTGGCACCGCACATCAATTATTCCAGGCTCAACTTGAAAACAAATGAAAGGAAAACCAGGGGCAGGCAATTGGGTTGGATCTCCATTCCCCCGGATCTTGGCTTCCTATCTCCTTCTTTCCCTTTGGAGTCCTTCAGTTTCACCCTCCCTTGCTGAAAGCCAGGGAGAGTTTCAGACATTTGGTGTGCTAATCAGATTTTCCACTAGCTACCGTAACATTGATATGGTAATTATAAACTTTATTTAGCAAGGTACCCGATGGATTTCCCACTCCCTCTGTAAGCTACGCTCTTACTTGTGGTTCCTTTTTTCCCACCGGGGGATGTGTCCCCAGTTTCCCTTTCTTCCCAAGCAAATATCTTAAGGACCAGTGTAACAAGCTGTCAATTCCAATGATATCAGGGACCAGAGAGGCCACTGGAATCGAGCTGCTGGTTTTATTTTCCCAGAGGATGTGAGGTTAACGGGGGCTTAGCAGTTCAACAAAATCTGGATTTGCAAACACTTCAATGGGCTGATTCCAACAGCAATTGTGGACTTGATCTACTTACAGGTCCAAAGAACTAGAGATATTTGGCCTAGCAAAAGGAGATTTGGGGGGTACGTGAGATGGGTATTATGACTATTTTTAAGCATTTGGGAAATTGTCAGGGAGAACAAAGTACCTACTATGTGCTAGGTGCTATTCATAAAAAAACAAAATTGAAAATAGTCCCTGTCTTTAAGGAGCTTACATCTGATTGGGAATGGGGGTGGGGAGGGGAGAAGATATGTATTAAGATAAGTAAAGGCAAAATAATGAAAGTTAATGCAAAGAAGTCAAAAGCAATACCAGCGCCCATGGGAAATGGCCTTCTCTCCATTCCATACTCTCAGCAGTCACACTAGTTGTTCATGTGGAATACCTTCCTTGCTTGCCTTCTTACTCCCTTCATGATTCAGCTCAAGCATCCCTTTCCACATGAAGCCTTCCCTGACCCCCTCTCCCTCTGGAATTATCCTGCAATTATATTTTAATTTGTTCTATTTATCTTTATCTGTATAAATCTTACTTTCCAGCAAATGTTAGCTTCTTGAAGACAGCCACTTTGTGTTTCCAGAGCCTAATGCAGGGCCTGGCAAATAGTAGATCTTTAATAAATGCTGGTTGGTTGATGATTTGTGTAGTAGGTGGCATTTGAACTAAATGTTGACTGGACCTAGGGATTTTGATAAGAAATCAGGAGGGAGAGCATTCTAGGAACGGGAGACTGCCTCGGCAAATACCTGGAGGAAGATGGAGTGTAGTGTATGGGGAAAGGAAAACATTTTCCATTTGGCTGAGATATAGAGTAAATGGGGCACGGTAGAATATGAAACCAGTCCTGGAAGATATGCCTGAAACAGATGGCAAAAGATTTTAAATACCAAACAGAGGAGTTTGGGTTTTATGCTAGTGGCAGTAGATAGTCATTAATGTTTTTTTGAGCAAGCGTGTGACATGGTCAAGTCTCCGCTTTAAGAGTATCAGTGTGAATAATAAGAGAGGCTAGAAGGCAGATATTGCAATTAGGAGGCTATTGCAAGGAGGCCAGAATGGATGATGGCTGTGGGAGTGAAGAGAAGAAAATGGATATATGGGAAAGACTGAGGAGGCAGAAGTGGAAAGATTTGGCAATCGATCATCCCTGGGAAGTGTTTGCAGATCCAGATTCAGTAACTGCTGAACCAGTTAACCTCTCACCTTCTGTGAAAATGGAGAAAAATCTTGTGACCTCTCTGGTCCCTGATGTCAATGGAGTTGAAAATATGTTACACTGGTCTGGAAAATGCTTGCTTGAGTAGGGAGAGGGAGGCTCCTGGTTGATGTAGAATTGTCTAGGAGAGATATTTCTTTATCACTGGAGATCTTGCAGTGGAGATTAGATGGAAGAGAGTCCCCTTCGGGCTCAGCTGACAAGGAAGAACATCAGTATATCTGAATTTAGGGCAATGAGTCGGTATGAAGGATTCATCGGTAAGAAACAACCAGATGCAATCGTGTCATAGACAGTGAGCGTGAGGTATTTCCCCTCAGGTTGTCAATACTATAGATGGAAATAGCCATTTAGGTGACCAGGAGGCACAGTAGATAGAGTGTTGGGTCTGAAATCAGGAAAACTTGAGTAAACTTGACCTCAGACACTTATTAGATGCGCGACCCTGGGTAACTCACTTAATCTGTTTGCCTCAGTTTCCTCATTTGTAAAATGAAGATAAATAATAGCACCAATCTCCCAGTTGTGAAATAATATTTATATAGTGCCTGGTATATAGTTAACTATAATACATAATTGTATATTTTTATATGTAGTATGACTATAATATATATACTTGTATATATAATATATATTCTATATACTTATATATATTCCATATATATATCCTCTTTCTTTATATAGAATATATACAAGTATATATTATAGTCAGCTATTATTATTGTTGTTTTTGTTTCCCTGCTGGATCCCAAGAGGATGCGACAAAATTCACTGCAAGGGTACAGAAAGCTCTCCTAAGCCCAGATGCAATACCTTCCGGGCATTGAAGTTATAGCATTCTTCTGATGAGTAAGTAATTACACCATATCTATTCTCTCTCTCTCTTAGCATTGTGCCAAGGAAAGGATGCAGAGATCTAGGACAAGTGGACTCTCACCCTTTCCATTCTGGAGGGTGGAAGGACCAGAGTGCCCGCTGCTTATTAAATTCCTTGTTAATTATCTTGCATTCTGTTTTTAGTAAATGTCATTCATCTCATTTGTAAGTTGTGTATTTAATTCTGTCTAACTCAGAGAGAACCAGAAGAAAATGGGAGCTCTTGTGTGGTTTTTTCTGAATCAATGAAGAAACTCAGATAGATTATAAAACTTAGGTTGTTTTATTCACTTCCTGTTGCGATATCGGGTCTTCCCCAGCTCACTGTAGTTCCCGTTAGTATAAACTACTAACCAAGTCAGCATTTTGCTTTTAGCTGATTTTATTTATAAGGGTTTGAGAATCTTTCATTATGAGGAGAGCCTTTGCCAGGTCTGGAGTCAGGAATTTGAACTTGAACTTCCTCAGTTTAAATCTGGCCTAAGCTGTGTGCCTCAGTTTCCCCTTCTGTAAAAAGAGCTGGAGAAGGAAAGGGCAATTTCGTTTTGCCAAGAAAATTCCAAATGGGGTCATCAAGAGTCGGACACCACTGAAATGACTGAACAACAGCAACAATTTTGCCCCAAGCAGTTGCAAATCAGACGCTATATACTGTGGTATATAGTCAATAGAATGTTGGCTTTGGAATTAGGTAGAACTCTGACATTCACTACTGTGAGACCGTGGGTTAGGAACCTTAACCTTCTCATCTATAAAATGGAGATAAAAACACTCTTCTCTACCTCTCAGGTTTGTTGCCAGGTAAAATGAGATTACTCCTATCAAGCACTTTGCAAACCTTGACACAATATATAAATGCCAGCTATTATGATCATAAATCCGATGTCAGAAAGAATTAAAAAGATGCCTTCTTTCCCATTCCTCATTGTGACTTCTGTGCACATTCAAGATTTCATTTTGCTTTTAAGGCTTGTTTCTTTCCTCTGTGTCAAAATCGTAATCAAAAGGGACAGCTTTTCTTTCTCTTTAATCAGCTCCAGCTTGGCTGTACTCAGTGTTTTTACATATTCATAGCTGGACCATGTAGGAGAATCATCCCAAGAACTCAATGGGCCCAGTTCCTTTTGCCGGTTTTGCGTTTGAAATGATTTAAATGCCACAGAATGAACCAAAGATGAACTGCCTGTCACTGCTCACTCAGTGTTCTAGTAGATTACTGGAAAGGGTCTGCCGGATGCCCATGGCATGGCCTGGCAAAGGGTACTCCATTACATTAGGAGGCAAGATGATAGCCTCCATTAATATTCAACTCTTTGTCCTCCGCAGGCTCCCATTTTGACCTTAACACAGCACTCTCTTCTGGCTCTTGCAGAAGGAAACATCACGACTATTTATCCCCAGAAGTCTTTAGTGGTTTGATTGCAGAAGGGAGGGAATAATGCTACGTGCTCTTCAGTTAGGGGTATTTCAATTGGAGGGTGGGCTTTTTAATCCCACGGGCCTTGGGGGGTGCTAGAAGAAGACCCCCTACTCTATCCCAGCACCAAGATAAGGAAGAGGAAGACTCGAGGAACAGAAGGCTTTTCTTCCCCTCTCCTATGCCGGGAGAATAAGATGAAGCCTCTTGTCAGCTCTGTCTCTAAATTCTCATTTATTTATTATGAAATAGCAGACAGTTTCCCCCAAGGAGTCATCTATCCAGCCTTTCCAGTCACCATCCATTATTATAGAAAGGGAGGAAGGGGCCGATCCGCCATGTTTTTTGTGTGCTTATCAGTGTCTATATTGCCAATGAGCACTTGCCTTGATGTCGACTCAGGAGACTTGGCTACAGGCAGGTCTTGTTTGCTTTTTTCCTTTGATGCAACCAGTGTTAGTCTGCCAACATAATTTCTAAAGAGAAATCATTCCAGACTTGGGAAAATGCTGCATAGTGAGATGAAAAGTGAAGTGGGCGTCGAGGAGCCTAGGTTGGAATCTTGACCCTGCTACTAACTTGCTCTGTGACTTTCAGCATGATGGGGGCTCAGTTTCCTCATTTGTAAAAATTGTAAAATTTTATGATGTAAAATGTAAAAACAAACAAACAAAAAAAGACCCAAGAAGACATCAGAGTCTGTGATCAGCAATTGTGGGATTCTGAGTTGAAAGGGATGCTGGAGATCATCATGTTAAGATGGCTGGACCCCAACTGAGGAAAACCTGAGTTCAAGACCCACCTCATACACTTACTTGCTGTGTGACCTTGATCAAATCACTTGAGTGCTGTCTGACTCATTTTTATCTTCTGTAAAATGGGTATAATAATAACATCTACATCTCAGGATTGTTGTGAGGATAAAATAGGATAATATTTGAAAGGTTCTTTTTAAATTATAAAGTGCTATAAAAATGATAGTCATGATGAATTTCAACCCCCTCCTTTTTACAGAAGGAGAAAATGAGCCCCAAGAGATGAATAGGATAGGCAATGGGAAAAGGTATCTAAGTAGGAAATAAATGCAGTCCCCTTTGTTGTTGTTCAGTCACGCCCAGCTCTTTGTGATCCCATTTGGGATTTTCTTGGCAAAAATAGTGGAATGATTTACCAGCTCATTTTATAGATGAGGAAACTGAGGCAAACTGGATGAAGTGACTTGTTCAAGGTCATACAGCTAGGAAGTGCAAGAGTCCAGATTTGAACTCAGAAAGACGAGTTTTCCTGACTCCAGGCCAGTCTGGCACTCTATCCTCACTGCATCACCTAGCTGCCTGCAAACTCCTTAGTCCAGCATTAAATTTGGTTATTCTGGATTCAGATGCAGATCTGTTGGCTCTAAATTCATGTTCTTTTCCTTTCCTTTTACCCTTCTATGACTAGGGAAAAAACCCAACTGCAATATGCTGTACTGCATGCTCCCCTCTTGGTCATCTTCCATCCTTCCCCATTTCTTTGTATATTTTTGTTGTTTAAAACTGTCTCTTCTATGTGTCCCATTTAATTGTTTGCTATTCTTCCTTCTCCATACTCTAGTCTGTGATTACCAGGCTGTTTTTAGACTAAAAGGTCATTGAGAAGATACTGATATGCTATATCTGTTTACATGGCTTCTGAAGTAGCTCACTATCTCAAAACATCTCAATACACTGTTTAACACTGAGAAGTGTTATTGTTTGCTGATGATACTGAAACATTGATTTGGTCTCAGTCATACTTTTTCAGTTTTCTCTCTTGTGGAGTTGGGCTAAATGACCTTCAGGATCCCGCTCAGCTGTAGGATTTCTAGGGTTCTATAATTTTAAATTCTATTTCTTTGTGAATCCAAATCTGGTCTCAGACACTTTCTAGGTGCCTGGCTCTGGACAAATCACTTAACCCTATTTATCTCAGTTTTCTAATCTGTAAAATGAGCTAGAGGGAAAAAAATGGCAAACTATTCCAGTATCTTTGCTAACAAAACCCCAAATGAGGTCATAATAAGGCAGACACAATTAAAACAACTGTACAACAACAGCAGCAGCAGCAACAACATTTTATCTGATAATCAGTGGCAAATGGTGATTCTCCATTGGCTTAATATAGAAAATCAAATTCTGGTTCAGCCTTAAAGTTCTTCAGAATTAGTTTACCACTGACCCTCCTAGACTTATTTAATGCCATTTTAATACCATGTTCTCACCAAACAGAGACTATTTCTTAATTTCGGCAGTCACTATATTTATAGTCAGAAGGGACATAAGGGGGGCAGACCAGAAAATAGATTATCCATAAGATGAAGTGACTTTTCTGAAGTCACATGATACTAGCAGAAGTGAAATTTGAATCAAAGTCCTCTGACCCCAAATCCAGCTCTGAATCTGTTTCTCTGAACTATCTTTCCTGCCTTTGTATATTTGTACAACCCATCCCCATTACCTCAAATGCTAGTAATCTTCCCCTCAAAATCTTTGTTTTCATAGCTCAGGTGAGAGGCCCATTTCCTCCATAAAGCCTTCCCTGATTCTTCTAATAGTATTCTTCCAAAAAAGTGTTTAACTTCATCTGTATCCATATTATACCCCCAAGTAGAATCTAGATTTCTCGAGGACTGAGACTATTTCATTTTTGTCTCTGTGTCCTCAACATCTAACATGGTGGCTTGTACATAATGGCTGATTAATATATTTTAAAAATAAAATTCTTCCATTGTCACCTTTTAAACTACTTCCATTTCCTATCTTTCTACCGCTACTCTCACAGTCTTCTGGTATGTGATGGGAGGAGGAGAGAGCTTATTGCAACAAAAACCCCATTGAAGCTCTAGCCACCTTGGTGGACCACCAAGCCTGGAGAAACATCTTGAGGTTTGGGGTCTCCCTTAGGAGGGGGGAAGAGAGGATGATGGCATCTAACATAATCACGCACACTCCCCAAATACCACTGTAGAAATCTATAGTCACAGTACTTCTAGTTACTAGGATGAGTTGTGATGTTGAGGAGGGGAAGGAGTATCCAATTTGAATCAGAGTCTAGTCACCAAGGCAGGGACTGAACAGCTTCCCATCCACCCTTTGGATGCTCCTTTGTGGTTATTCTCACAGTTTAGTAGTTTCATCGATGTTAGTTAAATCTCATGGCTCAGCCCCCATACTATTTATAAAAATTCCTCTTCATCTCATTGCTATTGATTCAATTAAGATCACTTACAAGACCTATTGTATGTATACATTTTAATTAGGATGGTAACAGTAAATCAAAGGAGATTGATGTAAATGTACCCAGAATGCCTCTTTCCTACCCCAAAACACTCCCATTGGCAGATGTGAAATTCTCAATCAGACCAGAAATATCCAGTAGAGCTTAAGCAGGGTTAATCATCCACACCTCTTCCCTGGTCTCCCCATTCATCAACTTTGTAGAGACTACGTTGGAACTCAGAAGATTCTACTGGTATCTCCAAAGTGGCAGCATCTATATTTGCTGTTTTCTAGCTCTTCTTTCTTCTTGACTGCCAAGTTTATATAATTAACTGTACCTCTGTCTCTTTAATACTGGGCATGCTCAAGAGCATCTCCCCCTCCCTTGAATTGGTATCTCCAAAGTGGCAGCATCTATATTTGCTGTTTTCTAGCTCTTCTTTCTTCTTGACCACCAAGTTTATATAATTAACTGTACCTCTGTCTCTTTAATACTGGGCATGCTCAAGAGCATCTCCCCCTACCTTGAATTATAAACTAACTGACTATTACTGTCTTATTCAGGCTTCTGGAGAGAGGAAAGTCCTAGGTTGCTGCAGCATAAAATCGCAGAATTAAAACTAGAAGAGACTTTAGAGGTTCAACTGTCATTTTACAAATGTGGAAGCTGAAATCAGAAAAATAAAGTGCCATTTTTACTATCTTTCCCCTCATTCGCATACCCTCTCCCTTTTAGAATATCATTTTCTTTATTATGTCCACAGCCTAGACAGTCTTCTGCCTGTAGGGCTGTATAAAAGGGGTACCTGATTAATACCTTGTTCTATAAGGAATATTCAGCAATCTGCTTTGTCCTTTGTCCAACTCCTTCAGGAGTACTCCAAGAACTATGAAAGTGTGTGACCTTTGCCTCAATCATTATTTTCTCCAGCAGCTGGATTATTTCATGAGATCTTCCAACATTTCACAGCCCTGATGTGCCTGTCTTCCCATAGTCCCTCCAGCATTGTATCACTTAAAAGCAAAGCCATAAGGGAAGCAGTTGGATCTGGCCTCTTGTTTCTGGGAATCTTTCTAGCTAAGAACCAGTAGTGGCTATTCCTGGACTCCCTCCAAAATCAGGCTTAACAAATTCCCATGTTGCTGGGTCAATTGCTCTTTGGGGTAGTCACAGCCAAGGATGCTCTGACCACGAATAGCTGCCTGAGGTCATGGATCAAGGGAGAATCTATGTTCCATTGCAAGTAGATTAACCTTTGTCCGAGGTCTTGCTGTCCAGTAGATGAATTCTTTTCTCAGCAGGACTAACGTCATTGTCACTCACCCTTAAGGGGAAAATTCCTTTCTGGATTGCCGGGTTCTACGTGCCTGACCCAAGCCCCAGGTTGACCTGAAATACTAGTCAAGATACTCAAGGAGTAAGACTCTTCCACGTCAAAAGAAATAATGGTTTCCTGAGAGCATTATTTCTTTTATAAAGAGGAAAACACTGAAAAACCTGGTGAGACACAGCACATGCTCCTGAGTACCGTTCTGTCTCTGCTGCTGGCTTTCTTAAATGACTAAGCAGCATTTGAAAAGCTGTTCCTGCCTTTAGGAAACTCAGTGTTCTTTTATAATAACAGCAACAACGTTGACAATTGATACCATTAGAAAAGCGGGGTCAGATAACAGATGAAAACATAGACTTAGGAAACCTAGGTGGTACAGTGGAGTTGAGAAGACCTGAGTTCAAATCTGTTCTCAGACACTAGTTGTGTGACCCTGGGCAGTCACTTTACCCCAATTGTCTCCAGAGAGAGGAGGAGGAGGAGGAGAAGGAGAAGGAAGAGAAAAAGGAGAAGGTAAAGGAAAAGAAAGAGGAGGAAGAGGAAGATGAAAAAAGAGAGACAAAGAGAGAAAGAAAAAGAGAGAGAGAAAGAGAGAAAAAGAAAGAAAAAAGAAAGAAAAAGAGAGGGAGGGAGGGAGAAGAAAGGAAGAGAGTAAGGGAGAAAAGAAGGAAGGACAGAGGGAAAGAGGAAGAGAGGAAAGATAGCATTTAGGGAAGAAGGGAGGGAGGGAGAGAAGAAGGAAGGAGAGAGGGAAGGAGGGTAGCATTTATATAATGTTTTGGGGTTGCAGAGCACTTTACACATATTGACTCATTTTATCATAACATTGACCCTGGGAGGAAGTAAGGAAGGAAAGAAGGAAGAAATGATAGCATTTATATAGTGCTTTGAGGTTAGCAGAGCACTTTACACATATTGACTAATTTTATCATCACATTGACCCTGGGAGCTAAATGCTTTTATTAGCCTCATTTCACAGGTGAGGGAAACCGAGGTAAATAGAGGGAGGGTGAGTCACACAGATTAGCACAGATCTGCATTGGCAGAGGGTGCTTCTTCACCAGGAGCTCCCACCATAAATAATTCACAATTTAAAAAAATCACAATAAAATAAAAACAAGACCTAAAATTGCTATTGTATTTTAGCATTTGGCAGGCACTTTACATATATTATTTTGTTTTTTCTTCACAACAACCCTTTGGGATTGCTGCTATCATTATCCATTTTACAGATGAGCAAACTGAAGCTAGAATCCATCACAATTTAGTAGGAATCGTGCTAAATTTGGAATCAGAAGACTGTATTCAAACTTTAAATGTGACATTTGTTACTTACCTGTTCTGGGCTAATTTCCTGGCCTGGCCTGAATTAAGGGGATGAGAGGGAACAAATGACCTCCAAGGTCCTTAACAGCTCTAAATCTATGGGGATAAGTGAGTTACTGTAGAGCAACAATGAATAAGTAAATATGAGAGTTTGGATTTGAACTCTGGTCTTTGTAACTTCAGGTGCAATATTCTACCTCCTGTATCGTATTAGAGCTGATCTGTAACCCATGGATGGTGTTATCTGTTCCCTCTAGACCTTCCAGAATAGCAGAGCTGACTGAGAGAAATCCTTTAAAGTTGTTGAGAGAAATACATATTCATGGCTCCTTATGTTCAAAGCTGATAGATGGCACAGTCGGTGTCTCTCATATCTGAGTGCCTAACTGTGGTTGAAAGGCTGAGTGTGTCTTACAGATACAGTCTTGTGGACTTCAGGATTTCCCTTAGATTTTCCAGAGCAGTACCTGTCATTGACAGAGGCAGCCTGGAATACTTAACAGTGTGTTGAACTTGGAAGTCGAGAGAACACGAGTTTGAATTCTGTCTCTAACACTTACTAGCTGTGAAATTTGAAACAAGACTCTCGACTTCTCTGAACCTCTGTATTACCCTTTGTAAAATGGAGAGAAAAATAGAACTCATAAAAATGCTTCTATCATTAGGTGGTTGCGAGGATCAAAGGTGATAAGTTCCCTTAAAAGGGTTGCCATTTGGCTATTTTCTATCTCATGAAGTGGAAGTATAATAATTTAGTGACTGGAAGACCTGATTCTGAGCCTGACACCAACTTTGTGCTGAGCTTTGTGACCGTCAAAATGAGTTTTACTTCTAAGTCTCAGTCCTCTCATCTGGCAAAATCCTGCACTATCTGACTCACAGGATTGTGAAGAATGTCCTTGAGAAATCGTAAAGTGCTTTAGAAATGGGAGCTATTTCTGGCTCTTTAGAATTAGATTGTGATTCTAGATTCATTTGGAGAGAACCTCAGAGGCTGATTATTTCAACCCTCCCATTCCCATTTTACAAACAAGGAAACTGAGACTCAGGCAAGTAAACTGACTTCCCCAAGATGTTTCCATAGAAATAGATACCCTTGACTGATGGTTGCAGCCAGCCTCTTCTATTTACTGTCTAACTCTCTACAGCTGTGCCCCTGCAGGGCTTGAAGCTATGTTCTAGCATCTCTCTCAAAAATGAAGGACTGGAAAAATAGCAGAGATTTTTCTTTTTTAATCTGCTAGTCAATATTTATTTAGCACTGTCAGACACTCGGCTGAAAAGAATACAGAATCTACAAAATGCCTTCTCTCTTAAGGACTGAAATCATACGGGAGAATTTGGAGGCTTTTTCTGGCTTTTCCTGACAGTATACCTTTCAGAGTATGACTAGGGACAGCCGTGGAACCTTTGAAAGAAAAAGTGGAACTAGAAAAAAAATGAATTAAAATGTTTCCCCTCCTCCAATTAAACACCAAAATGGAAATCCTAAAAATCAAAGGAGAGATTAATACAACTGAAAGTTTTTTTAATTGAACTAATAAATAAAACTAGGAAGTGATTTTATATAAAAACACACCAAATAATAAAGAAATCATTGGTTAATTTGATTTTTAAAAAACAAATTAGCTATATCAAAAATGAAAAAGATGATTACATCACAATGAAGATGAAGTTTAGGCAATTAAGGCAGATGAAATTAAGGTGAACTTAATGCAATTTTAACTGATAATATGCCGGTAAAACTGAACATCTAAGTGAAATGAATGAGTATTTATAAAATATAAACTGCCTAGATTAACAGAAGAGAAAATAGAATACTTTAACTCCATTTTAGAAAAGAAATTGAATAAGTCATCAGTGAATTTTTAAAGAAAAAATCCCAGGACCAGATGGATTTACAGATAAATTCTACCAAACATTTAAGGAAAAAATCATCCTGATATTTTGTAAACTATTTGAAAAATAGGTAAAGGAGTTTTTAAAAAAAAAAAAAAAAGAAATTTTTTTACCAATTTCTTTTTATGACATTTGTACTGTTTTGATGTCTAAATCAAGATAAACAAAAACAGAGAAAAAGAAAACTATAGGCCAATTTCCTTAATGAATATTGATGCAAAAAAATTTAAATAAAATCAAACAAGGAGATTGTACAGCAATACATCACAAAGATCAGGCACTATGACCAGATGAGATTTATTTCAGGAATGCAGTACTGGTTCAATATTAACAAAACTATCAGTATAGTTGTCCATATCAATAATGAAACATAAAACCCTTAAGATTATGTCAATAGATGCAGAAAAATCCTTTGATAATTGTACCTATTCCTATTAAAAATACTAGAAGGAATGGAAATCAGTGTAACCTTTCTTAAAATGGTAAGTAGTATCAATCTAAAACCAAGAATAAGCATTATCTATAATGGAGATAAACTTGAAGCCTTCCAGATAAGATCAGAAATGACATAAGGATATTCATTATCACCACTATTATTCAGTATAGCACTAGAAATGCTAGATATAGTAATAAAAGAAGAAAAAATGAAAGAATTTTTAAAAAAGCAATGAGGAAACAAAACCATCACTCTTGGCAGATAATATGATAGTATACTTAGAGAACCAAGAGACTAAACTAAAAAAACTAGTTGAAACAATCAACAATTTCAGCAAAGTTGCAGTATATAGAATAAACCCACATCAATCTTCAGCATTTCTCTATATTATCAACCAAACTTGGCAGCAAGAGATAGAGAAATTCCATTTAAAATAATGGTAGACTTTAGAAAATACTTGGGAAACTACCCAATTCTCTCTCTCTCTCTCTCTCTCTCTCTCTCTCTCTCTCTCTCTCTCTCTCTCTCTCTCTTTCACACACAAACACACACACACACACACACACACTCCCACATACACACACAATTACAAAACTTCTCACATGAATAAGATCAAATGGAGAAATATTAATTCCTTATGGGTAGACTGAGCCTGTATAATAAAAATGACAATTCTACCCAAGTTAATTTACTTATTCAGTACCAAACATACCAACTACTAAAAACTTATTTTATAGAGCTAGAAAGAAATGTAACAAAATTTATCCAGAAAAATAAAAGGTCAGGAATACCAAGAGAATCAAACACACACACACACACACACACACACACAGTGAAAGAACGCAGCCTAGCAATTCCAGATATCAAACTGCAGTACAATTCAGTAATCATCAAAACAATCTGGTTCTGGTAAAGAAATAGTAGTGAGTCAATGGAGCACATTAAGTATACAACATATAGTAGCAAATGACCATAGTAATCTAGTGTTTGATAAATGAAAAAATCCAAGCTTTGGGCTCAAGAACTCAGTAATTGATAATAGTTTCTAGGAAAACTGGAAAGTAGTTTAGTAGCCACTAGGTCCAGAGCAATATTTCATGCCATATACCAAGATAAGATCAAAATAATACATGATTTAGATATTGAGAGTGACATCATTAATGAATAGATGAGCAATGAAAAATGTAACTGTCAGATCTATGGATAAGGGAATAGTTTATAAACAAACAAAAGATAAGAGAGCATCAGAATGGAAAATGGATAGTTTTGATTACATGAAATTAAAAAGCTTTTACACAAATAAAACAAACACAGCCAAAATTAGAAGGAAAACAGAAAACTGTGAAAGAATTTTTACAGCAAATTTCTCTGATAAATGCCTCATTTCTCAAATATATAGAGAAGTGAGCCAAATTTATAAAAATAAATGTCATTCCCAGTTGATAAAAGATCAAAGGATATGAACAGGCAGTTTTTAGAATAAGAAATCAATGCTATCAAGAGTAACATGAAAAAAATAAAAATAGTAATATGAAAAACTATTCTAACTCACTACTAATCAAAGAAATACAGATTAAAACAATTCTGAGGCACTTCCTCACACCTATTAGATTGGTTAGCATGACAGAAAAGGGAAATGACAAATGCTGAAGGGGATGATTTTATATCTACACACATATACACACACACACACAGTAACTCTTTTTGTGGTGGCAAAGAATTAGAAATTGAGGGGATACCCATCAATTGGGGAATGCATGAACAAATGGTGGTATATGATTGTGATAGAACACTATGGTGTTGTAAGAAATGACAAGCAAAAAGGTTTCAGAAAAACTTGGAAAGACTTACATGAACTGATGCAAAGTGAAAATGAGCAGAACCAGGAGAACATTAGTATAGTAATAGCAATATTGTAAGGATGATCAATTATGACAGACAACTATTCTGGTCAAGACAATAATCCAAGGTAATTCCAATGGATTTATGATGAAAACTGTTAATATGCCTTCAGAGAGAGAACTGATGTACTCTGAACTCAGGCTGATGTATATGTTTTTATTCTATTTTGACTCTTTCAATGTGTGTTTTCTTTTTCAACATGGCTAATATGGAAATATGCTTTACATGACTTCACACATATAGTTAAAAAACATGGAAACGAAAGGTGCTATGTCTACTTGGCAAGTGGGACATGTTAATAGAAAAGGCCATTTTATGCATCTTTAAGATAGAACTTTATGCAGCTAATGTCTAAAAGTAAGAACAAATTTCTCTGACAAAGCATATTTAAGGCATTGCTATATTTTCCAATTAAGAAGTATATTTGTGGAATAATGTGGTGGGGTATATGGTATATCACAATAACTGAAGAGACAGTATGCATACTTGATTGAGAGCCTCTGACAGTAACTGGCTGTGTAACCTCTAAGCTATTTAATACCTCAGCGTCCCAGGCTCTAAAAACCACAAGTGCAGCATAATTGCTGATGTGCTTTGGTAGAGGGAGTTTCCCTACCAAGAGTTCCCCATGACAAGAAAATTATAGGCCTGTTTGAAAAATAGTAATAATTCACTTTATTATAAGCTGGCGATGAAAATAGTTACATCCCTATTTTCAGAAGAAGAAATAGAGACTCTGAAATGTAACAAGACTTGGACAGGGAGATACAGCAAGATGGAGGCAGGACTCAGGTCCATTCTGGATTGTTCTTTTCCCCTAAAATGTATAATGTCCCCAAAGATCACAAAGAGTAGCTGTTTCAGAAAGTCAAAGGCACATTGGAAAGGGAGGGTCATGGCAATGGGACATACTGGAAGTACATGTCTTCTCCTTCACAATTAATGTGGTGGTGACCATCACCAGGGCTATCTTCATTTTCTAACCTGACGGGCAGTGGGATGTGCACTATATTTCTCTCAAAGGCCTTAACAGGACTCCCTAAATTCATCCCTTCATGTCTAAACACTGAGTCTAGCACTCTTTCTAACCCAACACACACACATATAGTCTTGGCTCTCTTTCCCATGTCTGTGATCTGCACACTCATGGCTTCAGTTCTTTTTTTGTGGCAAATGATCCTCACCTCTGAATCCTGCCTTCGCCACCCCCAAATTCTGCTCCTGCGTTTACAATTACCTGTTAGACATCCCTACCTAGAATTCCTGCCAGCAACTCAAATGCAGCATTTATACAACCAAACTCATCTTCACCTCTATTTCGCTCTTTCCCAAAAAACAAATAATCAGCAAATAAAGAACCAAAGATACCCCGAATTTTTGTGATTTCCTCATTAGGATTAATGGTGCTATTATTTTCCCACTTACCCACATGTGAAACCTCAGAACCAGATCTATAATTCTCTATCACATCCTCTATAATATCTATTAATAATCAATGAAAAAAATCATTCATCATTCCTATATGCTAGACACTGGGGACATAAGCACAAAGACCAAAACAATCTCTATTTTTAGGGAATTTGCCAAGGGCTAAGGACATTCTCTCTACAATGTCTCTTGCCTGATTCCTCACTCTTTCCCCTACCATGGTGCCAGTGTAGCCCCCCTTGCCTGGACTATTTCAGTGACCTCCTAATTGATTCTACCACCTCTGTTCTCTTCAGTCCTATGGACCTTGGCCAAATTAATCTTTTTAAAGCACAGTGATGATTAATTAGGTCTCTCCCAGGTCAAAAAAATCTTAAATGGCTCCCCATTGCCAAGAGAATTAAGTCCAAACTGTCAAGACTTGCCATGATCTGACCTTCTTTTCCTGCCTTTACTCCCACTACTTTTGTAAATGTAGCCTACATTCTTACCAAACTGTAATATTCGGGGCTTGCTGTTCTCTAAATATTCCCCATACTTTCTTGCTTTCACGCCCATGCTCAGGCTGTTTTCTCTACCTGGAATAGTGCCCCACAGGCCTCTTGCTGGTGTTAAGCTCCCAGAAATACCTCCCAGACATGGGAAGATTTCCCAGACTCCTTTCCTCCATGATTCTTCATCCGTGATTCCATTTCTGGCCTGCTCTCTAGTGATAACGCTACCATCTTTGGTCACTAGAGTCGAGTTCTTTTTTGTCCAGATCTGCTTCCGAATGGGATCCAGTCTTCCAACTTTTCTCCTACTCTGCTGGCTTTGAAGCATGCAATTTTCCCTTGAGTTTTTTGTGTTTTTTCCCCTCTCTCCACAAATAATTACAGAGAACCTCCAATAAAGTCCTACTCCAAAGGCTTGTAATAGTCTGACTTTGGACTCTCAAAGGCTAGTTTAGATCACAAGTTTTGGCATGTTTTACCAAGTTGAAAAGGTGCTGAGGATGGACCATGTATTGGTTAACTAGGGATCACTTTAGCTAAATTTGGAGACACTCATCATCTGGTTCTTGCCCCACCCCTGTCTGTTTCCATGTAATTATTTCAATAATCCCATGACTATTGCCTTGCCATACCTTAACAAAGGGTCATTCAAATTAAATTACAAATGCAGAAAGTCATAAAACTTCTAGAAGACATAAGAAGACCCCTAGAAAAGTTGCAAAACTCCTGCAAGATCAAGGATATAACTTGAAAAGAAAGGCCACCTTTCCTTGGAGATTTGAACAAAGAAAGAACAAAGCTTTTGAAGTCTGGGGTAGAAAAGATGAAGGAAATCATGTTGGATGTCCTCCGTTTTCTCAGTAGGAAGGAGTCACCTCTATCTTTCCTAGAAGTTTTGATGATTCTAACTCAGAAGTGCCTGAAACATAGTAAGCATTTTTCAAAGGTCATAATTTGATTGATAGGAAGACCTATTTTGACCTTGACCCATCCCTTGTTGTTCTAGATATTTTTGGCTGGCAAGCCATCAAATAGTACATTTATAAATAAATCAATTAGACCTATAATTATATTATGTATATTATATATATATATACACATATATATATTTTTTACACACACATATACATATACATATATACATATATATAAAATTGTTACATACACTGCCATTTTCCAGATGTCTGACTTTGGCCAAATTACTTTAAAATCATAGAATCTTAACTTTGGAAGGGACCCCAGAGACCATCTAGTCTAAGCCATATGTGGACAAGAATTCACTCTATATGTTATTCAATACTGATCATCCAGCTTTTAAATGAAGGTCTCCAAAGAAGGGGAATCCATGACCTCTTGAGGTGGCCCATCTACATTTAGTTAGCTCTAGTTCTTAACATGATTTTCCTTACAAATGCAGCTAAATGGTGCCCAAACATACAGAACAGGCTGGAAGTCAAGAAGACTTGCACTTGAGTCCTACCTCCATGACTGAGTGACCGTGTACAAGTCATGGAGGTTCTCTCAGCCTCAGCTTCTTCATCTGTTGATTGTAATATTGTCTGTTTCTCAGGGTTGTGAAGCTCAAATGACATAGATGCAAAGGACTAAATAAATGTTCATCTAGAATCTGGAAATGATTCTTTTTTCTGCAATTTCTAATGATTATTTCCAGTTTACCTCTCTAGCTACAAATTTAGCATCTTTTTGCTTTAATATGCTATAATCAAAGAAAGAGTTGAATTTCTATCTACATTGGTATAAGGAGGATATACCCAAATGAATTCCCAGACTACTGACATAAGGAAATTTATTTTATAGTAAATATATTGGTACAAGGGAAAGGACAAAGGCTTTTGAAATCCTTTGGAATCAGTGGGCTTCAAGATCATGTCCTGATTCTGCTGCTTACTCTCTGTGTCATTCCATTGCTTAGCCTCTGTAATCCTCAGTTTCCTCAACAGTAAAATTTGGGATTGGGGGAGAAGCCCTCTAAGGTAGAGATGTCAAGCATGTAGTTCTAATGGCATATGGCTTTCAACATTCCAAGTATAGGCCATATCAAATTAAAATATAACTGGAAAATATTTAACAAAATAAATGAAAGTACAGTAAAACATAGATAGATAACACTACATTTTAAAACTAAGCCAATATGAAACCCACAGGGATTTTTATTGATGGCTCTCTTTCCATTTAAGCTTGACATACCTGCTTGAAGGTCCCTCTAAATTTGTAATCTCATTATACTATTATAAGCAAACATATGTTTGATAGAAATATCATCTCTTCCAAACATTATCCATCTAATATTAATGGCTACTGCTGATAGTTGAGAAAGATAACCAAATGGACATGTTAACTTCATTTATCTTATGTATTTTTTTCAATTTCTATCTTTACATTATGAGGATATTGGAAATTATCTTTACCATTTACAGTCCTTCTAAGAAATATTGTTACTGGGCTCTGAATTAGCATTAGTTTACTTGCATTTTATGGGTGGCTTGATAGGGGAATCATCCGTTTGAGTAGTGTTACAATAGTTTCTGTAAAATTGAAGTTGGAAATAGAATCATAGAGCTGGAAAGAATCTTGGAATTCACCTAACCTAACCCTCTCATTTTACAGATGAGGAAACTGAGATCTAATGTCAACCAAAATGCTTTTTACAGTGACCTATGAGATCAATTCTTCCTTGACTTTACTTCTAAGAAAAAAAAAAAAACCTGTTATCTCTGAAAATGAATTTGTATTGCTTTATGTTATCAGAGAATGAGACCCATAAATTACCAGGATGTTGGCCAGGTTAGAGTCCTAAAAACATCTATTCTTTTTGATGCTTTAAGGTATTTTATCTTTTGATGTCTTATCTTGTACTTTGTTTAAATCTCTAAATTGTCTCAGATCTTTTGAAAGAAAGCCAGGTACTAATCTTAAATAAATATTAACACTAGCTGCTAAAAAAATCAATACGAAATAGAGTGCACATCATGGCCCCAGAAAGTCATTTCCTAATGGTGAATGGCTATTCCAGCCTCTCAGCTCATGTAAGCATCTGGATAATGCCAACATTAACCAGTTCTAGACTTTTGCTGTAATCTATGTGTATTTATGCATCTTAATTTAGAACTCGAAGGGACTTTAGGAATTACCTAGCTCATCTCCATAATTTTATAGATGAGATAACTAAGGCTTACCCATAAGGCAAAGAACTAGTAAATAGTAAAGCTGGGAGTCAATCCAGGGCTTAAAACTCTGAATTTAATGTATGTGTGTGTGTGGGGGGGAGGGTTTCCACTACACTCTTCTACATCTATTTAAAGATAAAATTATTGGCAGTGATTACATTCTAGATGTATGACTGGGACTTTTAGCTAATATGTGATCAACAGAACAACAATAACCTTTACATTAGTTATGTGGAATAGTGATTGTCTGATTTGCTGCTGTTTTCAGAGCTTGCTGCTATTTGTGACTCTGCCTCTAAGACTTATGGTCTGCCTGAAGCTTTTACTTTGTAAATATGGGATAAAATGACAGAAGAAAATGCTTTTTTTTTTCTTGGCTTAAAATGTGATTAGTTTCTAATCCAATGTGGAATACTGAATATTCCAAATGTCACTACCAGTAGACTCTTCCCTGGTTGCCTAGAAGCAACTCAAACCCTGTAGAGAAAGAAAATGTAATAACATATCCTTTATTTTCTACTGTTTTGTAAGGTTGTGAAGTGCTTCCAGGAACATTGCCTTCTCTGATTCTCAAAACTATCCAGTGAGGCAAGCATGGATTATTGTCCTAAATGTATAACACATGAAACGAAGTTCAGAAAAATTAATTGACTTGCCTCAAGTTACATGGCAAATTAAGTGGTAGAGCTGAGCTTAGAACCCCAGGCTGTGGGCTACTAAACCAATGTTCTTTGTAATCATCATTCTGCCATCTCTACCTACTTCCAGCCTCCTTAATCTTTCTTAATTCTACTGCCTCATTGAACCCAAATGGCCTGCCTCATAATCATCCATGTTCCCTACCCCATCTTTGTGGGGAAAAGCTGTGATTAAGTTCCAAGAACTTTCTCTGGAGGCATTTACTCAGGAGGCTTGGGTTGAATGAAGAAGGGGATGCTGTTTTACTTCAGTAACTTTCACAGAGGTAGAAATAATGACTCCTTTCACTGGAGTGGCATTGATCCATATGCTCCAGACAGTGGAATGCCTCTGGGCCTGACATTTTTAGGTATGTGTGGATTCTACATTCATGGATCCCTTGGGCTGCTCTGGGAAGCTAATTACCATGGACAGCAATGAGCTGTGGGAACAAATGGAAGAAGCCTTTTATTTTGAGGGTGTGCCTGGCTAGGGACCTGACTCAGTCACTTACCAAGGGGCAATTGCAATCATTCCATTCCATTTCCTGCTTATATATTTTAGCACATGTAGTTTCCCATGTCTGGAAGCAAAAAAATGTTAGATTTGGAGTCAAAGAACCTGGATTCAAATCCTAAGTTTGTTCTTACCTATGTGACTTTAGGTAAGTCATATAAAATAGGAAAAAAATTTTTCACCAGTTTCTTATCTGTAACAAAAGAGGGAAGAACTATATGGTCCTTGATGCAATTTCAGCTCTGAATTTATGATTTAATGAAATCCAGTCCTTTCTTATTTCTATCTGACATCATTTCTAGCTTCCTTCAAAGCCACAGGGCAGATGCTTTTCTCTATAAAAAGTAGCACCTTGTCCTTCACCATCTCTCTCCCCCAGCTTGTTAGCACTCTTTCTTGAAATTACTTTCTATTTCAAGGGATAGAAATATGAGTTGTTTTCTCCCAATAGGATGTAAGCCGCTTGAAGTCAGAGATGATTTCATTTTTTATTTGTCTCTCCCAGTACCTAGCACAGTAGCTCACACATAATAAAAGTCTGTTGAATTGAATTGAACATTGCATTTAAAGAATTTGCTTTAAAGAATTTCAATGGCATTTAAAGAATTTGCATCAGTTGAAACATTCCCTTGCAGAATGCTTTATAAGAATGTGTCAATAGTTTCTATGCAAGACAAGCAAGATAAAAAGACTCATTAGATTATGGAATTAAAAACAAGAAGTGACTCTAAATGGCTATGTAATTTAACTCTTTTTAAGATTTTTAGCATTTGATTTTCCCTAATTACATGTAAAAAAACATTTTTAATACTATTTTTTTTTAAAATTGAGTTTCAAATTCTCTCCCTCTTTTCCTTCCTTCCCCCTCATTGAGAAGATAAACAGTTTTACAAGTATAAATATTTCCATCCTAATCATGTTGTGAAAGAAAAGACACATAAAAAATAAAATAAAGCAAGTAGAATAAAGTATGTTTTGATCTGTATTCAGATTCCATTAGTCCTTTCTCTTGAGGTATATAGAATTTTTTATTTTAATTCCTTCTGAATTGTCTTGTATCATTGCATTGCTGAGAATAGCTGTCATTCTTAGCTGATCATCATACAATTTTGATGTTACTGTACACAGTATTCTCCTGGTTCAGTTCATTTAACTTTCTATCAGTTCATGTAAGTTTTTCCAGGATTTTCTGAGAGCATCCTGCTTATCATTTCTTATAGCACTGTAGTATTCTATCACAATCATCCACAGCAACTTGTTCAATCATTCTCCAGGTGATGGACATACTCTCAATTTCCAACTCTTTGCCACCACGAAAAGAACTGCTATGAATGTATTTGCCCATAGAGGTTCTTTCCTTTTTGTTTTTATTTCTTTGGGATACAGACCTAATAGTGGTATTTCTTGGTCAAAGGTTATACATTATTTTATAACCTTTTGGGTATATCAACTCTTTCTTTTAAATAAGAAAATAAAATATATTCATACTTTTTGTTTTGTTTTTTATCTCATTCCTCTCTCATTTCCCCAACTCAGAATTGAATATTCCTTCTTTTTCTTTTTTTAAAAAATTATTATAGCTTTTTATTTACAAGTTATATGCATGGAGAAGATTCCCTTTTTTGAGTGTTTTTATTGATGTCTTCTGTTTTTCATATCATCAATGTTATCTCCAGTACCCTTCCCTTTCTCCCTTCCAGAGATTTATCTCATATAACAAATAGATTTTTTAAAAAGACAAACCAAAAATCAAAGAAAGAAAAAAAGAGGAAAAAATGAGCACAACAGATTAATATCCTGAAAAAGTCCTAAAAACATGTAATATGTAATATCTCATAGGAATAAGTTGAGTAAACTCTCTCTTGCAACAATTAATCAAAAGCAAACAGATATAATGACCATGTCTGACCATATAAGACATCATTCTGTCCCTATAATCCTCTACTTTTCTAAATTAGATTGTAAGCTTCTTGAGGGAAGGGATCGTCTTTTGCCTTTTGCTTTTGCATCTTCAGCACACTTGACTTTTTTAATCTGTTGCCTACACCCAAAGGTGGTTATTACCATTACTCAGAGTTCAACTTCCCTTTGGTATGCTTTTCATTTACATTATTTTAGTTAAAGTATATATTATTCTTTCAATTATGCTTGCTGGATTCAACATTAGTTCATATACAACATCCTATGAAAATTTCTCATGCTTCAGAGGAGCAAATGGGGTCCAGAATACTCAAGCAACTTGTCCATGTTCACACAGGTAGTAAAGCTTTGGCCACACAGGTAACAAAGTATTGGAGCATGATGTATGTCTCTCAGCTTGCCAGAAAGACCAGTTCTTCTTTGGATATCTTTCTCTCCTGTCAGTTAAGGCGGATACCCTCATCAAATATAGGCATGGTCCTACCCTAACACTATTCACTGTTCCTGATAGGTGAAAGGACATTGCAGAGGGGCAGTTAGTTCTGAGGGAATAACATAATAAACCGGCAAGGGGCCAAACTTTACACTAGAGTGGGGGTTGGACTGTGACACACTAATAACAGTCTTGATTGCGTCAGCATAATGGGGAGTTTGCCAATTTTTATCTACATCAAATGGCAGCATTTGATAAGGGTATTAATTTCAGCTTCTCAAAGAACTCTGTGTAGTGAAGCTTAAAATGGATGTTTATTCCTTGAGAATTCTTCCCCTTTCCCTTGTGTGTTTCCAGGAGGAAACATCCTGGGGTGTTTTTGCTCTTCCTAACTCCTTTTGTATGTTCTTTGAAAACTTTTAGAGAGGATCATTTCTGTCACTGAGGTACCCTAATAGCAACTTACGGGCTTGAAAACCCACTGTTCCTGCCTACTAAATAAGTCACTTTGAGTATCCTTGTCCTTATCACTGCTTTCTGATTCTGAAGGGATATTTTCCCCCTGAGCTAGGCAGGATCTGGCATACCTGTACCTTTGTGTGTTTCTCCTCCAAATTGAAGCTCATTTCTTGTTTTTGTAGCTTCAACTTGCACAAGGAGAATTTCATTTAGCATATTTCTTAATGGATGATCCCAGATATCCATTCCTTTGGGCTAACAACTTCCCAAGGGTTGGAATACCACCACAAAACAGCTATGGTAAATCCCCATCATGCCTCACCTTTCACAAGACCACGACAGCTTGCTTGCTGGCTTCTTGGCTGACTTTGGGTCACTCAACTTTTTTGAACCTCAGTTTTTTTTTAACCTCTAAAATGGAGGTAATAATATTTGCACTACTGAAATTATTAAATCATTTTGAGGTGAAGCTAAATGAAATCACTCTTCAAACTACAATGTACTCTACAAAGACACGTACTATTATGCTAACTTAGAGATACATATGATTGCTTGATTTTGTCAGAAAATGAAAACTCCATGACCCAATATGTTTCTATTTCTATTTTAGTTGCCAGGAAAGTGCTACAAAGTACTCAGTTATACCATTTTAGCTCTGTAATAAAATAACCAAGAATAAATATTTAAAAAACACAATATTTAAATAGCAGGCACAATTTTGAGAAACATAAGCATATAAACACATTGATACATTCCTCTTTTATCTCTAACTAGTCTCAATGATTATTTAATATAATCCTAGGCTTTTCCTTTTCTCCTCTCACCCAACCCTGTTGGAGCATAACTAATTCACCTTGACTTTTTCTTGAATTTAGATTCTCTTATTCTTTTAGCAGCTTCACAGATGTCAAAACCTTTGCATTTTTTCTTCTTTTTGTTCCAGGTTTTATCTCCCTAAGGAGTTTTTTTTTAGTTGTCATATTTTGTTTTGTTTTGTTTTTTGATCTCTGCCTCCCATAATCCTTCTCCTCTCCTCAACTCTCATAGGGCAATTTTTAAAAAAACACTCACAATAATATACATAGTTTATCAAAAATTCTCACATTAGCCATGTCCAATGATGCATGACTCCTTTTGTATTTTAAGTCCATTACCTCTCTGGCAGGAGTTGGGTGCCATGAATTTTCTCATTAATCCAATGACCCTCCATATTCTCAGTAGCTGATTGCCTGCATCTCTTCTTGTCTCTCAGCATGAGGAAGCAATTCCCTGATTTTCCTGACTACTTGAATGTAGCACTGAGAACATCATATTTCAATATTGTACCTCTCTCAGTGACTGTCATAGTTTTGCATACAGTAGGTAGTAAATAAATATTTGTTGTATTTTCTGAGTGAGCAAAAGGAATGACAATAAAAGGTGCCCTAGAAATATTTTACTGCTAATTTACAGCAAAACCCATGAAGGTTTTTTTCTACCTTTCCTGGGAGTCAGCTCCCAGATGCCCTCCCCTATCCTACACCCATTCAAAATCTGGTTGCTACACATTTATGGATTAATTGCCACCAAAAACAGTTCTTAAATTTATACATTCAGCATGTCCCTTAGTAAGTCTGTTGTTTATATGTGATATCAGGATGTTAGATCTGGAAGGGAATTTAGCAAAGCTCAAGTCCAATGTTCTCACCTTACAGCTGAAGAAAATGGGTTCCAAGGTCAGACAGGTAGTAAATAGTGGAATCACAACTCCAATCTAGGTCTTTTAACACTTGGCCTGGTACTCTTACCATGATACCACATTGTCTTCTGAGTTCAGTGTACTTACTAGTAAAGGGAATGAGAATAACTAAAATCTCATTCTATTCCAGAACACACTTTTTTTTTCTAAATAAATTTTCTGTTTTCTCCCCACCTCATCAAAATACATATTAATTAACAGGTAAATATTAAGAACCTATATATGAGCAGGATAAGGAGTGAGGTGTTGGACATATTAAGACAACAAGAAAAATAGTCCTCTTGGAGTTTATAGTCCATTGGGATGATAGAATGTACATAGACAAGGTAATTTATGACATTAGAAAGAGCTGTAGTAACTAAGGGGATTTAAGAAGAATATCCCTTAGGAAGTAGAACTTGGATTGAATCTTGAAAGAATATGAGATGAGGAGGGAGAACATTCCAGACATGGGAGGAAACCTATAGAAGGTCACTGAGACAGGAGATGGAATCCTACATATTTGGAGCACCTGCTAGGTCAGTGGGGTTGGAATCTGGAACGTGTGAAGAGGAGAAATAAAAATTAGTCTGGAAAGGCAGGCAAGAACCTGACTGTGCTGGACTATTAAAAGCCAAATAGAGAAGTTTGCATTTTGTCCTGCAGGCAACCACTTAAAACTTTTGAATATGAGAAAGAGACAATGTAAAACATTTGCTCTAGGAAGGTAATTTTGCTAACTATAAGGATAATAGATTCGAGAGAAGAGAGACTGGAGTTATGAAGTCCAATTAGGAGGCCATTGTAATAATCCAAGTGAGAAGCAATGAGAAGCTATAATCGGGTGATGTCAATGGGTGGAGAGAAAGAATAGAGGAATAGATTTCAGAGATGTTCTGAGCAGAGAGAAAGAGAATGAGAGACACAGAGACAGAAAGAGAAAAATAAGGAGAGACAGAGATACAGAGAAAGATACAGAGAGAGACATGGATGAAGAGAGACACAGAGGGAGACAGAAACACAGAGAGGGGAAGAGACAGAGTCAGAGACAGAGAGAGACAGATAGATAAAAAGATATAGAAAGAGACAGAGAAACAAACACATGGGGAGAAAGAGAAAGAGAGAGAGGGAGGGGGAAAGAGAGGGTGAATACATACTTATAAATATCCAAGTGTATATCAATTAGCATATTCATGTATGCATTTTTAACCAGATCTCTGATTTTATTAGTATAGGGAGCTCTCAGTGAGGAAATTTATTTACAATTCCAATTGATATCTTCTCTCCAACTCATGGTCCTAAGAGTTATCTGGTATTTGACAAGTCATTGAACCAATTTGTGTTGGAAATGGAGCTTATCATCCAGGTCTTCCTGACTCTGAAGTCATATTTCTAACCCCCATATGCTAACTCTAACGTGTTAGGTACACAGTGCATACATACACACAGAGAATAGAATACTATTTCAAAATGGAGACATGGTGATTTTTCTATCAGCTGTACTTTGTATATGTTTGTGTTTCTGCTTTGCTTTGAAGTCCATATTGATTGTGCTATGAGCTGGCTGAGACTTGCCTCATCCAATAAGCCCAAATGAGAACTTTTAGAATGGATTCTGAAAGGGGCATCCTGATGGTACATTACATGAGAAAAGATGTGAGGAATTCATCACCTGAGCTGCTGCAAAGTTATAACTTGAGAGGGATGACAAGGATTTTATCCCAGAGCATCAGCATTTTATAATAGACTCCTTTGTCAGTTTAGCACCAGTTATTTAGAATAATGAATTATCTTATGAAGCTTCCAGATAGGTCACTTTCTCTCTGCAGCTATATACCCCACCAGTGGTAAATACCTCCCTAGTCTAATTTCTTCCTGAATCATTACTTCCTTGGTGGTCTCCCCAACAGCATCTTTATAGTATCTAGGGAAAAGGTTCTCTCCTCAAATAGGATCTTGTATTCTGGGATCTCTCCTTCTCCCCAGGTCAGGAAATTTGTCTTTAAAAGTTGATGTGACAACTACACACCTCTCAGATTGGCTAAGATGACAGGAAAAGATAATGACAAATGTTCAAGGGGATGTGGAAAAACTGGGACACTGATGCATTGTTGGTGGAGTTGTGAACAGATCCAACCATTCTGGAGAGCAGTTTGGAACTATGCTCAAAAAATGATCAAACTGTGCATACCCTTTGATCCAGCAGTGTTTCTACTGGGCTTGTAAAGGAGGGAAAGGGACCTACATGTGCAAAAATGTTTGTGACAGCCTTCTTTGTAGTGGCTAGAAACAGGAACTGGATAGATGCTCATCAGTTGGAGAATGGCTGGGTAAGTTATGATATATGAATGTTATGGAATATTATTGTTCTGTAAGAAACGACCACCAGGATGATTTCAGAGAGAACTGGATATATTTCTACTATATTTAACATATATTGGATTACTTGCCATATAGGGGAGGGAATGCGGAAGGAGGGACAAAAGTGGAACACAAGGTTTTATAAGGGTTAATGTTGAAAAATTATCCATGCAAATGTTTTGCAATAAAAAGTTTTAATTAAAAAATAAAAGTTGATTTGATAGCATAATTAATTATTCTCATTCCAGGCATTTTGAGGAAGCTTCATCCAGGTGCCAAAATTTCTACTTCCAGCTCTGGTTTGCTGCCATAAGAGATGTCATCTTTTTAAGGAAAATCAATTCATGATACATCTACAAAGAACCAATCCACTGAAAATCATTAAGTGATTATAGCATTCACTTTAGTGGTGGATATACATCAATAAAACAGTGTTAAAGAATACTCAAAAATGCTTAGTGTGTATAGTAGTGGATATGTCTGAACTACCGAAATTATTTCCCTTCTTTAGGAATATCTAAGTTCCCTTACATAGCACATTGCATTGTGATTTTGGATGGTACAGAGAGGAAAAAAAAACAATAGACTGATGCTATTTTATCATAACAGTGTTGCTTCTTATAAAAAGATCAGAACATAGAGCATGGAGACCTGGTAGCATTTGTTTCCTATGTGACTATGAGCAGTTAATTTATCTCTTATTCAGTTAATTTGGCCTTAAGAGATAGGAAATACTATTATCATTAACCCTTTCCTCCCCTGCATTTTACTGATAAGGAAACTTGAGGATCCAAGAACTGAAATGACTTGCCTAAATAACATGATCCCACTTTAGTCACTTATTAGTTGTGTGATCATTGGCAAGTTAATTAACGTCTTTAGACCTTTGTTTTCTTCACCTTTGTAAAAATCACAGTTGGACCAGATAGTATCCAGGGTCTCTTCCACTTCTAAATCTATATTCCTTTGTCTATCTATCTATCTATCTATCTATCTATCTATCTAATGTTTATCTAATTTGTCTGGCTACCTATCTACCCATTCATCTATATATAATTAATAGTCAATAAATATTTTTAAGCACCTAGTATGTACCCAGCACTGTACTAAGCACTGGTGTATTTAGTACTAGTACAAAGAAAAGCAAAAGTCAGTTCCAAAGGAGCTCACAGTTTAAAAGCAAAGGTAACATAAAAAATAAATATATGCAAATAGGATATCTGCAGGATAAATTAGATGTAATCAACAGAGGAAAAGCTCTAGCCTTACATGAGAATCAGAAGACTCTTCTTATGGAAAGTAAGATTTTAGATGGGACTTGAAAGAATCAAGAAAACCATGGGGTAGAGATGAAGAAGAAGAGAATTTAAGGCTTGGCTTCATTTAAGCCATTGAAAAATACCTGGAGTCTGTTTGACTCTTTATCCATATCTATCTATCTATCTATCTATCTATCTATCTATCTATCTATCTATCTTTCCTTTCTGCTTTTCTTCCTTCCTTCCTTTTCTTCTTTCTTTCTTTTTCTTTCTTTCTCTCTCTCTTTCTTTCTTTCCTTCCTTTTTCTTTCTTTCTTCCTCTCTCTAACTCTGCCTCTCTCTGTCTCTCTGTCTCTGTCTCTGTCTCTCTCTCCAATTACCCATCTGTTTTAAAAACTCCCCAAAGAGCAGTCAAGACATGAATTCAGATCCCCCTACCAATACTTTGTATGACTCCTTTTGCTGCCATTTAATAGGTGACTAGAGTGGGAAGACATGTTTCTCCCTAAGGATATTTCCAGTAGGGGATAAAGCTCTTCAAATTTAAAAAAGCAATACTAAATTCTAGCCTTCAGTATAAAAAGGCACACCTTCTCATGCCTCATCAGGAAAATGTTAAAGATAATTTTTTTCTAAACTCTTGTTGAAGAAGTCTTGACAAAATGATCAGGAAAAATACCTTTTTCCAATAAAATAGTG
Source organism: Antechinus flavipes (assembly GCF_016432865.1). Classification (NCBI taxonomy): domain Eukaryota; kingdom Metazoa; phylum Chordata; class Mammalia; order Dasyuromorphia; family Dasyuridae; genus Antechinus; species Antechinus flavipes. Next base: position 79,153,535 of record NC_067403.1, on the reverse strand, counting down.
ATGTTTGGCTGAGGAAATTTAAGAAATGTTGAAAGAATACCAGGAAACAATAGAGTTTCTTACCTCTGCCATATCGGTATATCCCACTGTGGCAGGAATGTATATAATTTGGATATGAAATATCATGGATGCAGGTTGGTGATCAAGTTCATTCTAGAAATAGTTGCCAACATGGAGAAAATTCTATATCCAGCTGTCTTCTTATTCTGTTTCTTTAAGACTGACGACAAGTAAAGATAATACCACAGTTCATGACCTTGTTCCTCTTACATTGCCAAGGTTCTTTTTCCACTCTGTTCCCCCTTCACCCACTGAAAGATGAAATGGGATGGAGAGAATGCTCCTCAGTCTGAAATTCATTAAGATCCTCCTTACAATCATTTGGTCTCCTTGTCGCATATAATTTTCACTGAAAATTTGTTACTTAGATTTTAATTTAGCCAATTAGAGTCCCTATTGAAGCTTACCCTCCCTTCAGCAAATAGCCTGCTGTGAGTACATAATAAATGTTAAATAACATTAATATTTCTCTTGTTGAGATGTTTTCTTTCCCTTGTAATGAATTATAATTGGAGGAAAAATTCTCTGCAATAATATTTCAACTTTTTAATGAAAACCCATTATATTTAGTGTCTTAAATAGCTCTTCCAGCATTTGATATTTTATTATAAAGTTCACTTTAAATTGCAGATGTATATTTGTGTAGAGTGACAAAGAAGCACCTGTATACCTGAGGCCCCATAACTTGTGAAATTTTAATGTGTTGTTGGAGTAGGTCACCTATTAGCTCATGGTCCTTCTTAGGGTACAGATGGCTTGCTGATTGAGTCATGCAGATCACTCAAATTCATTTTGATGGTTTACATTTTAATCATGCTCTCATGGTAATATAATAGTAATTGGTGTTGTTTAATCTACTGTGCTGTTTAATGCCCTGGGACTTCTGGGAATTTTTCTCAATCCATTAAACACTAACCTGTACTCAATGAAAGAAACATCTCCATTGTCTCCACCATCTCAGAATTCAAAGATGTATCCCATTGCTTCAGATTTCAAATATGTTTCTGATTGTCTTCCCTATTCCAGTAACTAGAGACATCTCCTGTTTCCTCTATCCATTCCAGGGTTCAAATATATTTCCCACTGTACTCAGAATTCCAAGATAACTTCCATTACCCCTATTATCCCAAAGTTCAAAGACACTTTTTTGCTAAACCCTACAATTTCCACATCCCAAAACACTGATAGGTTTAAAATTAATATTACTAGTGAACCTCAAGCAGTCAAAAGGGCTAATCTTAAATCTTAAAGTTTTTATTTGCCTGGGGCTTTTTGTATTTACTTCCAAAAAAGCTTTGACTAAGTTTCATACATTCAGTTTCTCCATCTGTTTCTCTGTCTCTCTGTCTCTCTCTTACACACACACTCTGACAAATGGACAGAGGGAAAGAGAGAGAGATTCAGAGAAACAGAGATAGAGAGAGACACACAGAGAGAGACAAAGACAGAAACAGATACACAGACAGAGACAAATACACAGAGACAGAAAGAGAAACTTAGAGAGGGAGAAAAGGAGGGAGGGAGGGAAAGAGAGCTCCATTGTTCCTCAGACTCAAAAGTTAATGCCCAAACACAGGTTAACTGATCTCAAGGCTGCCTAAATTAAGGTACCTAGAATCCCACTTTGAGAAATACAAATGCTTTAAAAACAAATAAACAAGCACTTGTTTCAAGGGCTTGAAAAGGGAGACAGTTACAAAAGCTCCATGGATAAAGGGATGATGGGAAAGACCTGGCTCCCCAGCTGCTGAGCCATTCTAATACTGTCTAACCTTGAACTCCCTCTGCCTCTTTCCACCCCCATCACTCTAGCTGTACAATCGCGTCAGTGAGACACTGCATGAAAACCAATACTGTATGTATCATAGACCTGTGGAAATAAATGACCCGAGCAGAATGGGAGAAAACAAACTCACCAAGAACATAAATAACCATTATGGGAATCACAGTATGACTGCAAGGTATTAGGTCCAAAATCTGATTGATGCATTGCAAAGATTTGTAAGTGGTTGTAGATGTTGAAACTATCCAGTTCCAAGCTATGTACCCTCAACATTTTCCAATTTATTTTGTTTTGTCAAAATGCTCTGCTTTGCCATCTAGGACACAGAGGTCAGGGCTAAGAAATGATCTTCTCCTGAGCTTTATGGCCACTACAAGTTCATATTCATGTGAAGCTAGTATAATGGCCTGCAGGGATAGAAGGCATCTTAGGGGTCATCTTGTGACCCCTCTCATTTTTACAGATGAAGTTATATGATTTAGCTGAGGTCATATACCTAGCTACTAAGAGACCCAACTCCTAAGGTTCACTTGTACTTTAAGTTGACGTATGCCTTTCTTCAAGATGCTATTATCTGAGCCTCAGTTTCTCATCTGTACATCAAAGATCTCTTTAAGGTCCCTCTCACCTTTAGAGTTCTTGACTTCTATGGGTCTAGATTGGAAAAACAGCAGGAGAAAATGAGGACAGAAGGAGCATATACATCATCCAAATGTAATTCAAACTTTTCTATGGAGTATTGACTTCAGCATGAAAGAAGAACAAATTGGAAAACCAATGAATCAATAAAAATTATTAAGTACCTACCATGTGTCAGGCATTGGGCTTTTCAACTGGATTTATTTTAAAACATTTTTTATTAAAGCTTTTTATTTTTCAAAACATATATGTGGCAATTCTTCAACATTAGTCCTTGCAAAACTTTGTGTTCCAATTTCCCCTCCTTCCCCCACGCCCTCCCCTAGATGGCAAGTAGTCCAATATATCTTAAACATAGTAGAAATATGTTAAATCTAATGTATGCATATACATTTACACAATTATTGTGCTGCACAAGAAGAATCAAATCAGACCAGAAAAAAAAAGCAAAATAAAATGCAAGCAAACAACAACAAAAAGAGTGAGAATGTTGTGTTGTGGTCCACACTCAGTTCCCACAGTCCTCTCTGGGTATAGATGGCTCTCTTCATCACTGTATGATTGGACTGATTTGAATCCTCTCATTTTTGAAGAGAGCCACGTCCATCAGAATTGATCATCATATAGTCTTGTTGATGTGTATAATGATCTCCTGATTCTGCTCACTTCACTTAGCATCAGTTCATGGAAGTCTCTCCAGACCTTTCTGAAATTATCCTGCTGGTTATTTCTTACAGAAGAATAATATTCTATAACATTCATATACCATAATTTATTCAGCCATTCTCCAATTGTCAGGCATCCATTCAGTTTGCATTTCCTGGCCACTACAAAAAGGGCTGCTACAAACATTCTCGCACATGAGGGTCCCTTTCCCTCCTTTAAGATCTTCTTTGGGCTTCTACAAGCCCAGTAGAAACACTGCTGGATCAAAGGTATGCACAGTTTGACAACTTTTTGAGCATAGTTCCAAACTGTTCTCAGAATGGCTGGATCCATTCACAGTTCAACTGATTTAAATTAAGAGGATGATTGCCTTAAGGGTAGAGTCTCTTGATCCTTTGGTCTTTTATCTCCTTTTTCTGCCTCCTTTTCTTCATATTTCTCCATTATTCTTATCAAAAAAAAGTCACTAAGAGCCTCAATGAATAGAATGCTGGGCCTTGAGTTTGTTAGACTTCATTTCAAATTCTGCCTCAGACACTAATTATGTGATGCTGGTCAACTCCCTTAATCTTTGTTTGAATTAAAGCACTGGAAAAAGAAATGGCAAGCCATTCCTTTGCCTAGAAAATCCATGGACAGAATGGTCCACATAGTCACAAAGAGTTGGACATGACTAAATGATTGCATGACAACATTGTATTTATGTGATTACATATTACACCCATCTGTGTTTGAATATATAATATCCTTACAGGAATAGAAGATCCAGTAAGTTCCATAAGTCATGATCCATGCCTTATCTAAACTATATTCCTACCCTCTCTCCCCAGCACTGTGTCCTGCATACAGGAGACATCTGTTAATGTATTAAATGATTTAATGAATCAATGTTACCAACTTCTCCTTATATTGTTCACCAATGCCATAAAGACAAGAAAAGAAGGTAAATTCAGTCTGTAATATATTCACTATTTGGACTTTTTAAAAAATGGATGGGGAAGCCAACTTTTGATTTCTTGTGGATTTTGTTGTGGTTTGTCCCTGTTAACAAATATAATTTAGACTTATCTTTAAATTAAAATTTCAACATGGTATAGAATAAAGATTCTTGGATGTGTGTTCAAAACCTACCTCTGACACTTACTAGTTTTGTAAGCATAGTTCACTTAACCTTACTGATCCTCAAACAAATCCCTAAGACTTAATACTCAGCTTCTGAGTTACAGGCAAATCTCTGTCTGCCTTGATGGAATTCTGATCAGTTCTGGTACTGATAAAACATCAACAAATGTAAGCTCCTTGGGAGCATGGGCTGTCATGATTTTTTCTTATGATTGTATCCTAGCATAGTGCTTGGCACATAGGAAGTGCCTAACAGATGCTTATTGACTGATACATCCCTTTTATATTGATATTGATATGCTACGTTAATATTTCAAACAACTAATAAGACCAAATTTGTTTTTCTTTAATGTGTGCACTTTTATTTGAACTGATCTTAAGTTAGTATACAAGTAAAGCTCCTTACCTCGCTCAACTGGCATCAATTGCATAAAACTCATGGAAAGATTATAAAGTTTTCTTTTACATCTATGTTGAGAGCAGAGAGAGAATTTAGGGGAGAAGTCATGATTCTGGCAATTTTTAAAAAAGAACAAGTATTAAGGATGAAGATACCAAAAGGATTTTTTAAAAAGGATTACATAATTTACATGTAAAGCAATCATGGGACCTTCTCTTCTGTCCATGTGGATTTTTGTTAAGTAGTTCCTTTGCAGGACAGTAGAGCAGGACAGCCTTCATAGAGAGGAGTAACTCTCTATAACAATGCATTATATAGTATTAGGAATGATTATTAAAAATGTACAGAGTCCTAAAGACATACTGTAGAACAATGCGAATGTTTGCCCCTGACATACTTCATTCCAGTTTTTAAATCCTGAGTCAAGCACTAAAAACCAAACAAATACCAAATAAAGAAATGCCAATTTCAACTCTTTTTTTTCTGTGGGAGGGAGGAAGACAGTTATCATGCCACATCCTTTGACCATTAAAAAACCCCCATAATCCATTTAGAATCATTTGCAGTGATTGTGAAGAGTCCAGATTCATTCTATTTCTGCTTGCTAGTTCATATCTGCTGAAAGGTGGGGAGAGATGCCAGGATGGAGCCTCCAATTCAGACACGAATATTTGCCCTCATGTGGGTCAATGATTTTTCATTTCATTGTTCTGGGGGTGGGGCTAGGGCTTTGATGTCCTTCTGCATCCTGTTTGCAGTGCCTGGGGACATTATGCTACCCATTAGACAACATGGTATTGGTATAAACAGATCCTTATGGATATCAGCATCATACTTCATGAATTGAAGGTAGTTTTGTGGATCCCACAAGATTCCATACTTAAGAAAAGGTGATTGGAAGAGTATCTGGGTATCAGAAACTCATTGCCAATGGTGATAATCTAAACATCAGGGAGCTCATAGCTCTTTTCCAAAGAGGAGCTAGTTGCAGCAGTGTCCATCTCCTGCTCAAAGTCTAAGGTAAGGTAACATAGCTTTTCCTTGATGTCATGCATGAGGTCCCTCTCAGTTGTGATAGTGAAATTGTACCCTTTCTCAGTCAAAGATAGTCCATCGGATCATGGCCAGCCCAATCCAAACAGAGGATGATCCTCATAGATAGGCACTGTGTGGGTCATCCCATAACCAAAGTCTATCACAATACGAGTAGTTTGACCATAAGCATACAGGAACAACATAGTCTGGGTAGCGATGTACATGACTGAACACTGAAGCCTTCAAACATAATCTGAGTCATTTTTTTTTCTGTGAGCAGTACCAAGTCTCTTCAGGGGCCAAATGGGGTTCATTATGGAAAATATGAAACCAGATCTTCTCCATGTTATCCTAGTTGGTGACAATAGCATGTTCATATGAGGTACTTCAGGGAGAGAATACCTCTCTTGCTCTGAGCTTCATTCCCCACATAACTGTCTTTCTGACCCATACCCACAATACACTCTAATGTCTGGGGTACTCAACAATGAAAGGAAAGACAGTCCCAGGGCCGTCATCCCTAGCAAAGTCAGATTTGTACATTCCAGAACCATTGTCAACAATAAGAGCAATAATGTCATCATCCATGGAGAACTTTGAGGTAGCAAGTTTTAAACCCTTAAGAGAGATGAAGCCAAGATGGCAGAGGTGACACACATTTCTCTCTGACCTTCTCTAAAATCCCTCACAATAATTAGAAATCCAGCCTCTGAATTAGCTCTGGACCAGCAGAATCCACAAATATTGGGAGTGTAACAAATTATCAGCAGAAGATAATTTCAAAGATCATCAGAAAAGGTCTGTTTTAATTGGGAATGGAGGGAGGTGGACCAAGCACAAGGCTGAGCACAAATGCCAGTGCAGACAGTGCAGAGTCCTGGGGCAGTGCAGTCTCCACCTGGCAGAGAATCTACAGAGAGAAAACAAACCAGAAAAAGTCTGTTTCAATCAGAAATGGGAGAGAGGCAGCCTAACATAAACAGCTGAGCATAAACACCAGTACAGACAGAGCAGAGTCCCGGGGCAATGAGGATTCTGTGGCAGTGCGGACTTCACATGGAGGAGAATCTACAGGGAGGAATCTACAAGAATCTACACCAGTGTTGGCCATTCTGCCATGGTTGCAAGCCAGTAGATCAGCAGAGAAGTTATAAAATATCATAAACACAAAAAAATCAATAATGAACCCCAAAATGCCAGAATCTCACAGGACCTGGCCATGTCTGCCCAGCACCAGGAGTGAATCAGCAAAGGAACTTGGAATGCAGCCAAGAATAAATTACCCTGCTACAATGAGCATTTTATTTCAGGGAAGAAAATGGACATTCAATGAAACTGGTGAATTCCATTTATTTTTGATGAAAAGACCAGAGTTAAAATATTTGACCTCCAAAGGTAGAACTCAAGAGAAGAATAAAAAGGTGAAAAGAAAAAATAAACTCTTGAGAACTATTTCTGTTGTGGGTTTACATAGAGAATACATGTATAATCTGATTTTACTGTTATAAAAAAGAAACTAGAGGTGGAAAGGGGATTGTTACAGAAAAAAAGGGAAAGTAGAGATAAAATGAAGGAAATCACATCAAGAAGAGGCAAAGAAAACCCATTATAATTGATGGAAAGAAGGGAAGGTGATGAATATTGTGTGAATATTACTCTCATCAGATTTGGCTCAAAGAAAGAATATTAGATGTATTTGATTTCACCGAAAAACATTTCTCACCTTATAGAAAGTGGGAGGGGAAAGGGGGAAAAGAAAGGGGTAGGCTAAATAGAAGGGAAAAGAGAAATAATAAGCGAAAGGTATAAGAAAAGGGGAAGGTCTCAAAAGGGAGAGGACTGCTTGAGGCAAGTAGTGCTCAGAAGTAAAATACTGGGAAGGAGGGAAAGAGGAAAAGGAAAGAGAAAAGTATAATTTGGGGCTAATAAGATGGCAGGAAATATGGAATTAGTAATCTAGTGAATGGGATGAATTCTCCTGTAAAACATAAGCAGATAGTAGACTGGATTAAAAGTATCCTACAATATATTGTTTACAAGAAACACATTTAAAGCAAAGCAGTACATACAAAATAAAGGTAAAAGGTTGGAGCAGAATCTACCATGCTTCAGGTGAAGTAAAAAAAGCAAGGGTAGCCATCCTGATCTCAGATCAAACAAAAGCAAAAATTGATCTAAATAAAAGAGATAAGGAAGGAAACTATATCTTGCTAAAGGGTACCATATATAATGAAGCAATATCAATATTAAACATATATGCACCAAGTGATATAGCATCTAATTTCCTTTTGCAAGAAGCAATAGACAGAAAAACTATAATAGTGGGAGATCTCAACCTTGCTCTCTCAGAGCTAGACAAATCAAATCACGAAATAAATAAGAAGTTAAAGAAGTAAATAGAATACTAGAAAAGCTAGATATGGTAGATCTTTGGAGAAAATTGAATGGGGACAGAAAAGAATACACTTTCTTCTTGGAAGTTCATGAAACCTATACAAAAATTGACCATATATTAGGACATAAAGGCCTTAAAATCAAATGCAGAAAGGCAGAAATAGTAAATGTATTTTTTTTTCAGATCACGATGCAATAAAAATTGCATTTGGTAAAGGGCCAGTGTAAAATAGACCAAAAAGAAATTGGAAGCTAAATAATCTCATCCTAAAGAATAAATGAGTGAAACAGCAAATCATAGACACAATCAATAATTTTATCCAAGAAAATGACAATAATGAGACAACATACCAAAATTTGTGCAATGCAGCCAAAGTGGTAACAAGGGGAAATTTTATATCTCTAGATGCTTACTTGCATAAAATAGAGAAAGAGAAGATGAATGAATTGGACTTGCAACTAAAAAATCTAGAAAAAGAACAAGTTAAAACCCCCCAATCAAATACCAAACTTGAAATTCTAAAAATAAAAGATGAGATCAATGAAATTGAAACAAAAAAAAAAACCTATTGAATTAATAAATAAAACTAAGAGTTGGTTTTATTAAAAAACCAATAAAATAGATAAAACTTTAGTTAGTTTGATTAGAAAAAGGAAAGAGGAAAATCAAATTGTTAAGTCTCAAAAATGAAAAGGGATAACTATGCACTAATGAAAGGAAACTAGAGCAGTTATTAGGAGTTCCTTTGCCCAACTTTATGCCAATAAATTTGACAACCTAAGTGAAATGGAGGAATACCTATATAAATATAGATTGCCCAGATTAACAGAAGAAAAAACAAATTACTTAAATAGTCCCATTTTAGAAAAAAGAAATAGAACAAACTATTAATCAACTCCCTAAGAAAATTCCCCAGGACCAGATGGATTTAAATGTGAATTCTACCAAATATTTAAACAACAATTAACTCCAATACTATATAAACTATTTGAAAAAATAGGGAATGAAGGACTCCTACTGAATTCCTTTTATGAGGCAGATATGGTACTGATACCTAAACCAGGTAGGACAAAAACAGAAAAAGAAAATTATAGACCATTCTCCCTAATGAATATTGATGCAAAAATCTTAAATAAAATATTAGCAAAAAGATTACAGAAAATCATCCCCAGAATAATACACCATGACCAAGTAGGATTTATACCAGGAATGCAGGACTGCTTCAATATTAGGAAAACTATTAGCATAATTGACTATGTCAATAACCAAATTAGCAAAAACCATATGACTATCTCAGTAGATGCAGAAAAAGCATTTGATAAAATCCAACATCCATTCCTAATAAAAACACTTGAGAGTATATGAATAAATGGACTTTTCCTTCCTTTGTAGCATCTATTTAAAATCATCAGCAAGCATCATATGTAATGGGGATAAACTAAAACCATTCCCAATAAGGTTGGGAAACAAGGTTGCCCACTATCACCATTGCTATTCAATATCATATTAGAAATGGTAGCTTTGGCACTAAGAGAAGAAAAAGAGATTAAAGGAATTAGAGTAGCTAACGAGGAAACCAAATTATCACTCTTTGCAGATGATATAATGGTATACTTACAGAACCCCAGAGAATCAATTAAAAAGCTATTAGAAATAATCCACAACTTTAGCAAAGTTGCAGGATACCAAAAAATCCAAACAAATCATCAGCATTTTTATACATCATCAACAAAAACCAACAGCAAGAGATACAAAGAGAAATTCCATTTAAAATAACAATATAAAATATTTGGGAATTTATCTACACAAATAAAGTCAGATCTAAGCAATTGAAAAATATCAAGTGCTTGTGGATAGATTGAGCAAATATAATAAAGATGACAATATTCCCTAAACTAATCTATTTATTTAGTGCTATACCCATCAAACTCCCAAGAAACTATTTTACTGACCTAGAAAAAATAACAACAAAATTCATCTGGAACAACAAAATGGCAAGAATTTCAAAGGAATTAATGAAGAGAAAAGCAAATGAAGGTGTTCTAGCCGTACCAGATCTAAAACTATATTATAAAGCAGTGGTCATCAAAACCATTTGATACTGGCTAAGAAATAGAGAAGTTGATCAGTGGAATAGGTTAGGTTCACAGAACAAAATAGCCAGTGACTATAATCTAGTATTTGACAAAAGCCCCCAGCTTTTGAGATAAGAATTCACTATTTGACAAAAAGCGCTGGGAAAATTGGAAACTGGTATGACAGAAAGTAGGCATAGACCCACACTTAACACCGTATACCAAGATAAGGTTGAAATGGGTTCATCATCTAGACATAAAGACATATAGACATATTATAAACAATTAGAAGAACATAGGATAGTTTACCTCTCAGATTTGTGGAGGAGGAAAAAATTTGTGACCAAAGAAGAACTAGAGATCATTATTGATCATAAAATAGATAATTTTGATTGTATTAATTTAAAAAGCTCTTGTACAAACAAAACTAATGCAGACAAGATTAAAAGGGAAGTAATAAACTGGAAAAAAACATTTTTACTTCCAAAGGATCTGATAAAGACCTAATTTCTAAAATATATGGAGAACTTACTAAAATTTATAATAGTTCAAACCATTCTCCAATTGATAAATGGTCAAAGGATATGAACAATTTTCAGGTGAAGAATTTGAAACTATTTGTAGCCACATGAAAAGATGCTCCAAATCACTATTGATCAGAGAAATGCAAATTAAGACAACTCTGAAATACCACTACACACCTGTCAGATTGGCTAAGATGGCAGGAAAAGATAATGATGAATGTTGGAAGGGATGTGGGAAAACTGGAACACTAACATATTGTTGATGGAACTGTGACCAGATCCAACCATTCTGGAGAGCAATTTGGAACAATGCTCAAAAAGTTATCAAACTATGCATACCCTTTGATCCAGTAGTGTTTCTATTGTGATTATATCCCAAAGAGATCCTAAAGGAGGGAAAGAGACCCACATGTGCAAAAATGTTTGTGGCAGCCCTCTTTGTAGTGGCAAGAACTTGGAAACTGAGTGGATGCCCATCAGTTGGAGAATGACTGAATAAATTATGGCATATGAATGCTATGGAATACTATTGTTCTGTAAGAAATGACCAGCAGGATGATTTCAGAGAGGCGTGGAGAGACTTACATGAACTGATACTGAGTGAAATGAGCAGAACCAGGAAATTATTATATACAGCAACAACAAGACTATACGATTATCAATTCTGATGGACATGGCTCTCTTCAACAATGAGATGATTCAAACCAGTTCCACTTGTTCAATAACAAAGACAGCCATCTACACCCAGAGAGAGGACTGTGGAAACTGAGTGTGGAACACAACATAGCATTCTCACTCTCTCTGTAGTTATTTGTTTGCATTTTGTTTTTTTTTTTTTTTCAGTTTTTCTTTTTCTTCCTTTTTGATCTGCATCTTATGCAACAAGATGACTTTATAAATATGTATATATATATTGAATCTAACAAGTATTTCAATACATTTAACATGTATTGAACTACCTGTCAGCTAGGGGAGAGGATGGGGAGAAGGAAGGAAAAATTTGGAACAAAAGATTTTGCAAGGGTCAATGTTGGAAAAATTACCCATGAATATGCTTTGTAAATAAAAAGCTTTAATTTAAAAAAATCTTTAAGAGAGAGAAATGTCATATATTGAGTCAGGAGAAAGGCAAATAAATTCTGGGTGGAAGAGCTCCCAACTTCAGATTTAAAAAAATAAACATGATAAATTTCAATCCTGCTATTCTAAGGAATGGATTGTTAGTTCTCCAGATATTAGGGGACCATTTTGTTTATATGATAAAAATATTGGATACTAGCAAATCGTTGTGTTTCCGAGAAGTGGGTAAGGCCTTTACAGCAACACAGGATTTGGGACTAAAAATTTCAAAAACCATCTAATCCAACCCACATCTGCATACAGATTCTCTCTGCAACAAACTTAATGACTATCCAGTCTTTGCTTGAGGACCTTCAATAAGGGGAATCTCATCTCCTCTTCTAGTGCATTCCACCTCTGGATAGCTCTAGTTATCCATTTACAAAGACTGAATTTTCCTTTTTGAAACTTCTATTCATTAATTCTAGTTCTGGCCTCTAGGACTTAGCAGAACAAGTCTAAGCCTTCTTCCAGATAATAATCCTTCAAATGCTTGGAATTAACTACCGCTGAGTCTGCTCTAGGCTAAACATCCCCAGTTCCAGGAAATGGTCCTTTTAAAGAAAAATGTCAAGGTTTTGGCTCATTCTGCCCCACCCCAAATGGAAGAAGCATGTCTAGAAGCTTGGAAACAATAACTAGATATTAGATTAATTTATTAGTTGCCTTTTCTATCATAGTAGGAAATTTGCTTTGCTTCAAAGAATTGATGCTTTTAGTTCTCATGTGTAAAAAATAATGCTTAGGCAACATGCCTTCATTTTTTTTCCCTGAAGATCTTTTTTAAATCACAGTTTATTTGGTTATATTTTTAGTGAAATACAATGAGTGCAATGCTCTCTCATAACATATATCAGAAGCAACTTTACAAAGCCATTCTTTGCAGGCAAGGCTCAAATCAAGATTTTGTTTAGGCTATTTAGAGAAGCTTTTCCTTTTCAGGTTTATTCTCCCAAACCTCATTGATAGGTCAGATCCTCAGATTTCATCTGGATGCTACATATCTCTACTTTGTATTCAAAAGAAAGATATTACTCTTCAAAATATTTAGAATAGCAATTTTTGGGGTGTGGTGGCAAAGATTGGAAACAACATGAATGACCGATGAATGAGAAATGACTGAAAATAACTATTCTATAGTATTACTGCACAGTAAGATGATGCATAGGAGGAGTTTAGACAAGCATGGGAAGACATATGGATTGATGGAGAGTGAATTAAGCAGAACTAAGACAACAGTATACACAGAGACTGCAATAATGTAAATGAAAGAATGATGACAAAAGGAACTGAATGTCATGTAATTATAATGACAAACATATTCTGGAAGGAACATTGAGACAATTCAGTTCTCTCTCTTCATTACAGAGGGAGGCACTATGAATGTGAAGTGCTGAATATACTGTGACATTCAGGTGATAAGTTGGTTAGACTTACTAAAGTGCTTCTTTTCTCTTAAAAATTATAAGAGATGGCAAGGGAAGTGGATATATTTGGGAATAAATGTGATATAACACAAAATGCATTCATTAACTATGATTTTTAAAAAATTACATGCCAATATTGGAAAAAAGGAATGAAGAGAGAGTAATAAAGAAAGTATGGGAGTGTAAAAGAAAAGGAAGAAAGAAAAGAAGAGATAGAGGAGAGAGAGAAAAAGGGTAGGAGGAAGAAAGGAAAGGAGAGAAGAAGGAAGAGAGATTAGGAGGGAGGCAGAGAGGAAGGAAGGAAGAAAGGAAGGAAAGAAGGAAGGAAGGAAGGAAGGAAGGAAGGGAGAAGGGAAGGAACAAAGGACAAAAGAAGAAAGGAGGGAGAAAGAGAGGGAGAAAGGCAGGGAGAAAAGAAAGAAGGAAGAGAGAGAGGGAGGGAGGGAGGAAAAGAGAGAGGAAGAGAAAAGGAAGGAAGGAAGAACATTCTTGACTAGTGAAAGAGTGCTATAAAAGAGCTATGGTAAAAAAATCAGTCTGTGCTAGAAATCAGATAAAATCACCAGTGGGCAAATAAGAGAGAAAGAGAGAGAGAGAGAGAGAGAGAGAGAGAGAGAGAGAGAGAGAGAGAGAGAGAGAGAGAGAGAGAGAGAGTGTTCTTGTTTCTGTATACATTGTCAAACTAGCTTGACCTGACTATTGCAGACTATTGTTAACCTCACCCTCCTGTGGACAGGAGCAGTCAGATGTAAAATCAGCCCACACTACTCCAATAAGCTGGAGAAAAGAGAGCTACTTTCAAAATAAGAATTTTATGGAAAAAATGCTTCAAAAAAAACAGAATTAATGAATGTCAATATGCCAATACTATTCCATGTGCTTAATCATGTCACTATCCAAATCCCAGTTTAATCTGTTCTGGTTCTCCCTTTTAAATCCATAGAAAAATGCTCACGTGCGACCAAAGGAAATCCTTAATTATTTCTTTTGCTTAGATTTTTTCCAAATGCATTTCATGACACAAAGAGTTCAGAATCTCAGGCTCTAGAGGTGGTCTCATCCATATACTATCTTCATGACTTTGCCTCTTGTTTATATAAAAAAAAATTTCATTCCTTTAGATATTTCTGTAGTTCACATGGGAGGAATCTTACAATAAAATTAGATTTTGAAAGACAGCATGGCGCCTTCCACACTGTAGGCTCTCAGTGAATATTGGTAGAATTAGTGCTGTTGGCTATTGATGATGATAATGACTATGTTGGTGAAGATAATTGATGATGGTCCTCTAGGTATTGATGATTGGATAATGGGCTATAATGGAAAGAATTATGAACTTAGAGTCTGGAGAAGTCTAGGTTTTAACTCCCATTTCGACATTTGCTAGTTATATGACCACAAACAAGTCCCTTAACTTCTTAGAATCTCAGTTTCTAAATATGTAAAATGGGGATAATAATACCTCATAGAGTTGTCAGGATCAGGTGAGACAATATATGTAAAGTATTTTATAAATTTTAAAGAACTATATAAATGTCAGCTATGATGATGATAATCATGATGAATAATGGCATAAAATATAGAAGGTTAGCAGAGTTTTTTTTCTTAGCAGGAACACATAGAAAAATAGTTCATTTCTTAGAAATGAAAATACAAGTATTTCTTGTAAATTCCTTTTGACAGCTTATGAATAAGAGTGAGTTTTAGTCTTTAAATTTTTTTATCTTATTATGAACTTAATAAATGAGCATTTCAATGTACTAAAAAGAACAGAAAGAAGGATTGTATAAGAAATTGTGAGTTTCTGCTTTGTATGATTTAGGTGCACATAAAATTTAACATAGGCATAACAAAGTTGTCCTGTTTATGTCCCCATCTGAAACTCTTTTTGAAATAAAAATATTTAAATATTTAACTGATTAATTTTCCTTTTAAAAAAATGTCTATCATTATCCACTAACTTCTCCCTCCCCCCTCTCTCAAAACCTTCCCTTCCCACAAGTACAATCAAATAAACTAAATCACAGTTTTAATCTTGATGCCAAAAAATTTTATATCTAAGTCCTTCCAATTTGTGGGAGACTTGCAGTTACTATGTGAACAGTTTTATTTATTCTCTAAACAATTCAGAGGATCTTGAGATCATAGGATTTAGATTTAGAAAAATGCTGGAGATAACCTAGCTTAAGTCCTTCATGTTAAAGATTAAATGGATGAAGGAACCAAGGCCTAAAGAGTTCAAGTGACTTGTTGTTCAGTGGTATCCTACTCCTTATGATCCCACTTTGGGGTTTTCTTGGCAAAGATATTGGAGTGATTTTTCATTTCCTTTTCCAGCTTATTTTACAGATGAGGGAACTGTGGCTAGGATACATAGCTAGTATGAGTACATGAAACCAGATTTGAACTCATGAAGATGTCTTCTTCATTTCAAGTTCAGTACTCTATCCACTGCCCCTTAAATTGTTCTAATTAATACCTTATAAGTAGTAAGGAGCAAAGCTAAAATGGTATCCAGGTTTTTAGGATTCAAATCCAATATCGAGAGTTTATAAAATTTTGCAAGCTTACACAAGTGAAAGAATTATGTAGCTAATAAAGTCTCTCATTATTCATTTTGTGATTTCCTCTCTTTTCCCTGCTCCTCCCCAATAACTGGATTTGGAAGTAATTCTTAGCTAGCCTTCGAATGGACATCACCTCAAATAAACTGAAACCTAGGAAAAGCCTTAGCTTAAAAAGGTCAAGCTCTCCCACTGCATCTAGGGCCATCAACAGTCATCCTGACTATGTCTTGTCACCAGACTTTGATAGCTCTGGAGGAGAGAATAAGGCTGGTGATTTTGCATAATCCTGCTTCATTTAAATCCAATTCACCTTTCTGATGTCATTGGTCCTCTTTGAAAACAAAGGATAAGCAATAAGAAGCCACATGGATAGAAAACAGAGTTCCAGATTCCTTACTAGCTACGGGGAACATCTGAAGATGAAATACAGTTTAATTAACTGTTTGTTCACCAGCTGGCCAATTGTTTTTTTTAAAGACTCATCATGGCCTCCTTAATCTGGATGAGGGCTGCCAAAATAATACTAAGAATTAAACTGACATGAAGTTGACATTTTGATTGGTGCAAATTAACTGATATGTGGGCTTCAGTTTTCTCATCTGTTAAAAAAAAAGTAGTTGAAATTAGATATCAGATGATATCTAATATCTCTGACTACTCAAAAGTTCTTTAATTCTATTAATGGATGATAGAACTAATATATTAGACTACTATAGAGAAATGCAGGTGCTGTAATCAAGCAAAGTAATAAAGGACATTGAAATGCATAAGCTATAAGGATGAGGGCATAAGGGTAGGACAAATAGGTAAAAATGTATAATACTTGAAATAAAAAAAATCAGGTTTTATATTAAAGCTTGTTAATGGCTGTAATGCAGGAATACTTTTTCAGAGACCATCTTGTCATGGTGCCAGATTCTTTGACCCATCTAGTGCCCTCCTGGTCAATCTCTGTCCAAATAGAGCAGAGAGAGGAACACAAAGCCTGTCGTCCTGAGAAATTATATTGGGAAGAATTTCATCTTGTAGATTTTCATCATAGCTCAGTCTCGAATATGTTTAGAGGAAGAATCAGGGAGGAGTAGACTAGCAATGACTCCATATTCCTCTCTGCTCCCCTCAGTCCAGTCTCTATTTTAACTCATTATTTTCAAATCAAATACTCAATAATACCTTCGTGACAACTTCCAAAGTTTATACTCTTTAATTTCCCTCCACCACATCCCTAATAATGCTCTCCTTATAATTGATGAGTCTTCTCATTCTACTAGGTTCACATCTCACAAGCCAGTTTCCCAAACCACTATGTGATATAATAAGCTCAAAGGCTACCTCTTAACATTCATTTTTCTATCCCCATCTTCCCTTCCCCAAGTGCAAGCACTTACTTTTCCTGGAGCCACTCCTACCACAATAAGACACTACCAGAAGTTTTCTAGGAATGAACCACATCTATTTTCCTTTTCCCCCTCTGAGTTCCACACAACAGACTCTTGACATTTCCTGGGATAGGGATAAAGAAGCATCTAAACCAGCAGTTCTCAAAATCTGTCTAATTGTGAATTCATAAGGGACTCATATTCATTTACACAAGACTATTCTCATTGGTGGAGATTGATAGAGTTCCCTATCTCTTCCAAATGGAAATTTCTTGTAGTTTCTAGCTTGATAAGCTGAGAATAGGGACATGATTGAAAATGACTTCAACATTGACTTCTCTTATAATCTTTCTCTCTCTTAAGTCACTTTTCTTTATAAAAAATCTAGAACCATATGTCTTCACTCGAAGATGAAAGCCAGAAGGATAAGAATCTATTCTCTCACAAATTCTTGACAATTCCAACCCCTCATGAAGGCACAAAGCACCTAGTAATCAATCTCCACCAAGGACAAGAGTGTTATGTAAATGAGCTTGAGATTTGTTTATAAGATCTTAGATTTAAAGCTAGAAAGATTATGTGATGATCAACTGTACTGAACTTGACTGTTCTCAGCAATGAGGTGATTCAAGACAATTGAATGTAAAATACCCTCCACATCCAGAGAGAGAACTATGGAGACTGAATGTGGATGGAAGCATAGTTTTTTTTCACCATTTTTTGTTTTTTTTCCTTCTTATGATTTTTTGATCTTTTTTTTTTGCACAATATGACAAAAATGGAAATATCTTTAAAAGAATTGCACATGTTTTATAAAGGACTGCTTGCCATCTAGGGGAGGGGGTGGAGGGAGGAAGGGGAAAAAAAATCGGAAAAGAAACGAGTGCAAGGGATAACGTTGTCAATATAAAGTAATCATTAAATAAAAAAAAAAAAGAAAAAAAAAAGAATTGCACATGTTTAACCTGTATCAGATTACTTGCTGTCTTGGGGGAGGGAAAAAGTAACAGAGGGATGTTAAAAACAATTTTGAAACACAAAGACTTACAAAAGTGAATATTGAAAACTATCTTTACATTATTTGGAAAAACAAAATACTATTAAGAAAAAAAGATTTAAAGCTAGAAAGAAGACTTTAGGGGTCATACATGGAATCTGAATCCTTTCCTTTCACAGATAAAGAAACTGAGGTCCAGAAAGGCGAAATGATTTACTCAAATAACCAAGCTAGGATTTGAAGCCCAAGTTTCTTGATTCTTTCCACTATACATACTACCTCTGAAGTCACTTGAATTTGGTGGGTCAACACCTAAGCAGGATTTTAAACAGAACCGTATTGTTTTAGAACCCAGAAAGTCTTCTAGAGAACAAGATAAGGAAAGTAAACAGAGACAGAGAAGTGTCATACCAAATATGCCTGAGCTCAGTATCTCTGTGAAAACAGACCACCACTTAGATTTAAGCTCTTTTCCTGTTTTGAAAACCTCTGCTCTATCAGGTTGCATCAAGCAGATTTCCAAATTCATCTTGTTCCAAAAGTGAATCGTGATTCTGTTTATTTTTGTCCTCAGGGATCATATAAGTACTTCCCAATGATGAGAATCTCTGAGTTCATTACTTGCTGAAGGTAAAAAATTATAAGCTCATATATATCAAAGAGATCATAAAGGCCATTGAATCCCACTCTCCTCACTTTACAGATGAGGAAATCGAGGCTCAGAGAAGTGACTTATGCAGGGACACACATGAAGAAGATATCTGAGCTCATCTCATCCTAAGTCCAAAGACAACACTCCATTTATGGTACCCCCTTTGTCAGCTTAACTGACAAACACCTAACAAGTGAATCATCACATGGTTTGGGGTGTTGCCACTGTTAAGCCACAGAAAGAACGTTACCGGGAATCAAAATGATAAATGGGTGACTCTTTGCGGGTGAAACAACCTTTTTGACCCTGTCACAGGAATTCATTTACTTTTCCCCTACCTCACCCACTCCCACCTGCTTTTCTGTCTCAGTTGGTAAAGCTGATCTCCGAGAACTAATTTCTGCTAGGTAAATAGCAACGGGAGACACCAATTTCCTGTCAACAGCTGCAGCTTCAACAGTTTCAGCCCTTCATTCAAATGTGTGAATGCTTCATCCAAATTGCACATTTCTCATTTGGTGCACCTTGAAAGCATATACTATCGCTCACTCGTAATCTCAGAGAAGTGCATTTGCTGGCACCGAAGCTGGCACACAGACGTTGGAGGGAGGTGCCTCAAAGCAGTGAAAAGCACCATTAGAACACGCTTAACTTATTTCAGGATGGACGTGGGGGAATTCAGCCGAAGAAATTCAGCTTTCAGGAGTTTAACTTTGAACAACCAATTTAGAAACATAACTGATTCTCGCTCAGAAAGTTTAGTTAATTTTTTAAAAGATGCATGAAGAGCAGATCCTGACTGTTCCATCAAAAAGAAAGATCAAAACCAACACAATGAATTCAGAGAAATATGCAAAGGTTTATGAGAACTGATACAATGAAGTAAGCCGAACCAAGAAAACAATAACCACGATAATTTCAACAAAATCAGTGGAAAGAACGATCACCAATGAGAACCAAAACAATCAAAAGTGATTATTGTAAAATTACTAAAAATACATTGGTGTTAAAGAAGAGAGAAGAAAACACCAACATCCCACTCTTTCTCAAAGGTGGAAAGTCCATGAGTATAGAATATCTCATACATTTTCAAACCTTTTTTATGTATTGACTTGAATATATTGTTCTTTGGGGGGAAATTCTGGTGATATAAAAAACAAAATATATTAATAAAATCATTATAATAACAAATATGTATATATGTGTAGGTAGGTATGTATGTAGCAGGGGATGGATTAGAATTCACCCTATGAATCATGCTCAGGCATGGGTCTATAGAAACCAAGGAAAATGCATGGAATATCCCTGACAATTTCACAGGATCTATATCTATATCTATATGTAGCTATCTAGCTATGGCATCCCAGATTATGTGAGGAATGGTGTGTTCAATGGCCCTTTAAGATGGTGAAACTGCTCTTCATGTTCTGTTCCTGTCTGATCAGTGAGACTCTCTCTTGGAAGTTTAGGAAAGAAAAAGTATCCCATCAAAAACATCAAATTTTTAGCACATCTTGCTTATTGGAGTCTATGCTTGTTTGGTCCCTTGTTTTATGTTTCATTCCTAAATATAGGTGATTGAACAGTGATCTTGAGATGGACGTTTCAAATGAGTTCAAGAGGTTGGGAGCTCTTTGCCCTCATTTGATACAGGCTACACTAGTGAGGTGCCTCTTACATCTACTTCATCATTTCTTGGAGATGACCACTGACATGTGAATGAGGTTCAGCCTTCACCTGGATTTCCAGAGGACACAAAACCTGGAAAGAATTATTTGGACGGTGCAGTACAGAGGTGAAAGCAAAGCCATTCAGCAATCCGATGAAACTCTTCACATTTTGATATTTTAAGTATTAACCTCCTTGGAGAATATAATAGTAATTCTAAGTTCCTGCTGTTTCAGGGCTTTTTAAAACCCTTTTTTTCATTATTGTATTATTCTGAGTATTTTGTGTTTTAGCATTTCTTTTGTGTGAAATAAATAACTATCCTATATCTGATTTACATTGCACACTGAGTCCTTTTCAACTTCCCTCTTTGGGGAGTCCCTAGATGTGAGTCAAATATGAGTTTTATAAGATTTTTCCCTGGAGCTTTGGAGTGGGGAACTATAAAAAGCTAAGGAGGCAGAAGAAAAAAGATCTTTTCTCTAGGGACCAAAGTCTCCCAGGACTGGACCCAGTCTCCATCCATGCATGAGAAGGCTCCCTTAGGAGAGAAGGTGAGCACCCCAAACCCCTAAGTCCATCATTAACTTGGCAATTTTTATTATTGCATGAAATATGTATGAATATTTATACATGTATGTGCATTGCATGTAAATAATCTCCCACAGGCACTGCAATTTCTCTTCTAGACATCAGGAATTGCAACCCAAGAGCCGCCTTTGCTTTCCCTTTCCAAACCCCCAACCTTCTACAACTATATTCTTTCAATTTTAAAAACCCTTTTTTTTTTCCTAAAGGAAATTAAAAAAAAAACTAAAAAAGAAAAGAAAAAAAATCCAAATTTCACCAGTCTGGCAAGATAGCAAATCCTATAGGAAACACAGAGCTGAAAACCCCGCCCTCCATTGAGCTAAGCATCCAGAGATGATGGGGCTGAAGCTGGAGCCCAGGGAGTGAGTCCAGGCTGCATTCATTTCTGGGACTGAAGTGTCTGTCCCAGGGCCACGTGACTAATGAGCGACCTTGGCCAGAGCTGCTTGTTTCCATGTTGTTCAGCAACATCTGGGTGGGGGGAGAAACTCAGCCCTCAGAGATTGGATGTCTTCGCCTCAGCAACAAACAAGGCTAAACGAATTAGCAAGGGAAAAAAAAGAAGAATAGAAAAGGAATTAATTGAATTTTAGAGAGAGAAATGTTTTGCTTATCTTCTCTTGCTGAACAAATGGGAAACAATTCTAGTGTAGTTGTGGGCCTCTTCTCCCCCTTTTTCCTTTTACAAATCGTCCACAATGGCCAAATGTTGACAGACATGGGAGTGGGATCTTGGGCTGCAGATCACATACTGAGTTTCATAGTTTCAAGGCCTCCACAGAGACTGCTTTTTATTTGCCAGCGAGGGCCTACTGATGACTTTGATACACTCACCATGCGGTTGGAAATTATTTCAAGCCAGAAATATAATCCCATCTCAACTGATTAAAAAGAAGGGCCATCAGGGGAGGGGGACTGCTGTCTGATACACTAAATCTTGAACTTATTAGAAGGCTGCTCTTGATAATCTAAACTAGTTTAGGCTGATTTCAGGGGAGACCTGGAGAAATTAGGGGAGGAGCAGAGAGCTTGCCTGGGCGTGTTTCCATCTTTTTAAAAAGCTGTGATTTGAGGGGAGGAAAACAGAATAGATTACATTTCATTTTATTCTGTTTGAACTATCTGTCTCAAGGCAGAGTGGCCCCAGGATACTATTATCACTGAGGCACTGGATGGCATCTGGCCCCACTGTTGTGACCAGGCAGCAAATCATTCAGCTGAGCTGCCTGAAAAGCCCTCTGGAAAATGACTAGAGCCCTCTCAGGTTAATCTTTGGGCCTAGTAAAGGATGGGGGGTGGGAACAAGAGGGGAGAGGGGGACTTCATATAAAGATTTTTCTCATTTAAGTTACTGGAAGCATATGCTGACCCCAGATGTGAACAGCTAGAGGAAGAGAATCCTTAAACAGCACAAACACTCTGAAATTCTTGGCTCTTCTCCAAGTCCTCAAGTGGTGACTTTGCAAGAGGTCACTCAAGTTATTGAGCCAAATCTTGACCAAGGATAGTATACAAAGAGGGAAGGAAGCTGGGCAATGGGGGAGCAGAGCCAAAAGCCAAAGGGAAGCTGAATGGACCGCTTTTAGTTTGAGAGGGAAGAAAATCTGGCTTGGACTTTCATTTCAAACTCCATTTGTGTCTGTTGGCATCCTTCTTCTCCAGCAAGTGCCAAAGCAGAAGATCTCTCCACCATGATGATCTCCATCAGTCTTTACCCCTCTCACCCCCAACTACTCTCTTCTAAATCATTAAAAAGACAAGATCCTTGCCATACCTGCCATTGTAATCCCAATCCCTTAACTATTTTGGTTTTATTGATTTCATCTGTGAGGTGAGAACTCCAGTTGTGAAAATTCTCCTCACTGGAGGAGATCACTGCTCATCTCTAATTTCTAGTCTTTTTCTTTCTTTCTTTCTTTCTTTCTTTCTTTCTTTCTTTCTTTCTTTCTTTCTTTCTTTCTTTCTTTCTTTCTTTCTTTCTTTCTTTCTTTCTTTCTTTCTTTCTTTCTTTTTTCTTTCTTTCTTTCTTTCTTTCTTTCTTTCTTTCTTAGTGACTTGCCCAGGGTCACACAGCTTGGAAGTGGTAAGTGGTAAGTGTCTGAGATCAGATTTGAACTCAGGTCCTCCTGACTTCAGGGTGGTACTCTATCCACTGAGCCACCCAGCTGCCCTGAATTCCTAGTCTTAATGGATATATCTAGGGCACTGAGACACTGAGTAAAGGGAGTTTCCCAGAGTCACATAGCTAACATGTTTCAGAAATAGAACTTGATTTCAGGTCAACATTGATGCTTTAATGGAATCAGGGACTGGGTTCAAATTCCAGCTGCATGACCTTGAATAATTCATAAAATCCATCTGGGACATAGTTTCCTCATCTGTAAAATGGGACTAGATGAGTGTTAAAATCTCTCCTAATTCTTGATTATTATTGTTGCACATTTTCTTCTTAACCAATATGTTTCCATCGGTATAAAGAACTCTCAGTAAGGAAATTCTCTTTCAGTGAGCTCAATACCTTCTCAGTGACTTATACTATAGTCTCAGAGAGTTACTTGGGTGGGGCACCAAGAAGTAAAATGATTTTCTGGGGGTCATATAGTCAATAGGTAAAAGAGGCAGAATTTGAATCCAGGTCTTAGATATTTACTAGCTCAGATGTAAATATGGGCTTCACCATGCTGCCCACTATGCAATTTACAGATAGATAGATAGATAGATAGATAGATAGATAGATAGATAGATAGATAGATAGATACAGAGAAACAGAGACAGACAGAAAAACAGAGGCAAAGAAAGGAAGGGAGAGAAAGACACACACAGAGAGAGAGAGAGACAGAGAGAGACAGAGAGACAGACAGAGAGAGAAAGAGAGAGAGACAGAGAGACAGAGACAGAGAAACAGAGAGAGACAGAGAGAGAGAGATTGAGAGAAAGAGAAGATAGGTTTCTTGAGGGCAGGAACTTTTTGGGGGGAAGTGGAAAGAAGTGCATTTTAGTCTTTTTGTATTGTGTCCAGCACAGTGCCTGGGGCATAGTGAGGCTAATCACTTATTAAATGATTGTTGGATTTGCTCAAATTGAATGATTAAGACAAGAGACCAAGGTCACCCCCAGCAGCAGTCTCACCAGGAATGAATAGAAGGTCTGTTCTTCAAAAGCTCACACTAGGGAGTGAACTTTCTAACTTTCTGAGGTATCTCAAACTCATAATTTGCCTTTCTCTTCCCTTTTTCAGTTTAGGGTGTGTTTGGGAGCAGCGGCCTCCTTCCTGCAGCTCATTTCACTCCCCCATGTGCTCCCTTTATTCCTTCCAACCCATCCTCTCATTGCAGGATGTGAAGATTCTGTGATTCTGCTCTGTGACTGGGCAAATGGAGCTTGCAGAGCTGGGGAAAATTGGCTTGGCTTTCTGTGACTGAGCCTGACTGAGATAAACGGGGACTGTGAATATGAAGCCAGAGGTGGTGGGCATAGCAATAGGCTCAGAGCTCCCATCTGGGACCCAAAAATGGAGCCCTAGCTCCATTTCTTCAAATAGCTCAACAAATGTCAAAGGGTGAGGGCTTTCCACTCTTGAGGGTTCCATTTTCCTGGCCACCTTTTAAAAAGGTGACCATTAATCCTGACCTGTCATCTCTGTAAAACCCTCTTAGACTGATTCTATATTGCTGGCAGTCAGGCTGAGACCACTTTACTTATCTAAGCTGCTTAGAGAAATGCTCGTTATTACCAAGCAGCAAAGGGAACAATGAGAGAGCACTAGGCTTGGAGTTGAGAAGGCCTGAGTTCAAATGTGACCTCATGGAATTGTTAGTTGTGTGATCTTGAGCAAGTCTGTCTGCTATAATTTTATCTCTAAAATTAGGGATAATAATAGCAATAATATTTTTGAGGATCAAATGAGATAATAACTGTAAATTATAAATAAATAATTGTAAAGCACTTAGCTCAGTGTCTGACACAGAGTAGACACTTATATGCTCATCCCTTTTTCCTTCCTCATTATGGGCTATCTTTGCCCTCCAAAGTAAAGGTGTCATCATTGCAGACACTGCAGGCAGAAGACCTGGATTCATATTTTGGCTTTGCCTCTTATTAACAATGTGACTTCAGGCTAGTCATTTCATTTCTCTCACCTCAGTTTCCTCATCTGTCAAATTGTAGAGCTCAGACTAAGTGATCTTTAATGTTTTCTTCAATGCTAAATATATGGTCTAATGGCCTTAGTGGTTCTTGGAGCATTGATGGTAAAGGAATAAACCGGCCCGGTCTTATGGTTGTCAAATGCTGGTAGAGGTGGAAGCAGCATTTCTTTAAAGATTATTGGATTGGGGAATAAAGGACCTCAGCTTCTGGTCTGTGAACTTGGACAAAACTAACTCCCAATTTTAGGTTTAGGAAGGAGATAAGGAAACAAGCATTTATTAAGTATCTATTATGTTCCAGATAGTGTGCTCAGTAATTTTTTAAATATCATCTTATTTGGTTGTCACAACAATCCTAGGTGATAAATGTTGTTATTTTTCAATTCATTATTTATTTATTTCAATTGATTATTTTTCATTTGAGGAAAGTGAGGTAGACTTAGCCTAAATGACTTGCCCAGAGACAAAACGCTAATAAGTATTTGAGATTGATTTGAATTCAGGTCTGCCAGCCTCCAGGTCTGCCACTCTATCCAGTACACTCTGTCTAGCATTAGATGCTCATACTTACCCTAATAGCAAACAGAATAAAATATTATTATTTCCATTTCAACAGATGAGAAAAAAGACTCCAAGAGTAATTTGGCAATGGTCATCCAGAGTTGGAGCAAGTATTCAAAACTAGGTCCACTGATTCCAAATCCAATGCTCTCTGTCCTGAGTTAGGTCTTTGAAATGATAATACTTTAAGACCTTCTCCTTACCCGTCCTAACCTGCTAGTAGGTAGCAAGAAAACCTAATTGCCCCCAAGAGGAACCTCTTGTTCATCCTATGCAATTTATAGGTTCTTACAGAGAGCAGGACATCCACTGCCAACTAGATACTACCCTCTTGATTCCTGCCTCTCCTGAAGGTATCCCAGAATTCCATCTACTCTAACCCTTGAAGCAACTATCTTCTTCAGAAGACCACCTGCTCTCTTATTAATCCCCAATGTCCTCTGGTCTTTGTCCTCTGCCCTTGCTACTTTCTCTGACTAACTACTATCTGACCTTGCTCTCTGCCATGAATTGAATTATGTTATCCCTCAATTAACATAAGAACTTTTTGAAAGCAAAAACAGTCTCAATTTTCTATTTATCATCTCTGACCCTAGATGAGCACACTGTAAGTGCTTAATAGATGCTTATCCATTCCAATGCTCTTCTTACTCTATCACAGTTCTTCCAATATCTTTGAGTGAGTCGTCTAACTTCACTTCAGTTTTCTGAGCCTGTAAAATCAAAGGGTTGAAATAGATGCAAAATTATGCACCTTTCTGTGGCCTTTATCTCTTTGGCAATCTTGTGAAGCTTAAGAAAATCTCAGAATAATGTTTTTTGATGCAGGTGTCATAGGGTGTGTCTAGCTCATGCTCAGAGTATTTCAGATAGTATCACAGAGTGGAGAAAGCTTAAAATAATATATATAGTATTATAGAGGATACTAATTATATTGAAACACAGTTATAAAATATTTTAAAATAGGATAAGATACACAGTATCTTAGAATGTAATTTTAGATTGTAATACTACATTATAATATAATAACAATATGTTAGAATGTAATGGCAATCCTCTGTGAAAGACTTAGCTACTCTGATAGATACAATGGTCCAAGACAATTCCAAAAGAATCATGATGAAATATGGCATCCACCTTGAGAAAGAGAATTGATGGACTCTCAGTACACATTGAAGGATGGTTTCTTTCATTTACTTTTTTGTTTAATTTTTCCTTTTGCAATATGCTAATGTGGAAGTATATTTTGCCTGACTTTATATACATAATAGGGATTGTATTTCTTGTCTTAATGGATGGAAAAATGGAAGGGAGAAAAAGAATTTGAAATTGAAAATTTTTTTAATTTTAAAAAATGGAATAGATTGTTTCTAGGGTCCCTCATGTTCATGACTATTCATGAATTATTTTTTCCAAACAGATCAGAATGTAGAGCATTCCCTTGGTGCAAGAAAACAGTCATTTACCTAACTCCCTCAGGAACAGAATGAGTCTATGCATGTCATGAGCCCTCTCTTTTCACTCTTTCTTTCCTGCCTACAGTATATATTCCATTACATTGGAAATGGGTTAGAAGATGCTTAGGAGCTGCATGATCTTGAGTAAGTCATATTTAGCATTTCTTAGGCTTCCTTTCCTCATCTATAAAATGGATTTGGTAATGAGCTCCTCACACAGAGAGTTATTAGGAGGAAAACACTGTGTAAATAGTAAAGTATAACCTTACAAGGACAAATTCTACTGGGTCTCTGGTTTAGTTGACCATTCTTTTAGTTGATCCTGAGAAACCAAAATCTCTGTGGCTCCAGTCCCAGGTATCCCTGTTACCTAGGATTTCCATGCTAGGCTGCCTAGCTGTAGTAGCTCACTTGTAATCCTGACTCCAAGATCACCATGGGTAGAATTACTAGTCCCATGGAGAGTAACTGTTGCATCTGAAAATGAGGACAAACAATACAGAACAGAAACAAATACCCTACAACTATTTCTTCAAGCTGGGGGTAAAAAGAAGAGCTGGGGAAGGATTTTCCTTCATCTCTTTCACTGGTTCAGCTTACAGAGCCAATGCTGGGTGGAATAGTTAGGAGTCTCCAAAAAAGAGCGCCATTAAAAAGATGGCAGAATGGAGAACACCTGGCTAGAGTCTCATCTGTTTGAAAGATGAAGACAGCAAATCAAAGGAGGTTACCCTCACTTATATCATAGGATCTATAGTGGACTCAATGCTGGGCAAATGGAACACGTTTAAAGCTTCCTCAGAGAAGCCCAACTGGATACATATTTGAACATTTCCATATATTGGTTACTGGGATGCCAGGAATATCCTCTACCTTTTGTTTTAGAGCACCAGTATTAGATCATATACTTATCATTTCCAATTATGGTTTCCAAGTTTGCACTGGCTGATCTTTGCAAGGGACTTCTAAGAGTTTTGATGCAAGGGAGGAATGTAACTGTGGCTTGATGATGTATCTCTTGGAGAATCAGTATCTGCTTGAGGTGTGTAATTGGTGAGAGCTTGGGAGAAGAAGGATTCTGGTGTTCTGATTTCCAGCTTTGAAAGAGAGAATATGAAATTTAAGATTGGTAATTTTTTTTTAATTTAATGTTTGATCCATTAACTTTAAAGCCTATATAGCACTTTAAGAAAACTTGCCTACATCATGCATAAAATTTGGGTGTATAAAAATTGGGATTTGTAAAAAATATACAAGTGGTATGAATACCACATAAGTAGTATGAATAAAGAGTCAGAATTTGGGGGGTCTGGTCCTTTTTTGTCACAACTAGCTATAGTTGTGAGCATGTTCTCTGATCTCTTTCCTTTTTGTGAATGATGATAATACTATCACTTTCCCCATCTCGGTTCTTATAAAATTTAAAAGGCTTAATATTTATATTACTGAAATATTGAAAATTATTGAAAAATAAAAACAAGGAATTATGAATATCCACTCAATTGGAAGTGGAAGAGCATGTTGAATATCAAATGATTCTTTATTTTATGTGAAAATCTCTTAAATAGGAATTTCTCCTAAGACATTTAAATGCTTCCCTACAGATCATCCATTCATAGCTAAGCAAAAAGCCTTGGGGTTAAGGACAAGATCTTATTAGATGTCACTGCCTAGAAGTGATTCACCACAAATAAAAATGATTCTCTCTGATGGGGAAATGATTTGATTTACAAAAATTCAATTTATGTACATCTGTTGTATGTAATGACCAATTTATGCCATCTTCACAATACTTAATGAAAACCAGAATTTTTCCCTATTACTCCCACACTAATTATTGGTTGTTTTCCTTCCCCCCTTTCTTTTGTGGGGTCAGCTGTGGTTCAGTGTAGTGAAAAGGGCATTGCTTTTGTTGTCTGAGAACCCGGGTTATATTCCAGTTTGACCCTCCACTAGTTACATGACCTGCGTCAAGTCCCTTAACCTGATAATGTCTCAGTTTCCTCCTTTGTAAAGAGGAGATAATAATGTTTATTTGACCTGCTCCATGAGGTTGCTATGAGAATCAAATCAAATAATTTACATAAAACATTTTGTAAACTGTAACTGCACAGTATAAATAGCTATGGTTATTCTTATCTGTGCCTACTTTTGCAGAAAAAAAAAATCTCATGTTCAAAAAGCAGAAAGGAAAAGATGTTGCTTCTGCAGTTAGGATCTGTAGCTTAATCACCATGTCCTAGCCTGGAACCTCAGTAACCTAAATCTCAGGCACCAAATCTATGCATGGCCCAAAGCCATAAATGAGGAAATTTCCTAAATGTGCAGGAGTCTCAGCTGTTCTCTGCTCCACTCACTCCCAGGCAAACCTGGTGGGAAGTATGGAATAACCATACTTGGGGGCGGCCTTGGAGTGTCTAAGACTTTGTAGCAGCAGGAAAGGAAAGTGGCCAGGATAACCAGTGAGGAGCAATAGAGCAGAAAGAGATGGAAAGAGCATGGGTGATGACACCAGGCAGGGAGGAAGTAGAAGGGAAGGAGGCTAAAAAACTTAAGACAAGAGACAAGCTTTAAAAAACATTGCTAGTGGGGCAGCTAGATGGGGCAGTAGATGGAGGACCTGACTTCCAATTTATCCTCAGATTTTTTTATACTTACTGGCTATGAGACTGTGGGCAAGTCATTTAACCCTGATTGTCGCTTCAAAAAACAAATAAACAACAACAAAAACTATATATCCCTTTAAAGACAAACTTAGATTAGGTGTAGATATAATGTTTATGTGTGTGTATGTATTTCTGTGCATGCAGATGGGATTACCTGTGAAATATAAAACAGAAGGCAACAGAAATAGTTCTTCAGAGCCTTGAGCAAACAGCACACTGGGGAGACTGGAATGATCCACAATTCCTCAAGTCCACGAGAAATCTGAAGAAGAGCCCATTGACATATAGGAAGAGAGAATATGAAAGAAGGCAGAATCATTCCTCTTAAAGTCTGAACGAGTCAGTTTTTCAGAATCCCTGGCCAGTCCCCACTGCCACAGTATACAGAGTCAAGGTCCACAAAGATCAATTCTTAGGAAGAGGCTCACTCCCTGGAAGTGTCCTGGGTGCAGGCTCAGTCCCACCCATGTTCCTTCCAAAGCCTTCCACATTTGACTTTGTGTCAAAGTTAATGCTTCCTCCTTCTGAGGCTTAATTTCCATCTATCAATCCAAAATAATTCTCTGACAAGAACTTTACAATCCTAAAGTCAGCCACAGATCTTTAAAATAACCTTAGATTTCCTTCGGAGTCAGTGAAATTGGTCAGAATTTCACATTTTAATCAAGTGATATGGATGATTCATATTTAGTAAGCATCATTGGCTCTTGAGCCTATAAGGATGTATTTTTCAGGCACCTTGGAAAAAAGCAGAGACTCCTGGGATTTTGTCATATTCTTAGGCAAAATTGCCAACCCTTCTGTAATCAAAGCCCCGGTTGACTGTAATAAGCCACAGCAAAAGCAGCACCTTAGTGGGCCTGACTCGGCACAGCTGCTCACGGAATACAGCTACAACCTGGTGATTATGTGCAGCCTGGTAATTAAGTCAGGCTCTAATTGAGGAAAGGCTTCTGGATGTGCTCGCCTTACCCATCCAAGGTTGAATTTGATGCATGTGTCTATACAGTTAATCTGAGGTACCTTCAGAGTGTCTCTCTGAATCAACTTCAGCCTACCCCAGAGGGTGTCTCAGTGTTTGCTTGGTGGTCTCTGAAGTGATTAATGAGCTCTGACACTTTTCTAGGGGTTTGTTATTTCTGTGAATCCTCTTGGTAGCTGGTCATCATGAGAAGGTGTCCAACTGACTTTGGGTAAATAGACCCTGATTCAATCTTACAAAAATAGAAGTGTAACAGAAGTTCTTACAAGAACTTCTTCGGAACTTACAAGAACTTACTTCATCCCATCGGGTTCATAGATCACAGTTTTAGAGCTAGAAGGAACCTTAGAGATCATGTAATCCCACCCCTTGATTTTATGGAAGAAGAAATTGAGATCCAAAGGGTCACTTGCCTGAGATTACAATAGATAATAAATGGTAGAGTTGAGATTTAAAAACAGAACTCTGAAGCTAAATCCAGCACTTGTTTCTCCTTCAAATTCAATATTAATCAGTAGTGGGATATAGTAACTGAAACGGCTTGTATAAATTAAGAGAGACATGGTATGCAGGACATGAAAGATGTGAGACCCGCTGTACTCTGCTCTAGTCAGATCACATCTGGCATATTGTAGTCAATTCTGGGAGCCATATTTTAGAAAGGACATGAACAAGCTAGATCAAATCCAGAGGAGAGTGACTATTTCCAGAGAAGAGTCCATGACATATGACCAACATTTGAAGAAAATGGGAGAAGAAAAGATTCATTGAGGGGAAGTAAGAAAGCGCATTAACTCTGGATTCAGATTCCACCTCTGATACTTAATATCTATATGACCTGGGCCTAAAAACTCACTTTCTTTAAATGAAAAACAAAGGTTGGCTAAGATGGTGGCTTCCAGATCTCGTTCTATGCTCCTGTGTAGTGATTTTAAGTGCCTGAAGGGCTAACACAGGAATAAATATTAGACTTATTTTATCCTAAAATATATTTGAAGTAGAATGTAATTGTCTATTTATATTAGGGCCTACCTACTCAGAGAAGAGTGAATAACTAGGAAAACTAAATGCACTCTTCTCTGGTTCAAGGAGATGGTCCTCAAATTCTCTAAACTATTGTGTAGTCTGAGTTCTCTTGGTTAAATTTTCACTTACTAAATTTCCTGTTTCCCCTGCCCTTTCCTATTCCATTATTTCACATATTACAGTATGTCATAGTAGAAGTAATGTTGGGTTTGCATAGGAAAACTAGTCTGATTCTCAATAAATTACATGCTGGACTGTGAAGGGAACTAGAAATTCACTAATGTGAAAAAAGACTTAGAGGCAATGTCATGACATGGTAACTACTGTCTTAAAGTCAAGGTGGTATTTTAACTGCTTTAGATTCTAATGTAGAAAAAAATCTTTCCCATACTCCCCTCTTCTCATCATGTTCTCATATACCAGTTTGTCTGCATATTTAAATGTTTCCCTTGTTTTCTCTCAGCCTCCCTAGATGATATGGTGGACAGTAAGTCTGGGATGGGGAAGACTATGTCCAAATTTGAGTTCAGATATTTATTGGCTGTATGACCTTGGACAAGTCCCCATCCTCTATCTGCTTATATTTTTTTCAACTGTAGAATGGGAATAATAATAGTGTTTATCTCCCAGAGTTGTGGGGATCAAATGAGATAATATTTGTAGAGTACTTAAATAATACCTGGTACATGCTGTTGTTTCATTGTTTTTCAGCAGTGACTCCATGATGGGAGGGTTCTTAGCAAAGATACTGGAATGATTTGCTATTTTCTTCTTCAGTTCTTTTTACAGATGAAAAAACTGAGGCAAACAGCATGTTGCCCAGAGTCACAGCTAGTATCGGAGCTCAGATTTGAATTCAGAAAGAATAGTCTTCCTGACTCTAGGTATAAAATCTCTATTCCCTGTACCATTTAATCCATCCTGCTTCGCATATATTAGTTGCTAAATAAATGCTTGTGTCCTTTTCTTCCCTTCTGACTACACCTTAAAGGGACAATTTGAAGTAGAGCTCCATAAATAACCAAGCTCTGTTAGTTGTCCCAACACATAACCATACCCTGGGAAGTTCAAAGAAAATACCCCCAAATCATGACATATGTGTTGTTTTGGAGCCAGACTGGGCTTACCATCCCCTGTGGTTCAATAAATCATTTCTTGGGGCTTTTTAAGGGCCTCAATATCCTCCTCTGTAAAATGAAGGTGTGGGCTAGATAATCTCTAAGGTCCCTTTCATCTCTAAAAAAATGAAAGAAAATGAAAAAAAACAAAACAAAACAAAACATTTTTCATCTTGAAATCAGTACCTTGATAGAAAGACTTAAAGACTATAATCTGAATGAATAAACCAAGAGTGTGTAGCCATTTACATCCCAAGGATGCCATTATAGAAAGAGCACATATTTTTCCTAGTGGGATATAACATACAATCACCCAGTTGAGTAGCTGGAACTGAAATATAGACTTATAGTGTTTAGGTCCAAGGGTGGAGAAGTACATATGGGGGTGTGAGTGGGGGTAGACTAGGGCAAGGAAGAAGGAATAATGAACTGATAATTCTTCACTGCCATTTTTTCCCTCAAATGATGAGAAAAATCTCTTTCTCTCCATTTTTTGTCTCTCTCTGTGTCTGTCTCTCTATCTGCCTGTCTTGTGTGTCTCTGTCTGTCTTGTACTGTGCTTTCTAGAGCCCCATGTTGGGCCAAAATGTCTCCTCCAGACTAGCTCTCTGGAGTATCTCAGGACCAGCTTGAGTCCTTGGTCCTAGAGGAGGAGTGATCAGGCAGGGAACCATGTGGATGGTCAAATATAGAGTCCCTTTATTTCAAGTTCTTTCAGCCTTAAATTCTTTAGTACAATTACATCACCACAGCACACTGAGCATGAGCTAACTATAAGCACCCTGCTATTATTATATAAATGCCTCTTTACTGTAAGTATCTCTGCTTCAAGTAGAACACAGGTTGTCACACCCCCCACACACACACACTTCTCAGGAAGGGTGAGATGCCCCAAAGGGACATGAGAGCTGAACCAGACATTGTTAGCAGGTTCCCTCTGGGCTGAAGTGTCTTATACCTCACTTCGAGTTCCTCCACTGTCTGTGGCTCTCTACACTTCCTCTATTTCACTCCCTGTATCTCCTCTGTGTCTCTTTTTGTGTTTCATTTTCACTTTCTCTTCAAGTGCTTTATAAATATTCTTGGTCTTACATGGATCACACTCTTCATGAAAACAATTGAGTCTTCATCTTGTATCCCATGACATTGTCTTCTGCCCCAGATCATGACATTATGATATATCTGTCTAGCCAATGTAATAAAAGTTGTCTCATTCCCTTGGTTTAATGAAAGGTTTTTCTTAGTTCTACACCTGGACCAACTTTTTTTTAAAGATATTTTCAAGTAATTTCTGCAAATCCCCATTAAAGTACCTTCTGTATTTATTATCCAATCTCTTCTTTTTCCAATCCATTATTTATTATTCAATCCAAATTATTCTTCATTTAGGAAAGATTATTCCTAAAACATGTATCTTACTATGTCATCTCTACTAAAAATATTCAATGACTCCCTATTTCTTTAAGGACCAAAATCTAAAATCTTCAATCAAACTTCAAAGTCCTCCATATTCAGGCTTCCACATACCTTCCTCATCTTATGTCAGTCTCTATCCCAGTTGAATTGTTCTACCAGCTGTTTCCTATGTAGCAATATTAAATCTTTCACCTCTGTGTCTTTGCATACCAGGTCTCCTATGCACTCCTTCCTCAATTCTAGCTCACATTTCCTAAGCTTCTTTCCACTCAGATTAAGAGCCACCTTCTGTAGGAAGACCCTGGATTTCCACTTCTCCTTCCCTCAAGTTGTTAGTGCTAGCCTATGAAATTAAATTGGCATATAATTTTTATTTACTTACTTTTGTTATTTTATCCCCAGACTCTAGCATAGCTGTTTGAAAACAACAAATGTTTGTTGAATTGGATAATCATCATTATCATGATTATTCTGATTCTTCCCTTACTGCTAGTACCTTCTCTCTGTGTTATTTTCAATTTATCCTTTATATTGTTGTTTTTGTGTTGTGTCCCCCCATTAGATTGGGAACTCCTTGTGGGTAAAGATTGTTTTTTGCCTTTCTTTACAATGTCACAATTTAGTCCAATGTCTAGCACATAGTAATCAATGAATAAGTGCTTATTGATTGCATAATAATAATAATAATTTGCATTTTCATATGGCTTTAAAATGTTCAAAGCACTTTCCTCACCTAGTCTTGCGATCACACAGCCAGACAGAATAGAGGCAGGATTCCAATCCTGGTCTCTTAATTCCAAATATAGCATGCTTTTCGCTATATCAAGTTATCTATCAACACACTTTGCTTCTCTCTCTGATGTACATATAAATGGCAAAAGCCTGGGCATTATAAATATTGCTACTACTATAATCACCATTACTGAGCATTTATATAGAATTTTAAAGTTTGCAAGAACTTGAAGGTTGACAATTATTTCATTTTTTGTTCACAACAATCCTGGGAGGAAGATGTTTATTATTATTCCCATTTTGCAGACAAGGAAACTAGGAAGACAAAACAAATCCAAGGAACTAGACCTTGATCTCCTAGGGTTTTATATTCAGCATCAGTGTGACATCTCTATCTTTTATACTCGAGATGCGTTTGTCTCCAGGTGTCACACTGGGAACTAGCAGTTTGTAGACTTAGTACTCTGTGTGCATAACAGTTCAAGTACCAACTGTTATGTTCCCAAGCAGAGGAAGCTTTGATTGTCTGCACTTTACTTTCCTGTCTTCAAATTCTATCACAATCTACACCATCCACTCTAAAATAATCCATAACACTTTTCCCAGAAGCTATCTCTCATGTCTATTTTTCTCAATATCAAATCTTCCAAATTTCTAGGCTTAAATAAATATCAATGTTATAAACCATACAATTTATTAAGTTTATTAACAATTAATAGTTTATTAACCATTTATTAAGTATTTATTGATATTTGTTGACTGATTAATCAATAAAATAATTACATAAATAATAATTTAGATACTAGCTGTAAGGAGGATCATAGCTAGGAAGATCATTACCAACTTCTCAATTTTAGAAATACATTCTCTTCCATTCCATTCTCTTGAGATACCAATTAAAGTCTCTTCTAAAGAATTCACTTGATATTTCTTTGCAAGATAAATAATCCCTTTTTATCATTTCCTTCAATGTAGTAATGTTCCATTAGATTCATATACCACAATTTATTCAGTCATTTCCTCAGTTGATGGATACCCCCTTCTTATCTCCTCACATACTGGATAAAAATCCAGTATTTTGATTCTCCCCCCACCCATCTCATCTTCTCACACACCTACATACACACACCTTAACGTTCTGAAAGTTTGCTTCGACTATTCCTTCACAATATTAGCCTCCTTCTCAGTGCTTTACACAATATCTACATGAATGCATACATGCATACAAACACACCTACATTCATAAATGCTTTTGACTATTCCCCACTTGATTTTCTATTATCTGCTATATTTCTATTACTATATTCTACATGGCTGTATTTCTACCAAAGTCTTTGTGTATATGCATGTGGGCTCAACCCTTCTTTGTCTACCTCAGATCAGAGGAGTTTATCTGAAACTGCTTCCCTCCATGTTTATATATTTTTATACACTAGAGTTATGAGAAACAGAGAGCTCTGCTCTTTCCTTTTTTCTTCCTAGATTAGCATATTCATTTTACTATCTCTTTTCTTTCCCTTCTTAAAACCATCATAAAAGGACCAATTTATGCCCATGCTCTCTGTTTCTCTTATTTAACTTCCTCAAAACCCTTTGAGAAACAATTAGTAGAAGTAGATTTTGCCTCCAATATATAAAACACTTCTCATTGATTACAACTATCCTAAAGCAAAATGGGCTAACCCAGAAGGGAGAATGTTTCCCATCACTGAGATTTTCAAGCTTAGATGACTGATGTATATGTTGCCACTGGGACCCAGATGGATCTGCAGGGGAAAGTGAGACAGGTGGATCTTGCACAACCCTCCCTCACTTCACAACTCACTTGCATGTCACAGCATCGCCTCCCTGAGGGCATCATGGTCCTCTTTGAGAACAAGGGACAAACAACAACAAACTGTTGTAGAGAACTCCTGTCCCAACAGATTGAGCTAGATGGTCTCTTGAGTTCCTTTGTACACCAAAATTTTGCATTTCTATTAGTATTAAATGTTCTCTGACTCTGTCTCTGTATCTCTCTGTCTGTATCGCTCCATATATAAATGCATGTATGTATGTAGGATGTACGTGTGTGTGTGTGTGTGTGTGTGTGTGTATGCATGTATCTAACTTGATATATCTAGAAACATGGAGGGAAAGGTAAAAGCAGACAAGGATATGAGATCACAATCACCAGTGAAGAAGAATACAAGCAGATCTTCGGGGGGGGGGGGGGGCAGGAAGAGATGTATCTACAACCAGATCTTGGATGACATGATCTAGACTGTCATTGTTTTTTGCCCTTGGTTCTCAGAGGACCACGACATCTAAAAGGTTATACTGTGAATTGGACTTAAGGGAGGGAGGGCTGGGCAAGGTCAACCAGCCTCACTTTTTACTCCAGATCATCTGAGCCCATTGGCCAGATATAAATCAGGACAAGTGGAGATGCCCTGGATGCAGTAGGAGCCTTCAGCCTTTTTAAGCTAAAATCTGTTAATGCCTGGAGCATGGATTTTACGTTAGCAAAATGCTTCGGACACTAGCTGTGGGATTCTGAGAAAGTCACAATCTCTGTTAACCTCAATTTCCAGATCTCTAAAATAGATAATAATGGCAACTACCTAGGATGGCTATTGTGAGGAACAAATGAATTAGCATATTAAAGTACTGTATAAATCTCAAAGTACCATGTTAGTTATGATCTTTGGAACAAGGGTGGGAGATCGGTAATCATATATTCCAGATTGGGGGTGGGGCAAATTGTAAAAAATATTTAGAGGTAAGGAAAATAAGGGAGAGAAGAGAACCAGGCAGCAAGAAAAGGTGCATCTAGAATGAAGACAGCCCTTTTCCAGAATCCTGAGGTTTTTCAAACTATCATTTTTGCATAAATGTGGAGACCCTGATGAATTCAAAAGCTAAAAAGAGAAACTCCTTCTAAAAGTCTAACATTTTCAGACTTCCCCAAAGAGAGTCAATAGTTTCAGCAATATTCAGTTCTGGAGCAGAACTAATGAGTATATCAGAGAATCCCTCACTCTCTTCTCACTGTCTATATCCCCAAATGTTTGGGCAATTAAAATAGGGTTGAGTTCACTTCTAGGAGAAAAAATGGAAAAACAATACATGGGCTTGTCCCAGTTACATGAATTAATTCTGTCTTGGGGTTTGGTGGCCACATAACCAAAGAGCCCAGAATCCCACGATGAAATTATATCATTAAACTCCTTGGCAGCTTAGTTATTCTTTTATGTAAAATATATGCATGGCTTCAGAGAATCCCTATCTACCAGCAGACAGGATGAAAAAATAATAATAATGTATTAGTAATGATACGATTCCATGCTATTGCTGTGACATTATTGGTAAGAACGTGGCTGATTTGGGATCTGGATGGTAAATAGACCAAGTTTCCAGTTCCAACTTTCCATCATGGAAACACGGCTGCTCGGTCATGCAAATTCAGAAATACTGAAACCCCAAACTCCCAATCACAGATCACAGCACAGCAGCATTCCAGGCACGTCTTGCTCCCAATGAGGAGAGTGGTGGATACAGTGGAATCTTCACAGTCCGGCCATCAAAGGCTACGGTATCAGGCACAGTATTTGGGACATCTCGTTTCTGCAGCAGTCACAAGGTGGGGTGGGGTCAGAGGATGCAAATAACTAAATAGTTCTCCCCTTGCTGGTTCAAAACGCCATTCTTGGGATTCCAGACTGTGGGCTGTGCTCCCCTGGCTCCCCCCTCCCTTGCTCGGTAGCATTTTTATAAGGGTGTCTCCCTTGCCCCCTCTCCCGTTCTAACATTACAACTTGCACTCTGTTTAGCATCTGGCCAATACTCAACACCGTCCACCTGCTACGAGATGTTGCCTACCCTTGGCATGAAAGAACTTTCCCCACGCTAGAGTGGAACAGGCAGGGAAGACGCCCTGACAGCTATGTATAGAAAATCCATCTGGGATCTCTCCTGACAAGTCACTCTAGATTTTTTGTGGGCTTTATTATGTCACTGGAACCCTGTCTGGAATGCAAGAGATTGTGTTACTCAGCCTTCACCACACTGTAAGCAATATCTGTCTGTACATCCAGAGCCGCTGGGCCGGGAATGGAGGAAAGAAAGCTGAGAACCTTCCTCCCTGAGCTCAGGAGAAAATCTAGACTTTTTAGCATCCCCTACTCTTTGCTGTCCACAGCTCTGTTGGCAGAGGGACAAGTCTTCCCATGGGCTTCCTGAGGATTAGTCTCCCTTGGGTGTGGAGGAGGGGTGGAGCAGGGGAGTTATGGAGAACTTTCATGTAAGAGCAGAAATCTTGCAGAAAGCCTCCAATCCACCAGTAGTCTCAGTGAATAGGGCTCCGGTACAGTGGAAAGAATAAGAGTTAAATTAGATTCCAATCTTGGTTCAGATATGATGCGACCTTAGACAATACATTTAAAACTTTAAATCTCTAGCCCTCAGTTTCCTCAGCTGTCCAATGGAAGTGGGTGGACAAGAGGTCTTCAAAAGTCTTTTCCAGATCTAAAATCCTTTGTATTGGGTTCCTAATGGCATCAAAGAGGTAACGGTATACGTGTCACAAATAATTAGAAAAACAACTCCTGTTTATATAGCACTAAAGTGTATGGAACACTTTGTTATCATTACCCTCATTTTGAGGATAAGAAATCTGTGGCTCAGAGAAATAAATCACCTGATTCATTGACAGATGTCAGAACAGATGCCGCAAATGTCGGAACCCAGGGCTCTTGACTCCAGATCCATTCAGTCCCCTTTTCCCCGCACAATGCTGCCTACGTACATAATTTTGTCTGTCCCAATGAACAAAGATTAATTGCCTGAAAAGTTTTGAGATCAGTCCCCCAGATACATGTTTCTTGAATGTTGAAAAGGATGTCAAGATTAGGAAAGGCTCATATTGGGCTTCTTCCTTAAGGAGGCTTGATGATTTTTAGGAATCTAGGAATTAAGAGTGGAATGGCTTATTTGCTCCTTAAAATTGGTGTGTCAATAGGAAATGAATTCAAATCTGATCTCAGACATTTCCTAGCTGTGTGACCCTGGGCAAGGCACTTAACCCTGATTGCCAAAAATAGAAAAGAAAAAAAAAGGATTTATATATATATATATATAATATGCCAAACTATTTGAGTCTCCTCAGTTTGGGAGAGGGGAGTAAGAAAGAAGAAATAGTAAGGGGTAAAAAGAATAGTAAAGTGGTGACCTCCATGGAAGATGATCTGGATTTTCCCTAAGTAAAAAAATAAAACTTTAGAGGGCACTGATAGCACTTGCTTCAGCAGCATAGAAACAGGAGAGTGTAGCACCTAGTTAGCAAAAATACTAAGTTAAAATAGGATGCTAACAGATGGTCTGCTTTCTTCTTCTTGTGGCTACACCCCAGGTGCACTGTTCCCTGGCCCATGTCCTCCTCCCATCACAAGCCCCACCCCTCCCCACAGCCTGCACCAACAGTACAGTTTAAGGCCCATTTTGAACAGCTTTCCCCAAGTGCATTGTGTTTTCTCTTGATCTAGGTCTCAAAATAGCTCATTCTGGCTCTAGATAGAGTTAATCTGACCCTGCTAGGAAGCCTCTAATCCTATTTAGTCATCTATCAACTGAAAATGCTCCTTTCAAAATGACCAAGGATCTCTCAATTGCAGACTCTGGCAGTCTTTCCTCATTCCTTTCCTTTTCTTGACCTCTTCACAGCATTTGATGTTGTAGTAACTATCTTCTTTTGGAAACTTTCTCCTCTCTGGGTTTTTATTACAAAGCCCTGTCTTAGTTTTCCTTCTCTCTCTCTGACGTCTTCTTTTCAATTTTCTCAACTGGATCTTCCTCCACATACCGTCCTTCTCTCTGGGGGTGTTTCCTGAGACTCACTCCACAGCCTTCTGTTCTTTTTTTCAACACTCTTTCTCTTAAAAAAAATGTGTTTTTTTTTTTTTCATTTTCAACTTTAAATTTTCTCCCTCCCTCCACTCCTTCCCGCATCCATTGGGAAGGCAAGAAATATAGTTATTATTATAAATATGAAGTCATTATATACATCTAACTTTAAAATGGATTTGATTCAGCACCCAAACTCATGGGATTGTTGTGAGGATAAAATAATGTACTCTAAAGTAATTAGAACTTGTTAAAGTCTGTACAAATTTGAGTGATCAGGATTACAACAGAGGTTTAGATGTGGCAAGGATGCCAGGTGAGTTTTTTGCTAGCCCAGAGTCCTGAAGGTTAGTTCTTGCTCCTCAGAGCATCTATGCCCTGACTGCCAAACCCATCTCCTAAATACCTGTGGTTCCCATTCCTGACCAAAGCTGGAAGTTCTACTCTCTTAACCTACAATGCAAAAACATAAACATAAAAGGTCAAGGATCAAGGTCTTTATCTTTGAGGGGAAGAAGGACCTAAGATACATCTTTTATTGTATGAAGTCTCACTGGATACTGTAGGAGAATTACTGAACTTTCCCCAGATGGAAATGGAGCAAAAAGGAAGCTGATGGGTCTTTTTGAAGATGTCAACAGTACCTATGTACCCAATTAAAAAAAAGTTCTCCAACCACATGGTAAGACAAGTGAAAGTAGTTACAGAAGATCCACATATACCCTATAATCTCTCCAAAGCACTGCCTGCGTCTGTCATCATCCCAGAAGCTGTTCCCCTCTCCTCCATGGGTTCAACTGAACAAGGAGATGGGATCTGTGCATGCACCAGACCCCCACTATATTGTTATTATTATTACATCATCAACTCCTATAAATATAATGATCATCTCTATGCAGATGACACCCACATCTACATATCTAACTCTAGTTTCTCTCCTGAATTTCAGTCTTGTATCATCAACCACTTATTGGACATTTAAAAATTGGATATCCCGTTGACATATCAAACTCAACTGGACCCAAACAGAACTCATTATCTCCCCATTCCATCCTAAACTTACCCCTTTCCCTACTTCCCTATTTCTTTTGAAGGAACTGCCATTTCCCAGTCTTTCTGATCTGCAAAGTTAGAGTCATTCTGGGTTTTTCCATTTCCCTTACCCTACATATAAAATCAATTGCCTAATCTTATTAATTCTGTATTCACAGAATTTCTCATTACCATCCACTTCTTTTTAGTGATTCAGTTACCACTGTAGTTCAGACTCTGCTCTCCTCTCACTTGGATAATTACAAAAGTCTCCTTATTGGTCTCCCAGCCTCAAAATTGGTCTCCCTTTTCTAATTCATCTTCCATGCAGCTGCCACAGAGTCATTCCTAAAGCGCAGTTCTGACCACTTCACACTCTGTTCATATGGCATCCTGTGATCACTAGGATCAAATACCAATCCCTCAGTTTGGCATTTAAGTATTTTGCAATTTGATTCTAACCTACCTTTCCTAACTTTGACATTATTAGTGTTAATACACACTTTATTCTGGGCAAACTGTCTTTCTTGCATGCTCCTTTCACACAAGATTTCATGTTCCATCTCCTTGTTTTTTCATAGGCTTCCTTCCAGTGCTAGAATCTGTTTCCTCCTCTTATTTTCAAAACTTATCTGAATGAAGCTTCTCTCATAGATGAAGACTTTTCTGATCTTCTCAGCCTCCAGAAGCTCCCCTCCCTTTGTCTTATGTACATGTACTTATGTACTTATACATGAAGTACATGTCTACTCCCTCTTATAAAATATGAACTTCCTGAGGTCTGGAATGATTTCATATTTTCTATTGTATCTTTGAAGTTTAAAACAATGCTTAGTAAATGTTTAACAAATGCCTGATTGATTTAAGTTCTTTTTTTAAAATTATATTTCAAAATTATCAACAAATACATGAACTGACACACATACAAAGTAAATGGCAACACCTAACTTGAAATGATTCTGTTTTTAAACTTTCCTACTGATATTCCTTCTGTCCTACTAGAACAAGTGAAACATATAAAAAATGATAAATTATGTTTGAGCCAAAGGGGTGTGGAGAGTCGTAACTATGAAATATGACCCAACAGAGAGAAAGTTTACTGAAGGAGGCTGTGACAGGATGCCCCAAACTGGTTGCCAAAGGCATTATTTCATGATCAAAGTCACTTAGCTTGCCTCAGGACAGATTTTGGCATGATGCTGCTTTCTGGAAGGGTGCCTTTGTCTTTTTTTAAACCTCCTTTTCTTTTAAATACCTATTGTGTGTTTTTTTTTTAAATACAAGTCTTTTTGTAAGAAGAGTCTTTCAGAATAGAGTTTGTTAAAGCAGAATTCTTTTTTTAGAATTTAGAATTCTTGTGAACACAGAATTCTAAAATTATTTTAAGAGTTATTTTTTTCTTCAGTTACTTTTCAATTGTGTCCTACTCTTTGTGACCCCATTTGGGATTTTCTTGGCAAAGATACTAAAGTGGTTTGCCATTTCCTTCAGCTATTTTCAAAATGAGGGAACTGAGGCAAACAGAGGCAAGTAGCTTGCCCAGGATTATTCTAGTAAGGGTTTAATACTAGACTTGAATTCACGAAGATGAATCTTCCTGAAAAGGCCCAGCTTTTTATTGTGCCATCTCACTGCCCAAGAGAGATTTGGCTTAGGCTGAAAGAATGAATTTCTCTTGCTGAGAGTTATTGGATACTAGAGTTGATCAGGAATCTTCATCTTTGAAAAGCCTTCAAAGATAAGTACCATAGATATCAATATCCCCATCATACAGGTTTAAAACAGAATAAGTTCAAGAGGAATGATTTGCCTAAGATCATACAGCTAGTAATGATATAAAAGTGTTATATTTACTAATTCTCAAGGAAACACCACATACTATACTGAGATTTCAGCAAAGCATCTGACAAAGTCGTTCATGTTATGCTTGTGAGAAAAAGAGTGTTATATGCAGAGGTATGCCAGTAAATGATTAATAACTAGTTTTCTAAAATGCTTAGTGAATGTATTTTTAAATTTAAGCTCCATTATTAACATTTTCCTCATTATTTTTTAGATAATCAACAAAACAAAAAGTTCTGATTTGAAGCACTTTGGGTTTCTGAGTATAAGTACTCACAACGAAAATTTAATAATTGCCTTTTACTAGTCTGCTAGAACTGACTCTAGCACATTGCTGCATATAGGCTAATATAGTTAGAAAGTTTTGGTACTAGGTGAGTGATTATGTAGTCCTAACGTTGTCATTAATGCAATAATAACAGCTCAGAAGAAGTTCTCCAATGGAATACTTCAGGGATCTTTCCTTTATCCTGCAGTAAGAAATATCTTGATTAATTAATTGGATGATGTCACACTGTTTGTTAAAACTTCAGGTGACCCAAAACTGAGAGCAAAAGTTAAGATTCTGAATAGCAGAATAAGGGTCCAGAAATATCTCGACAGATAGAGGGATGGGCTGAAATGAATAAGACCAAATTGAATAAGTATAAATGTAAATTTCTATATTGGTTCAAAAATCAAATTCACAACATAGGATTTTGGAATCATATCTAGACAACCATTGATTGCTTTGAATAAAAGATCTAGAAAAAGTTAGTACAAAGTGATCAGCAAGATG
The DNA here is from genome assembly GCF_016432865.1 of Antechinus flavipes. Taxonomy (NCBI): domain Eukaryota; kingdom Metazoa; phylum Chordata; class Mammalia; order Dasyuromorphia; family Dasyuridae; genus Antechinus; species Antechinus flavipes. The sequence continues at coordinate 79,108,798 of NC_067403.1, read as the reverse complement.
GTATAGTTGTTTTCTTTAAACTTCCCCAACCTAGACGCCTGAAAAACTTATTAAATAATGAATATGTACCAGATAATAGAACAATTAAAGCTAAATTCACAAGCTAAAATGATAGAAACTCCTTGTAAAACTTTTTTTTTAATCTCATGAAGTAATGTTGGAAAAATGAAATATTCTAGCTTCTAGTTGGTATCCTCATTCTAATCCAATGGCAGGACACAGACAGCAGAAGAAACTTCATAGACTTGTGCTCCAGATTCCAGGTGCTGGGGGTTACTTTTAATCTCCCATCATAGTAGTTGATTCAACCCAAATTCCCTTCTTAATTCACAAGAAGCAACTTAAGGAGATAGTACAGAAAAGTAGAAAATGTAGCAATGCTGAGGTAAAAGGTTGGCTGTGCCCAGGGAAAGGGTAGTAGGAAGCTGGCTTGTGCCAATCCTTTTTTTGTGACTTTGCTTTGATCAAAAAACTTGCCAGTCTAAACACATCCCTCAGTAGCAAAAGTCTGAGAACACCAGCCTTGATAATCTTTCCAACAATGAAGGGATGAATCAGAGACAAAGTACTGACAATACAATGGAAAAACTAAAAACTCAAACACCAAGAATGAAAGGACTACATGTAAACTTAACTCTTAAAAAGAAAAACAAAAAGAGACTCATAAAAATAGATGGGAAATTAGAAAAAAAGTCAAAGAGAAACCAACACACAAAACAAGTGTTATGCTATGAAAGAATTTATTTTGTGATAGAGAAAATGCAGATTTGGAATAAAAATTTAAAAAATGAAGAAAATTTGACAGAAGAGAAGCAAAAATGAAATAACTTTCAAAAGAACACATTAATTCCATAGAAGCCAAAGAAATTTCCTTACAAAGAAATTGGGTGGAGATAGTTTAAGGATTATAAATATCCTAGAAGAACATGGTTAATATTTGTAAGAAATTTTACAGGAAATTTTCTAAAAATTCTTAAACATTATTAAGAAAGACTTGACTGATTAATTTTAAGACCATCATCAGTGAACAATTTTACACTTAAGACTTAAAGATGTAGTAGGTACGTGTCATGATCAAAGGAAAAAGGGAACAATGTATTCCAAAATTCAATAGAAATCAAAATTTAATCCAAAATAGATATTCCTGAAAATTTTAGCTTAATCATTGATGAAAAAGTATTAGACATTCAATAAGAGTCAAACAAACTCAGAATTTAGTCACTGCTAATACTTTTAACAATAGAAACACAAGAAAAGTAAAAACTTATCAAGTAAATTATCAAGAAAAGATTATTTTTAAAAATAACTGAAGGATAAAAGAAAGAGTAAACAAGGATCGTCAAGGAACAAAAAGGACCTAGAGAATCCAAAGACCTGAATTTAGGAGAAACATAATTAGGAGAAGGGAAGGAGGAAGAGATGAATTAATATTCAATAGAATGTCTTTTCACTTTTATATAAATTCATCTTTAAGAATAACCCAGTGAAAAGTTAGACAAATGAACAGAGAGAAACTAGTGATGCACCTCCTCGTACACACAGACATACAGAGAGACACTTAGGTAAGAGATAATTAAAGAAGGAATATTAATATCTTTGGTCATTCAAGACTGTGAGATGAGGAAAAAAGTAATGAAAATGAGGGATAAGGAGGGAAGTAGAAATTCAGTCTCATCTTAAAAGGGAAAAGAAATTTTCCATGGCATTATGAAGAGAAAGATTTATGCCTATGTAAGATATAGAGACTTCATAATGAATTTTGACTGGAGAAAAATTATATATTAGGAAATCACCTTCTCTGAGAAAGGGTTATACCTCCCAGAATTGTTCTTAGAAAGAAACAGGGTTATGGAAGTCTCCAGGGGCAACTAGTACTGAGGTTAAAACTAGAGTTAGTATAATTTGGGGAGACTCATTTGGAGAGTAAGCAATGATCATGGAGAAGGCAAGGAATGGGAGCAGATGTCATAACGTGGACATGGAGTAATTCCCTTGACATAAAACAACTTTCATTCATCATTACTTCATTTTTTTTTTTTTTTTTTGTTTGTTTTTTTTTTTTTTAAATTTTTTTATTTAATAATTACATTATATTTACACTCATTTCTGTTCCGATTTTTTTTTCCCCTCCCTCCCTCCACCCCCTCCCCTAGATGGCAAGCAGTCCTTTATATGTTGGATATGTTGCAGTATATCCTAGATACAATATATGTTTGCAGAACCGAACAGTTCTCTTGTTGCGTAGGGAGAATTGGATTCAGAAGGTATAAATAATCCGGGAAGAGAAACAAAAATGCAGATAGTTCACATTCGTTTCCCAGTGTTCTTTCTTTGGGTGTAGCTGCTTTTGTCCGTCATTTATCAATTGAAACTCAGGTCTCTTTGTCAAAGAAATCCACTTCCATCAAAATATGTCCTCATACAATATCGTTGTCGAAGTGTATAATGATCTCCTGGTTCTGCTCATTTCACTTAGCATCAGTTCATGTAGGTCTCTCCAAGCCTCTCTGTATTCATCCTGCTGGTCATTTCTTACAGAACAATAATATTCCATAACATTCATATACCACAATTTACCCAGCCATTCTCCAATTGATGGGCATCCATTCATTTTCCAGTTTCTAGCCACTACAAACAGGGCTGCTACAAACATTTTGGCACATACAGGTCCCTTTCCCTTCTTTAGTATTTCTTTGGGATATAAGCCCAATAGAAACACTGCTGGATCAAAGGATATGCACATTTTGATAATTTTTTGGGCATAATTCCAGATTGCTCTCCAGAATGGTTGGATTCGTTCACAACTCCACCAACAATGCATTAGTGTCCCAGTTTTCCCGCATCCCCTCCAACATTCATCATTATTTTTTCCTGTCATCTTAGCCAATCTGACAGGTGTGTAGTGGTATCTCAGAGTTGTCTTAATTTGCATTTCTCTGATCAATAATGATTTGGAACACTCTTTCATATGAGTGGTAATAGTTTCAATCTCATCCTCTGAAAATTGTCTGTTCATATCCTTTGACCATTTATCAATTGGAGAATGGCTTGATTTCTTATAAATTTGAGTCAGTTCTCTATATATTTTGGAAATGAGGCCTTTATCAGAACCTTTAACTGTGAAAATGTTTTCCCAGTTTGTTGCTTCCCTTCTAATCTTGTTTGCATTAGTTTTATTTGTACAAAGGCTTTTTAATTTGATGTAATCGAAATTTTCTATTCTGTGGTCAGTAATGGTCTCTAGTTCATCTTTGGTCACAAATTTCTTTCTCCTCCACAAGTCTGAGAGATAAACTATTCTATGTTCCTCTAATTTATTTATAGTCTCGTTCTTTATGCCTAGGTCATAGACCCATTTTGATCTTATCTTGGTATATGGTGTTAAGTGTGGGTCCATGCCTAATTTCTGCCATACTAATTTCCAATTATCCCAGCAGTTTTTATCAAATATTGAATTCTTTTCCCAGAAGTTAGGGGCTTTGGGTTTGTCAAACACTAGATTGCTATAGTTGACTATTCTGTCTTGTGAGCCTAGCCTTTTCCACTGATCCACTAATCTATTTCTTAGCCAATACCAAATGGTTTTGGTGACTGCTGCTTTATAATATAATTTTAGATCAGGTACAGCTAGGCCACCTTCATTTGATTTTTTTTTCATTAATTCCCTTGAGATTCTCGACTTTTTATTGTTCCATATGAATTTTGTTGTTATTTTTTCTAGATCAATAAAATATTTTCTTGGAAGTCTGATTGGTATAGCACTAAATAAATAGATTAGTTTAGGGAGTATTGTCATCTTTATTATGTTCGCTCGGCCGATCCAAGAGCACTTAATATTTTTCCAATTATTTAAGTCTGACTTTATTTGTGTGGAGACTTTTTTATAATTTTGCTCATATAATTCCTGACTTTCCTTTGGTAGATAGATTCCCAAATATTTTATGGTATCAACAGTTATTCTGAATGGAATTTCTCTTTGTATCTCTTGCTGTTGGGTTTTGTTGGTGATGTATAAAAATGCTGAGGATTTATGGGGATTTATTTTGTAGCCAGCTACTTTGCTAAAATTATGAATTATTTCCAATAGCTTTTTGGTAGAATCTCTGGGGTTCTCTAGGTATACCATCATATCATCTGCAAAGAGTGATAGTTTGGTTTCCTCATTGCCTACTCTAATTCCTTTTATATCTTTCTCGACTCTTATTGCCAAGGCTAGTGTTTCTAATACGATATTAAATAATAATGGTGATAGTGGGCAACCTTGCTTCACTCCAGATCTTACTGGGAAAGGTTCCAGTTTTTCCCCATTGCATATGATGCTTACTGATGGTTTTAAATATATGCTCCTGACTATTTTAAGGAAAAGTCCATTTATTCCTATGCTCTCAAGTGTTTTTATTAGGAATGGATGTTGGATTTTATCAAATGCTTTTTCTGCATCTATTGAGATGATCATGTGGTTTTTGTTTGTTTGGTTATTGATATAGTCAATTATGTTAATAGTTTTCCTAATATTGAACCAGCCCTGCATTCCTGGTATAAATCCTACTTGGTCATAGTGTATTATCCTGGTGACAATTTTCTGTAATCTTTTTGCTAATATTTTATTTAAGATTTTAGCATCAATATTCATTAGGGAGATTGGTCTATAATTTTCTTTCTCTGTTTTCAGCCTACCTGGTTTAGGTATCAGTACCATATCTGTGTCATAAAAGGAGTTTGGTAGGACTCCTTCAATCCCTATTTTTTCAAATAGTTTATATAACATTGGAGTTAATTGTTCTTTAAATGTTTGGTAGAATTCACATGTAAATCCATCTGGTCCTGGGGATTTTTTCTTAGGGAGTTGATTGATAGTTTGTTCTATTTCTTTTTCTGAGATGGGACTGTTTAGGATATTTACTTCTTCCTCTGTTAGTTTGGGCAAGCTGTATTTTTGGAGGTATTTTTCTATTTCATTTAAGTTGTCGAATTTATTGGCATAAAGTTGGGCAAAGTAACTCCTAATTATTGCTCTAATTTCCTCTTCGTTAGTAGTGAGTTCTCCCTTTTCATTTTTAAGACTAACAATTTGATTTTCCTCTTTCCTTTTTTTAATCAGATTTACTAAGGGTTTGTCTATTTTGTTGGTTTTTTCATAGAACCAACTCTTCGTTTTATTAATCAATTCAATAGTTTTTTTACTTTCAATTTTATTGATCTCACCTTTTACTTTTAGAATTTCAAGTTTAGTGTTTGACTGGGGGTTTTTAATTTGTTCCTTTTCTAGCATTTTTAATTGCAAACCCAATTCATTGACCTTCTCTTTCTCTATTTTATACAAATAGGCCTCTAGAGATATGAAATTTCCCCTTATTACCGCTTTGGCTGCATCCCATACATTTTGGTATGATGTCTCATTATTATCGTTTTCTTGGGTGAAGTTATTAATTATGTCTATGATTTGCTGTTTTACCCAATCATTCTTTAGTATGAGATTATTTAGTTTCCAATTATTTTTTGGTCTACTTCCCCCTGCTTTTTTGTTGAATGTAATTTTCATTGCATCGTGGTCTGAAAAGGATGCATTTACTATTTCTGCCTTACTACATTTGAGTTTGAGGTTTTTATGTCCTAATATATGGTCAATTTTTGTATAGGTTCCATGAACTGCTGAAAAGAAAGTGTATTCCTTTCTGTCTCCATTACATTTTCTCCAGAGATCTATCATATCTAGCTTTTCTAGTATTCTGTTTACCTCTTTGACTTCTTTCTTATTTATTTTCTGGTTTGATTTATCTAATTCTGAGAGTGCAAGGTTAAGATCTCCCACTATTATAGTTTTACTGTCTATTTCTTCTTGCAGCTCTCTTAGTTTCTCTTTTAAGAATTTAGATGCTACCCCACTTGGTGCATATATGTTTAATATAGATAGTGCTTCATTATCCATGCTACCCTTTAGCAAGATATAGTGTCCTTCCTTATCTCTTTTAATTAGGTCAATTTTTGCTTTAGCTTGATCTGAGATCAGGATGGCTACCCCTGCTTTTTTGACTTCACCTGAAGCATAGTAGATTTTGCTCCAACCTTTTACCTTTAACCTGCATGTATCTCCCCGCTTCAGGTGTGTTTCCTGTAAACAACATATTGTAGGATTCTGGCTTTTAATCCATTCTGCTAACCGCTTCCTCTTTATGGGGGAGTTTACCCCGTTCACGTTTATGGTTAGAATGACCAATTCTGTATTACTTGCCATCTTGTTAACCCCGGTTTATGCTTTCCTCCCTTCTTTCCCCTTTCCCCCCTTCCAAGTATTAAGCTTGTGAGCACCCCTTGCTTCTCACAGCCCTCCCTTTTTAGTGTCCCTCCCCCCGCCTTAGAGTTCCTCCCCCTATCTTACCCCTTTCCCTCCCAGTTCCCGTATTCCCTTCCGCTTAGCTTATTCCTTCCCTTTCCACTTTTCCCTTCTCACTTTTCAATGAGATGGGAGAAGTTTCACCATAGATTGAATATGTCTTAAGATTTTTCACTTAAAGCCAATTCTGAAGGCAGTAAGATACCCACTATATTCATCCCCCTCCATTCTTTCTCTCAGATATAATAGGTTTCCTATGCCTCTTCATGAGATGTACTACCCCCACTTTACCCTTTTTCTGGTACAATGTCTTTCCACATCAATTTCTAGAACAAGGTATACATGTATTCTTTATACATCTATATAGTCAAAATATAGTTCCCAAGATTAATCTTTACCTTTTTAGATTTCTCTTGAGTTCTATATTTGTAGATCAAACTTTTTGTTAAGTTCTGGTTTTTTCATCAGAAATAGATGAAATTCGCTTACTTCGTTGAATGTCCATCTTCTTCCCTGGAAAAAGATGCTCATTCTCGCTGGGTAAGTTATTTTTGGTTGCATACCAAGTTCCTTAGCCTTTCGGAATATCATATTCCAGGCCCTTCGATCTTTTAATGTGGATGCTGCCAGATCCTGGGTGATCCTTATTGTGGCTCCTTGATACTTGAATTGGGTTTTTCTAGCCGCTTGCAATATTTTTTCTTTCACCTGAGGGTTCTGGCATTTGGCCACTATATTCCTTGGTGTTTTGATTTTAGGATCCCTTTCAGTGGGTGATCGATGAATCCTTTCAATGTTTATTTTTTCCTCTGTTCCTATGACTTCTGGGCAGTTCTCTTTGATGATTTCCTGGAAGACAGTGTCCAGGCTTTTTTTTTCATCATGTTTTTCTGGGAGTCCAATGATTCTCAGATTGTCTCTCCTGGATCTGTTTTCCAGGTCTGTTGTCTTCCCCAGAAGGTATTTCACATTTTTCTCCATTGTTTGATTTTTTTGGATTTGCTTGACTGATTCTTCTTGTCTCCTCGAGTCATTCAATTCCACTTGTTCAATTCTGATTTTCAGTGAAGTATTCTCTTCACTCACTTTTTTAAAATCTTTCTCTAATTGTCCAATTGAGTTCTTTTGTTCTGTGGAATTTTTTTCCATTTCGCCAATTTTGTTTTTTAGAGAGCTGTTTTCTGTTTCCAGTTCACTAATCCTATTTTTCAAGGATTTTACTTCTTTATCCACTCTCTCTTTAACTTTCTCCAGACTCTTTTCCCATTTTTCTTCTAGCTCCCTTGTGAGAGCCTTTTTAATCACTTCTATGAGGTTCATCTGTGCTGAGGAACAGATGATTTCCTCCTTTGGGGAATCACCTGGGGACTGCCTGTTTTTAGTCTCCTCAGGATTTAGAGTCTGCTCTCTATCTGTATAGAAGCTGTCAAGGGTTAAAGTCCTCTTCAGCTTCTTGCTCATTCTGTCTATTAATCAGAGATAAACTACCAAAGAAAAACAGAAAAAACTGGAGTCTTTCTTTGGGGGGGGCTGGGTGTGTTATCGAGCTTCCTCTACAGACTGCAGGTGGCAGTAGTGAGGCACTAGCAGGACTGTGCTGCGCCTGCGCTCTGAGATCCCAGAGCGTGCTGAGTCACTGAGGGGGGGGAAGGTGGGGGGGCCAGGTCCTGAGAGACTCCAGCTGTTTGCGGTTGTGTTCTTCAGCCCCGGTGTTTTTAGCTTCTCTGCTGGGCTGTTGACTTGCTGCAGGTTCCAAACCTGTAGCGAAGCTCTCCCCGCAGAGACGGCTACGATCACTCCCCACCCCCTCTCAGCTCTGCTCCCGTGCTCTCACTGCCGCTGCCCTCAGCCTGCGCCCGATCTAAAACCGCCCCAGCCCTCCAGTAAAGACAGACCTTTCTTGGCGGATCTCAAGGATGGCTTCTCTTGGTAACTATTTGTGGGTTTTTTTCAGTCAAGCATTGATTCAGAGGCTTGTAATGAAGTGGATAGTGAGAGAAAGCGCGGAGCTTATGCAACTGTGAGCCTCCTCTCCGCCATCTTAACCGGAAGTTCATCATTACTTCATTCATAAATTGAGATTCCTAAGGGTGAGATCCAGCAGATTTTTTTTCCAAGGAGAATGGGGTAAGACCATGAATTCAATGATGTAGAAATGGGATAAAGAATTAAGTTCAAATTTAATTTTCCAGAGTATTTCCTCTTAAGGGACATGAGAGAATAAGGGAGTTTAAGAAAGACACAGATCCTAACCTCATAGTACTTTTTTTATTGGCTTTGGTAATCAAAAGAAATCAAAGAAAAAAATGGATAATGTATTTCAAAAAGCAATAGAGATTAAGTTCTAATCCAAAAGGAACAGGGTTATGGACGTCTACAGAAGTAATGAGTACTCAGGTTAGAACTAAAGTTAGTATAATCTCTTTTGGGGAGTGAGCAATGAAGAAAGCAAAGTGTAGGACTGGACATCATGATGTGGACACAGGATAATTCTCATGACATTCTATCTATCTTTCTCTCTCCCTTCTTTCATCATTTTCCCCTCTCCTCCTCTCCTTTTTCTTCTTTTTTTCTTTTCTTCGCTTTCCCTTTCCATATTCTTTTCTTTTTCCTTCTCCTCTCCTAGGAATGGAGAAATCCAGAAATTCTGTGTTCTTGGATAGGTAGTGATCATAATCTATTGTAATCTCTCTACCAGAATACATGTATGCCTCATATGTTTAGGATTCTATTTTCAGTATATTGGAACAATCCTAGTACATTGATATGCTTATTGCTAAACTAAGAACTCCCCTGTAATTTATGTGCTGGTGACCCCTCTGACATATTTCCATTTAAATAGGAGTTCTTAATTTGGGACTGTCAATCAATAATTTTAAAATATTTTGATAACTATTCAATATTATTATTTATTTCCTTTGTGACTCTAAAAATCTTTGGCTTTTTATATATTTAAAAATATCTTTATCCAAGAAGGAATCCATGAGCTTTGCCAGAGAGACCAAGAGGTCCATGATGCACAAAAAGGTTAAGAATTCTTATTCTAGATCAAAATTCTATGGCTATTTTCTGGGATTCTTCTTTAAAGCCTTTATTGCCATGGGAATAGACTTGAGGGTACAGCAGACTCTATAGCTGATGGAGTCTAGGGGCAAGTAAGACAAAGGACCAATAATTAACTCTTGGGTTTACCCATAAGAACAGTAGATTATGAAAAATCAACCAAGTAGACCAAAAAATAGCCAGAAAATTTAAAAGAAAATGTTTGTCATAAGAAGCACGGTAGAAAATTTTTTGGTTAAAATGAAGTCTGTAAAGACACTGAAAGCTATAGGAGAATGACTCCACAGATTTGACAATTCTGGGATTGTTCCCATCCAGCTCTCTTTGGGAGTGAGAGTTGAGTCTATGAGTCAGGCTTGCTGCACCAAGTGCAATTGGGGAAAAGGCAGCCATCCTCCCAATGATTAGCTCATAAAGAAACAGGAGACAGCAAAGCAGCTAAGGCTCTGGAACCATTCAGTATGATCCAAAATACATGAATTTCCAGGCAGGTGGCCTTCCCTTTTCCACTGGGAAAAAGAAGTTGGGAAAAAAAATGAACTGATTTTTAAACTGTTTTTTGATGTGCCAAAACCCAGAAGCAACCCAGCCTTGGAACCGTATTTTGGAAACATGTACATTAACCGGAAGAAGTCTAAGTACCAAGGGGTGATACAGTGGTAAGGCAGGAATGTTCCACTATCATTCTGTGCCCTATGGACATGAAACTAGTGAGTGAGCTCTGACATCAGTGTGCCAACTCACAAGGAAGCCCTGTGTATTTGTTGCTAGGATGGCTGGTCCATCTCACTAGGACTTAACAGGAAAGGTTCCTATTATAATTACAATATAATATGACAAGCATTTATTAAGTGCCTTCTGCATGCGAAGCCCTGTGCTTGATGCTTAGGAGGACAAGATTATGTAAGACTCCATTGTGCACTTGTAACAGTGGTAGACTACTTCCAAAGAGACAGGATTTTGAATGATGTCTTCTAACACTATAACAATAGACAAAGTAATTTCACTGCAATTAGCCTCAGTTTCCTCATCTATAAAATGGACATGATGCTATTTTTAGGACGTACCTCACAGGTTCTTGTGTGGAGCAGAAATTCTTGCAATCTCCTACTTCCTTCAATATTTAGTTCAAATGCTGAAGCAGGAGACCTTTCCTTGTTCTCTAAAATTCTAAAACCTTGCCTTTGTGATTACCTTATATTTTACATAAAGTTCCCCTCACCTATTAGATAATAAGCTCTGTGAGGGCAGGGGAACTGTTTATATTGCCAGTTCTTAGCAAAGTACCTGACACAGACTAAGCACTTAATGAATAGTTCCTGTTTGGTTAAATGAGGTAATGAATACAGTACTCTATAATTCTTATTATTATAAGGAATGACTCCTTCTTTCAGGGAGCTAACAGGAGAGGAAGAAGATGTCAACAGAGACAGCAATAATAACCAATGATATGTAAGACTCCTGAATGTGAGCCTGTATTCAAATCCTGCCTTGGTCACTTACTATTTATAAATGGGCCAGTCAATTATGCTTTCTAGAAATCATTTCGGTCGTGCCTTCCTCTCTGTGATCTCATTTGAGGTCTTTTTGGCAGAAATACTGGAGTGGTTTGCTATTTCCTTTTCCAGATCATTTTACAGTTGGGGAAACTGAGGCAAACAGGACTAAGTAACTTGTCTGAGACCAGATTTGTACTTAGGAAAATGGGTTTCCCTGATTCCAGACCCAGTGCCTTATTCACTATGGAGAAGCCAATGAAAAGTATCAGAAGGGGAACAAAACAAAGTGCCAAATGATAGTAAAGGGGAAGATCAATACCAAAAAGAGGGATGGGTGGGAGAATCCAACCAAGCTTCCTGCTTTCAACAGTAAGAATGATAGAAGAACCTTATTAAGGCTGCAGAAGGAAAAGGGGACAGAAGATTCATCTGAGGCTGTTCTCAGGATTAAGTATTAAGACCTCAGGGGAGAATCAGGAAGCATTTAGATAAATTCTGCTGGACTTTCAGTGATGATGTACTTTGGTGAGATGTGCCCAACCAAGGAGATAGCAAAAGGTCACTAAGGCACCTTCTAAAAGTCCATCCTCATACAAAGCTAAATGGATGAGGAATGAATGACGTCCAAAGTATAGGATATGGTTGGATGACCAGTCTATTGAGTTTGACTCTCAGTAATATATCTTGGACAGACTCTGCAGAGGGATAAAGAACTAGACCAAGAATTGGACAGGAAGAAAAGAGTGGCTTAGATTGTGTTTCAAAAATTATGAAGCACATTGAACAATCTTGAGCTACTCTCTGATATAAAACCCCATTTTTAAATACTGTGTTCTTCTGAGATGCTGTCTGTCTGTTGGAGTCCTTCTAACTCATGACTTAATCCTTCACTTCATCTCAGCCATACATAGGGATGGTCACACCTTGGATCTCAGCGTTATCTGCCAGGCTTCGCTTCTTTAATTAAAACCCGTGACATTCTTTTATCTAACCATAACTTCTTCTCATTCTATCTCTTCCTATGTCTTACCCTTCCTAAATTCATTATTTTATTGATTGGGACCTCTAATTCCTCTCCAAATCCTCCTTTATTACTTTCTCAGGTTGTTATCCCTACTTTGAGTTCTTTCCCTCCTCAGGCTTGATCCTATTCAACTCTACATGATCATCTGCTTTTGAATTCCCTCCTCCTTTGTCCTATTGCTACTCATCTCTCAAAGAATGGCTTCTTTTACCTAGTTAAAAAAATAATCTAAACAAATAAATAAATCTGGGAAGGGAATTGGGCTTTCGGGACCAAAACAGAAATGACTGCTATTTACATTCACTCTAATGACTACTAGGGCTTGGCTTGGGACCTATTGCTACCTACCCTTAGTCAAGAAATGGTGTTGCTTCAGTCAAACTGAGACCAGTTGAAGCCCTTAACTTAAAAAGACCAAGATCTCCCATTACAGTCAGGGTCGTCTCCAGTTGTCCTGATCTCTGTCTGAACACTGGACCCAGATGGCTCTGGAGGGAAAAGTGAGACAGGTAATTTTGCCCAGCTCTCTCTCACTTCAATCCGATTCACTTGCATGTCATGGCATCCCCTCCCTGAAGTCATGGTTCTCTTCAAGAAAGAAGGACAAAAACAGCAACAACAACTCATCTCTAAGTGTGACTCTTCTGTTACTATGGGTGTGCCCCTAAACAGAAATGGAGGAAATCTCACCAATTATGTTGATTGGGTACATTATAAAAGTGTGTTATACAAATTTAACTGGATCCCTCACTGTAGTAAGGCAATCCTTTTATTCTTTCCTTCCTAAATCCTTATCTCACTCTTAACAAGAGCTTTTCCCAAACTTTTTTCCCTCTTTTCAAAGCCTTCTCCCATATTTCCTCCAATTACTCCCTTCTTAAGATGAGGACCTCAACTTATTTTACTGAGAAAAATTCTGTCATTAAATATGAGTTTTGCCTCCTCCCATTCTCTTAATCTCAAAACCCTTTAAAAACCATCTCCTAACTGCCTTTTCCATAATCTTTGCAAAAACAGATGGTCCTTTCCCAAGACTAAGACTTGATTCTCTTGTCTTTTTCATCATATTGCATCCTCAATTACATTTTCTTTCTTTTAAATCAACTTTTCCCTAACTGCCTTCCTCACCATCTTCAAACAAGTCTAAATATCTGATATTCCTTAATAAAAAACCTTCACCAGATGCTACCATTCTCTCAATGAACTATCCTATATTTCTCCTCCCTTTCTCAGCTCATACTCCTTGAAATATCCCCTGCCTTATCTTATTCCTCAATGCTTTGCAGATTAACTTCCAACTTTATCACTCAAATGAAATTTCTACAAAGTTGTCAATGATCTTTCAATGGTCAAATCTGGTGGTCTTTTTTCCATCTTCACACTCAAACTATCTCCTGAATTTGGCACACTTTCCTCCTGGATGCTCTTACCTTGCTCAGCCTTTATGGCTCTACTCTCCATTGGTTCTTCTGCTACTCATATAACAACTCCTCATTCTCTTTTGCTGGAATATTCTATATACCCCCTAAATGTTTGATGTTCCCCAAGCCTCTTTATTAAGCCCTCTGCTCTTCCTTTACATTCTCTCTTTTGGTAACTTCATCAGTTTCTTTAAATTTAATTTTCATATTAACTTTCATATTAACCCAGTAACTTCTAGATCTATATATCTATCCTGTCTTCCCTAATCTGCATCATCAATTGCCAATTAGACATTTCAAACTGGATGTCTTCAGGACATCTCAAACTTAACATGTACAAAACATAACTCATCATCTCCCCTTCTTTCCACACGTCCCTCTTTCTATGAAAGTTACCACTATTTCAAAAAGGCCTGGAGAGACTTACATGAACTGATGCTGAGTGAAACAAGCAGGGCCAGGAGATCATTATATTCTTCAACAACAATATTATATGATGATCAATTCTGATGGACGTGGCCATCCTCAGCAATGAGATGAATCAAATCAGTTCCAATGGAGCAGTAAGGAACTGAACCAGCCACACCCAGCAAAAGAACTCTGGGAGATGACTAAGAACCATTACATTGAATTCCCAATCCCTATATTTTTGCCTGCCTGCATTTTGGATCTTCTTCACAGGCTAATAGTACAATATTTCAGAGTCTGATTCTTTTTGTACAGCAAGATAATGGTTTGATCATGTATTCTTATTGTGTATCTAATTTATACTTTAATATATTTAACATCTACTGGTCATCCTGCCATCTAGGGGAGGAGGTGGGGGAAAGGAGGGGAAAAATTGAAACAAAAGGTTTGGCAATTGTCAATGCTGTAAAATTACCCATATATATATAACTTGTAAATAAAAAGCTATTTTAAAAAAAAGTTACCACTATTTTTCTAGTATGAACTATCATAATTTTGGCACAATGTTTGACTCTTCATTCTCCTGTACCCCAAATGCTGCTATCTCTACGTGCATTATATCTCTCAGGGCCTATCATTTCTTTCCACTCACATTCACTCCACTCCAACACTTTAATTCAAGCTCTTATCACCTCTCATTCATACTATTAGTTTGACCTCTTAGTTGATGTTCCAGCTTTAAATGAAAAAGTCTTACTTCAATCTATCTCTATACTACTACCAAACTGGCTTTCTTTGGGTATAAATCTGGCCATGTCACTCTCTTATTCAAACTCCACTGGCTTCCTCTGCAATCAGAGGAGAGAAAGAGATATGGGAGTTGTGGAGATGATTGAGTCAGAATATTAATTCTGGGGAGTTAAAGGGATTAAAAGGCAACTAGATTACAACTCTCCTAGAGGAAAAGAAAATTTGTAATCTTCTGTGGATGAGTGCAGGGAATATTTTACTACTTGATTCACTTTTTTGTTATATATACATTGTTTAATGTCCTAATCAAATGATTTTGTTATTTATTTTAGTATTCCTGGTATATCTAGCAAAAGAGTGACATATTAAGTGGGGGGGTCTCAAGTCAAAACCCCATAGTTATTGCATCAAAACTACAATATGAGATTAGTTAAGGTGGGGCTATACATGTAAATAATTTTTTTTATAAGTGCCAATCCACAAGTTATTTATAAGTCCTCTCTTCCTTACCCAATATAATCCACCCAAATACACTGAAGTAGTAAAACAAATGAGACAATGAAACTAGCATCCTTTTCTACTGGCCTCAAATAAATTATTCCTTGCCACAGACTATTTTTATAGTCCTGTATACAAATATATTTTGGCATTATTACAAGATGTGAACCTGGCAATCCTTCATTTTTATCCATTGACTTTTTGCAGGGAGCCCCTTATTGATGGGCTTTTGCTGAAATACATTAATAATATTGCATAATCATAGGTTTGCATGTGGAATTATGCAAATGTATGCAGATCCTAATACACCTCCAGCTTGGACCTCTGGCTTCCAATTCCCGGAACTGAACTGTCAATGCTGTCTGCTCTTCCATTCTGTAAAAGTTTGAATGCCCTCAGGCTAATGTAATAAATATCATATTAACTAATATATGACCAGAGACAGGAAAATTAATACCTATAAGAAGCAGAAGAAAGAGATAAAGAAACTCAGTAACAGAAGAGTGATCAACAATAACTCTTGCTTAATTGAAATATTCTCAGCATAATAATGGAGCCGCTGGTTAGTGCAATGGATAGAGTGACAGGCTTAGAATCAGGTACACTCATCTTCCTGAGTTCAAATCCAGACGCAGACACTTACTAGCTTTTGTGATTCTGGGTAAGTCACTTAACCATGTTTGCCTCAGTTTCCTCATTTGTAAAGTGAGCTAGAAAAGGAAATGACAAACCATTCTAGTATCTTTTCCAAGAAAATCCCAAATGGGGCCACAAAGACTCAAATATGATTGAAAAACAATTGAACAACAGAATAATAATATCAGAATCTGATCACAACTTAAAAACCCAAAAATTTCCCCAAAAATATACCCCCCAAAAAGAGTATTTAAGCATATTCCCTTTCACTATATTCATGGAGATGTAGAGACTGGGGAAAAGCTGCAACTAAAGAATGTTGATTATGCTATATTCTGATTCTTTTTGTAAATAAAAAGAAGGCAGAATCTTTGTCCTTGAGATTATATGCTAGTTGAGGGGGCAAGATAAACACATAAAGTATGTATAGACACACAAAGGAGTAACAATATAAAGCACAGTCACAGATATTGAAGCTGGAAGAAACCTCAAGGTATCATCTTCTTCGACCTCCTTCTTGTCTGTAGAAAGGGAAAGTGTTGCCAACCTCCATTTCATATGAAATAATCAATCATAGAATATCGCAGTAGGAAGTGTAGACTTCACTGTAGTCTGTTTTATTTAACTATTTTTCTTTGTTACAAAGGATGATTCTGTGGGAAGAAAGTGTATTATGATATGACGCATGTAAAGGACAAAAATAAATCAATAAAACTTTAAAAGTCAGGTCAGCAATATTTGGAGGGGGGCAGGGAGTGACATCTACTATGAGAATAGTTCTATGAACTATCTGCATTTTTGTTTTTCTTCCCGGGTTATTTTTACCTTCTGAATCCAATTCTCCCTGTGCAACAAGAGAACTGTTCAGTTCTGCAAACATATATTGTATCTAGGATATACTGCAACATATCCAACATATAAAGGACTGCTTGCCATCTAGGGGAGGGGGTGGAGGGACGGAGGGGAAAAATCGGAACAGAAACGACTGCAAGGGATAATGTTGTAAAAAAAATTACCCTGGCATGGATTCTGTCAATATAAAGTAATTATTAAATAAAATTTAAAAAAAAAACAAACTTAAAAAAAAGAGAGAATAGTTCTATGATTCCATGGTACAATAAAAGAGCTCAGAATTGGGGTTTGAAACCCTTCTTTGTCTTTCATTTCAGGATTGTGTAGTATTTAATTTCTCCAAGGCTCATTTTTTATCTGAACTATGGAGATAGTAATACCTGGTCTAGATTCTATGCCTTTGAACACATTTGTCAGCTTGAAGGAGATAATGAAGTAGGCAGAACGGAAACCATGCTATTTTCACTATTTGTTTTCCCATTTATACAACAACTTTGGTCAGTGAGCTATGCAACCATGGAAAGATCAGACTTTCTCCTGACTGCTCTCAAGAGATTTACAAATGATTGGATCACTTTTCTGAAGTTGAAAGAGTCCACTTGCTTGTCCTAGAATGGTCCCTGTCAACAGAAACCAATGACTGGCACCTGTCAACCCAGGAAGAATTTTCTCAGGGTATTCTCCAGACTAATCACTTCACATGGCCCCTGAACGGGGGAATTCCAAGTCTTCACTCCTGCAGCTATTAGACAAATAATTTTCTGACTTTAAAAAGGCAGCCTTTGTTATGAGCCCAAGCCTGTCATCCCAGGGGTTCCCAGCATTAAAAGCAAATTCTGCACAACTCAGTAAAGAAATATCCAGAGGAATAAAAGATAAGAAAAAAACATAATAATGGCCCTGAAAAGAAGCAGGAAAGTGAAATTTATACCGATAAAGAGAAAGAAAATAGAGATGACTTAACATTCACTACATATTCAGGCAAGACTCTGAAGATGAAGCTGCTGTACTGCGTCTCAGAGAGCTGCATTGCTAGGTCCTGACATTGGACACAAAACGGAAAAACAAAACCATAAACCAGACTGTGTTTATTATGCTAAGGCTGCCCTGGCAAAATGCAAAGATTTTGTGTTGTCCTGGTGTTCTTTCTGGAAGGTTACAGTTTTCATTTTTATTATATCTTTAAAAAGTCAAATTCACATACTAGATTTTGGAAGAATTCAAAGACAGCAACACAAAACTCTTGTGTTGGCAAAATGTATAATTTTTTATCCTTGTGGTCTCCAACCTCTGTGCCATAAGGAAAGAAATATTTTTTTCCACTATTTTTTCTCATTCCCATGCTGGCTCTGCTTCTGACTTTCTGGACTTTGAAGCCGATGCCCCTGAGTGAATACCTGCTCCATGTTTAGCTTTTAAATTCCCTTTGTGTATTGTCTTCTCCCATTAGAATGCAAGCTCCTTGAGGGTCTGGACTCAATTTTTTGCTTGTATTTTTTTCACCATTAATCAGAATTCAATTTGATTTTCACGATCATTTCATCTGAATTGTTCTAATTCTCGTATATATTGTTCTGTTTGGGGCCATCACCAGTTGTCTTGATTTGTGCCTTTTCACTGGATTCTGATGACTCTGGAGGACATGGTGAGGATGATGATGACTTTGCACAGCCCTGTCTAACTTAAATCAAGTTCATCTGCACATCAAGACATCATTCTCCTAATGTCATTGGTCTTCTTTGAGAAGGAAGGATGAAAAACAAGAATAACCACAATATTATTTTATTTTATTCAACATCACTTCAATAAATCTTGCCATATCTCTCTGAATATTTGTATTTATCTATTTCTTTTTTCAAGGTTTTTCTCTTATTTTTATTTTTAAAATGTATTTTAATGGATAGAAATATATTTCTGCTGTCTTTAACTTCTTTCCCCTGTTAAAAAAAATGAAAAGCAACCCTTTTAATAAATACTTATAGTCAAGTAAAACAAATTTGCAAATTGGCTATGTCCAAAAATTATGTCTTGATCTGCATCCTCTCCATCAGGGTGTTTGTAGAAGTATTGATTTCTTCCTAGGGTCCAATAATCTTTCATTGCAACTCTATGTTTTTTTTTTTAATTTCCACAAATTTTAGGCCCCTGCTTTCTTTCTAGTTGTTTGCTCTTCCAAGGAATGTTGCTATAAATACTTTAATATATCAGATCTTTTTTTTTTCTTTGATTTTCTTGGGATTATATAAGAGGCCTAGTGGTTAGAATTTCAACTCTAGAATCAAAATCACTCATTTTTCTGAGTTCAAATCTGATCTCAGATACTTGCTATCTGTGTGACCTTGAGAAACTCACTTAACCCTATTTGCCTCAGTTTGCTTCTCTGTAAAATGAACTGGAGAAAGAAATGGAAAATCCCTTTGCCAAGAAAACTCCAAGTGGGATCAAGAAGTATCAGACACAATTGAAAATAACTGGACAAAAATGTGCTCAATGGTGACATTACTGGCTCAAGGGGAATGACCATTTTAGGTACTTTTCTTACATAATTTCACACAAATTCAGAATGGTTGGGCCACTTTAAAATTCAATTAACACTTCAGTAGTGTGCCTGTCTTTCTGGAGTCCTTCCAACATTGACTACTAGTTTTCTTTTCTTCTTTGCCAATTTTTGTGAGAGAAATTGAAGTCTCAGTTTTTAAAATCAGCACTGGTACTATTTCTGATTTGGAGCATGTTTTCATGTGGTCATTTATAGTTTATGATTTTTCTTTTTTTTGTATTCTTTCTTTTCTTTTTTTCTTTTAACATATTTTTGTTTATTTTAAATACAAAACAAGAAAGTGTGAAAGAAGAACAATCTCCATGTACATAGTAGAACAGAAGAAAGGAGTAAATATAAAACCATAAATTTCCATTTCAAGAAAACCGATGTAAGAAATATTACACATTGTTTTCAAACTTATCCATCTTTCCATTACTTCCTTCTAGTTTTTCTTTTGTTTTCTGCTGTGCACTTATGTTTATTTGTATCCTATGCCTACTTATCTATGAGAAGCTAGCTTTTGTTTTTGATTTTTCTCAGTCTGCAAAGAATCATATGTACTTCACCAAGGGGGAAAGTTAAGATCATAAGATCTGAATTTGTATTCTCAACCTGGCATCTAGAAAATTTACCACATTTCTCTGAGAGATTTGTGCTCATCTCTTTTCATGAATCCACCATAAAAAATTTATCTGACATGCTAGAGGCCATTCCTGGGTCTTTTAAAAAACATGGGTTATCAGTGGAACAATATAGTTGCTAATTTATTAATCCCTTGCTCTTATTTGATAATGAGGTTCCACCCCCTTTTCTGGTCTTACAGACCATAGGTGTTATCTTTTACATCACTTATTATATATGCATAATTAGTTGCTGGCAATATTAATTATGAAATGTTATTAATAGTAAATTGGTCAATATAAGTGCAAAATGGAGTATTTTTTATTTAAAATTTATTTTACCCTATAATTTTTCAAGGTTTTTTAAATAATAGCTTTTCATTTGCAAAATACATGCAAAGAAAGTTTCAACATTCACCATTGCAAAGCCTTGTGTTCCAAACTTTTCTTCCTCACTCTTCCCAACCCCTCTCCCCTAAACAACAAGTAATCCAATCTAGGTTAAGCATGTGCAATTCTTCTAAACATATTTCCACATTTATCATCCTGCACAAGAAAAAATCAGATCAAAAGGGGAAAAAATTAGAAAGAAAGAAAAACAAGCAAGCAAACAACAACAAAAATGAAGATAATATTTTCTGATCCACATTCAGTCCTCATAGTCTCTCTCTAGATGCAGATGGCTCTCTCCATCACAAGTCTATTGGAATTGACCTGAATCACCTCACTGTTGAAAAGAGCCAAGTCCATCAGAGTTGATCATCATATAGTCTTGCTGTTCCTATGTACAATGTTCTTTTGGTTCTACTCACTTCACTTAACATCAGTTCTTGTAAGTCTCTGCAGGCCTTTCTGAAATCAGCCTGCTGATCATGTCTTATAGAACAATCATATTTCATTACATTCATATAATATAACTTATTCAGTCATTCCCCAACTAATGGCTATCCTCTTACTTTTCAGTTTCTTAATGCTACAAAAAGGATTGCTGCAAACATTTTTACACATATGAGTCCTTTTTCCTTTTTATGTGATCTCTTTGGGATATAGACCCAGTAGAAACACTGCTGATGAAAGTGTATGCACTGTTTGATAGCCCCTTGTGCATTCCAAAATGCTCTCCAGAATGGTTCACAATTTCACCACAATGTTTTCTTTGTGTCCCAGTTTTCCCATATTCCCTCCAAAATTCATCATTATTTTTTCCTGTCATTTTAACCAACCTGAGAGCTATGTAGTATTACCTCACTATTGACTTAATTTGCATTTCTCTAATTAATAGTGATTCAGAACATTTTTTCATATGACTAGAAATGGCTTTAATGTCTTCATTTGAAAATTGCATATTCATATCCTTTGACCATTTGTCAACTGGACAATGGCTTGTATTCTAATAAATTTGAGTCAATTCTTTATATATTTTAGAAATGAGGTATTTATCAGAATCCTTGGATGTAAAATTTTCCCCTAGTTTTTTTACTTCTCTTCTAATCCTGGCTGCATTGGTTTTGTTTACATGAAACTTTTTAAATTTGAGTATACTCAAAATATCAATTTTAGATTTCATAACATTCTCTAGTTTTTCTTTGGCCATAAATTCTTTCCTTCTCCACAAATCTGAGTGATAGACTATCCCTTGTTCTCCTAATATGTGTATAGTATCATTCTTTAGTCTTGATCACGAACCCATTTCCATCTATTTTGGTATAGGGTGTTAGGTGTTGAATAATGCCTAGTTTCTGCCAAATTAGTTTCTAATTTTCCCAGAAATTTTTGTAAAATAGTGAGTTCTTATTCCAAAAGTTGGAATCTTTGGGTTTATCTAACACTAGATTACTATAGTCATTGACTATTGTGTCTTGCAAATCTAATCTATTCTACTTGATCCATTACTGTTTCTTAGCCAGTACCAAATTGTATTGATCATCACTGCTTTATAATATAGTTTTAGATCTGGTACAGCAAGGCCACTACCCTATAATTTTGATTTTTTCAAACTTGTGGTGTTTTATGCTTTAAAATTACATAATATCCCTGGGTGAATATTAATGTTAAAAAGATGAATTTAGGAGGCTATGTTGCTGTAAATAGCTGAGGATCACTTAAAATTCTAAAACTCATATTTGTGATCTATGCTACTTTTATTCAACTCTGTGCCCTAAAAACTGTCCATATGTAGTGCCTGTTTCAGATTTCTTTAGTTAGGGATTAACTAAATGGACTGTCCATCCAAATACAGTAAGTCATGCTACAGAGTGTTGAGTCAAGGGCCAAGATCAAAAAGACCTGAGTTCAAATTCTGTCTCAGACACTTCCAAGCTCTGTGACCCTGGGCAAGTTATTTAATCTCTACTTGCCTCAGTTTTCTCATCTGTAAAACTGAATACTTATCTCTCAGAGTTGCTGTGAAAATCAAATGAAATGATTTATATAAAGTGCTTCCTATAATATCAAACATATGGTAGACACTTTATAAATGTTAGCTACTATTATTGTTATTTTATGGATGAAATAAATGAATTACATCCATTGTCAAACAGACAAGTAGCAAATGGAATTTGAACTCAGTGCTTGAGACTGCCTTTTTCATATAAAAGCTTTCAAATTGACCAAGCAGATAAAGAAAGAAAGTATCTCATTTCATTGACAAGAAGAATCTACCAGAGGTCCTCAAACTTTTTAAATAGGGGGCCAGTTCACTGTCCCTCAGACTGTTGGAGGGCCGGACTATAGTAAAAACAAAACCTTTGTTTTGTGGGCCTTTAAATAAAGAAACTTCATAGCCCTGGGTGAGGGGGATAATCTTCCTCAGCTCCCGCATCTGACCCACGGGCCATAATTTGAGGACCCCTGATATTACATCATAGACTCTTTAAAGAACTGATAATCATTAGGTTTTAAAAAGAGTCATTGTCAATTAATGATCAAATAAAATTAAAACTAGAAGCTGAAATCATCGTCCATCTTAATAGCATAGAAGAAAGAGGAGAAGGAGGAAGAGGAGGAAGAGAAAAAGGAGGAGAAGAAGGAGAAGGAAGAGAAGGAGGAGAAGGACAAGGAGGAAAAGGAGGAGAAGAAAGAGGAAGAGGAAAGAGAGGAAGAGGAGGAAGGAAAGAGGAGGAATCCCTTATAAACACATGACATTTGAAAGTTTTGCATACACTATTTCCTTATAAATAGTTTACAGGAGATATGTCAATGAAGCCTGAGCTCCTAATGAGGAGAAGAAAAAAGAGGCTACTGTAAAGTATGTAACTTTCTGACTTCTTCATGGTCTGCTCTGGCTACATAATAGCTTAAATAGGAAAGTCATCAATGGATTTACTCAGGCATGGACCCAGCAATAAAATTCAAGGAAGTTTTGGTGGATGTTGCTGTTTAGGTCTTTAGGCTAGAGTCCTAAGGTCATATAGAGTCATATAGAGATAGACTGCTAGGAGACACAGTGGATAGAGTATTCGACTTGGATTCAAGAGGACCTGAATCTGGATCCTTCTCTCACCTTTTATTATAGAGTGATGCTGATCAGATCACTTAACCCTCTCTCAGCTTCAATTTCCTCATCTGTAGACTGGAAATAATAATACCTCATAGAATCATTGAGAAGATCAAAAATATAATATATGAAAAATATCTTGCAAACCTCAAAGTGCTGTCTTAATATTAAACTCAGAAAGGGTCTCAGAAATCATCTCACCCACCTCCCTCATTTAACAGATAAGGAAGCAAAGATCCACAAAGGTTAAATGTCTTGCCCGAGTCCCATAATCAGTGACAGAGCTAGATTTTGAACTCAAATGCTATGATTAAATTCTTTTGCTCACATATTTTATTCCTGAGATGTCTCTTTGTTGCAAGGAAGACTTGTGCCTCTTTTGGAAACAGCAGCAAGACTGAATAACTTCAGTTCCCAGGGCTCTGGACTCCATCCTAGAAATGAAGGACATTTAAATACTTTGTAAGTAAGTGAGTAAACTGTAAATATAAAATCAAGAAAGGAAGTCTTACACTGCATTTTAAAAGCTCAGAACAAATCTTACCAATCTACCCTTAGTCTAGGACTGTGACCACACCCTTAGCCTGGCTTGGCAGCTGCTTGATTACTTTTTGCAGTCTTTAAATTCAGCAAATTCCCAAGAGATAAACGGGGGAAGGCGAATAATCAAAGAATTCAAATCTGCATTTAAGGTTGAGTGATTGGAGGTAAGGGTAAGAAATGAGGCATGGTTGGAATAAAGATGGTATTGCTGGTTCTGGTCGCTGATTCTGGTGTGGGTATTGTTAATACCAGTACTGCTGGTGATGGTGAAAGAAAATAGTTTTTGATTTTAATAAATTCATGTGTGTTGGAAGCAAGGACTAGATTTCCTTCCTTCATTCAACAAATAAGTGAATGCATGCTGTGTTCAAGGAACAATGAATAGTCATTTTGACAACAATATAGGGTAAAAAGAGAATTGCAGTAAATAAAACTGGAAAGAAAGTGGCACTAAATGGCAGAGGGGCTTAAATTTCAAGTGAGAGTTTGAACCTTATCTAGTAATGGTGAGCCATTGAAAATTTTAGGGGTAGAGGAGTGACATGATAAGACTTATGCTTTAGGAAAACTCATGTGAAAGTGCTACAATTAAATGAACTGATAATGATCCCTAGCTGTGGTATTCTATATTTATGGGGGCAAAAAGTGGGAGTTAAAGTAATGAAATATAATGAAAAATGATTTGAATGAAAAAAAATTTTACCTGAAACATCAAATGATAATATGTGTATATATGTGTGTATGTGTGCATTACACACACATCTTTGGTTATATAAAATGCACTGAATCTAAGTGCAGGAGATCACAAAGGTCTTTAGTGCAGTTTTAAGCTGTTTTCAAACTACCCTAGGACTTATGGGACATCTAATGCTGGTATTTCCATTCTATAGATGGAAAACCACCACATCTGAGGTTTAGATAGTTGAAGTGACTTGGTCAAGACTATAAAGTTAGTTATTGCCAGCTGTGAACTCAAGTCTTCCCAACAGGTGCATAACTGTTCTCACCAGAGCATCCTTCCTTTCATGGAGACATTTATAATACTAGTGGAAAAATCTAAAATGGGTCCTCTGAAAAATCAATGGAAGTTCATAAGCTATGGACTTAACTGGATGGCAAGCCTTAAAGAATCAGATGGCATGAAAGGTGAGGGAGATAGGAAGAGCATGTGTTGGGACAGGAAGAATTATGTGTTGAAATCATATGTGTACATCAGAATGCAATAAGAAAGTAGGTAAAGAGTATCTTTTAATGCTTAATCAGAGGTTTGCAGATCAACTCAAAGAAGAAAGTTGTAGGCTTTATGGGAAAATTGTGGGTAAGCATTATTTGGAAAACTACAGAAGGAAATTACCAAAGGGAATCAAGAGATTATTAGAAAACACATAATTACTTTCAGAGCACGTTCATCCCTCAGGAATCCTCTTCATCCTCCCCACCCTTGGCCCATAGAAAAATCAGAAACAAAAGGATAGATCCAGCAATAATCCATAACGAGAAAGCAATTTTCTCAGGCTAAGGTACAGTATATCAGCCAAAGCTCTGCATTCCATGACTGGCCTGACCTTTCCTTTGATGTTATTAGGTAATTTCATTGGTCAAAATTTTACAGACTGTGAAATAGCAAGTGGCCACTGAGAAGCCAGAATACTAATAACTTGTCTCATGAGCTTGGGATGCCACTGTGGTTTTTATAATACTTACAATTTGCCATTTACAGAAAGAAATGAAGTTGAACTTTTTGTGGTAGCAAAAAGCTAGAAGGAGAATAAAGGCACATTGATTGGGAAATGACTGAACAAATTCTAGCACATGAATACTATGGGAAGAATGGGAAGAAATGAAGAATATGGAGGACTTTGAGAAGCAGAGGAAAATTTATAGGAATTGATGCAAAATAAAGAAAGCAGAACCAGAGTAATAGGAGTGAAAATAATGTTGAAAGTTGCAGAGCTCTTATTGATGGCCACTCTTGCTCTAGGAGAACAGATGATAAAACATACTTCTCCACTATTTTTAGAAAGGTGAAAGTTGAGAGTTGCAGGATATTGAATATGCTACCAGAGACCGTCACTGTTTGGGCTGGTTTTACTTGCTCATTTTAGGTATTGTTATTTAAAGAACAGAACCCTTGACTTAGAGACAAGAAGACCTGGATTTGAATCCCATTTCATATATTTCATCCTAGCAAGTATCAACTTCTGCTAGTCTCAGTTTCCTCATTTGCAGAATGGCAACAATAATATTAGGATTGTGAGGCACTGACTGCTTGTTCTTGGGCAATTCATTTGTCTTTCTGAATTTTAATTTGCTCTTCTGTAAAATGGAGATACTAAAAACATTTCTCTTATAAAGTAAGTTTAAGGATCCAATTAGACATCAAAGTAAATTTATAAAATATAGTATATACCATATAGTATGTAAAGCATATGCAATATAAATTTTCATCATCACCAAATATAAAGAAATGTCAAGATTTATCATTATTAAAGTTTATTTTTGGGGGGTTATCAATTATACAAGTAACAAAACATTGTATAACTATCATCAAGTTCTCATAGTTAATATAAAATAATAGTTCTAAGTTCAAGAGAGACATCAGAATGGAGAAAAGTGTATCAAGAAATGACTATGATATAAGGACAGAAGTCATCAGTAAAGGAAGGAAGGAGGGAGGGAAAGAAGGAAGGAAGGAAGGAAGGAAGGAAGGAAGGAAGGAAGGAAGGAAGGAAGGAAGGAAGGAAGGAAGGAAGGAAGGAAGGAAAGGAAGGAAAGAAGACCCAACAGAAGATATACTACCCAGCATTCCTTCTTAATTGTAATTAAGCTTCTGTTTGGAGTGATCCTTCTAATGATTTTAGCATTATTTGCACTGCTTTTGTCGTTGGCAAAACCTGGGGATACAGAGGACAGAGAAGATGCTATTTCTAGTCTCCCCACTGGGATTTGGCTCAGACCCGTATTCCTTATTTCTCCCTACAAACCACCATGAGCCCGAACTTTATTGGAAGCTGTACAGAGGACCGCAAAGCCGGCTCCAGCCTTTTCCAAGTTTTACGAGTGACCAATCAGTTGCAGAGCGCAGCAATTGTCCAGATGCACTCATTACATGCTGGGTGCACAGAGACGGGGAGCTATGCTGTGCCAGGGTGGGCTGAGACTCTTGTCAATTCACCAAGCAGGATGTTGCCCATGCAGCAAACAGGCTCGCACGCTGTTGGCGACGGGGTTCTGGCTGCCAAGGTCTGGGCCGGCCGCATCACGGGCACTGCCCCAGAGGTTCAGGCGGTGTTTAATATTCCAGACCACGCCGCAGACTCTATAGCACGGCTCTCGGAGGAAGTCCTCCTCTCCCGGATTGGTGCGCGCTGTTGTTTGGGCACACACACAACCCCTTTTGTTCGGAAATGTTGCGAGCGATCCAGAGAAAGAAGCCTTCTTCACCCTTCTGTCTCAGACATTGGGAAGAAAAGGCTGGCAGAAACGCTCCGGGTCAGAGGGCCCGCCTTGCTAAAAGCCAGTCAGAAGAGGCAGAAATGAGGAAATCCACCAAGAGCCTCGAGCGGAATTGTTCTGTCCTTCCAGCTTGTTATTTTCTCCCCAAACTCCCTCAGACAGCCCACGGAGAGAAGGTTTTAAAATGGGCTGCTCTCAACAGGACTGGTCATTAAGCAGTGAGAAAGTAGGTGTGCTGGTGAGGGCACTGTAAACACCGACTCTCCACTCTGTCCTTTTCAAATGACCAGGAGGCCCTTACTTTGTGAAAAAGGCTGAGCAGTCAAGATGGATTCCTTCTGAAGTAGAGACCCCAGGGTAATTACCCCACTCTCTCCCTGTGGCTCTTCAGTAAGTAATCAGCCTTTCTGAAGCCCAGGCACTCAGAACTCTAAGGCAGGGACATTTCTTATGACCTCCAACTGTCTGAGTGACCTCCTTCCCAGGAAGATAAGAGGCAGCCTGTGAATCCAATCTGGCTGTTAGCCCTTTCCTATTTGACCAACGGTTACTTCCCTTTTCATCATCAAATAAAACCAATGACCTCCATTTTGACTGAGAGAAGGAATCACTGTAGGTCCTCCAAGCAAATGGATTTGTTCTAAAAAAAAAAAAAAAAAAAAAAAAAAAAAAGCCTTTGTCTTCTTAGAGTAATGGTTCAAATATTGTCCTTGCTGTTGTTCTTCTTTTGTTTCGGTCATGTTTGATTCTCTGTGACTCTGGGGATTTTCTTGGCAAAAATATCTAAGGTTGGCCCTTTCCTTCTCCAGGTCATTTTTCAGATAAGGCAACTGAGGCAAGCAAGATTAAGGGAGTTGCCCAGAGTCAAGCAGCTAGCAAATGTCTGAGGCCGGATTTGTATTCAGGAAGATGAATTTTTCTTACTCTAAGCCCAGCATTCTATCCATCACACTGCCTATCTGTTCTGGCACTATCCCTTACTACCTGTGTGATCTTAGTCCACCTCCCCATGGAGTTGTGCAAGCAAGATGTGTAAGCAGCTGTAGGAGGAAAAGGCTGGAAGAATGATGATCCAGGGTACTAGGACACTTTGAGACCAGAAGGGACTGTGCTAGGGAGATGTCCCTTGGGATGCAGACACTAGGGAGAATGAACTTTGACTTTTGGGAACTGTCTTTTTAAACAAACTCTATTCATCTAACTTGCTTAGTTATTTCTGCCTGATGAAGAAATTAAAGTGCTCTCAGCACCCTCTAGGACAAAGTGTCAGTCACCCTGTTCTAATTTCGACTTTGCTGAGCTTGATTTCCTCACTTGATATTGCTGTAGTTGTGTTCTTATTCAAGAACAGGAAACAGATTTTTTATTTTTTTCTTGCTATAACCCTTTCTCAGACACACACACACACACACACACACACACAAGGTTTTTACTTAGGAGACCTTGAATAAGTGCTATTGATCGACTAAAAAGATAGTTACTTTCTTTAATTAGTTCTGTGTGAATGGGATTATTAGAGACAATTCTTTCCTACAACTTGGTTTCCCCAATATTGGGACAAACTGTGTGGGACAAAGTTACATGGTTCTTGGAAACTATGTAAGTGTAGACAATTTGGTTTTACCCCTGCTGTCAGCCCCTCTTTCCTGTAATCCCACCATATGTGTGCATAGAGTTGGCCAGGTGTGTTGAAAAGCATTTGCCTCTGCTCTATGTAGACTTCCCTCCTCCCTCCCTCCTTCCCTTCCTTCCTTTTTTGGTAGCTCCTCTCTGGAATGGATGAAAATGTCTTTGAAGTATCCTTTCTAACACATTTTTCACCCTATACTCTTCTACTTTTCTTCCCTTTCCTCCATTATTTCCTTTCCCTCTCTCAATTAGCTTCCCCAATCATCAATCACAAAAGGCAGAATATAGAAATGTGTAGCATATTTCATTAGGAAATATTTTCCAGGGATTTGATTTTTTAAAAATATGAATAGATATTTAAAGTTCAGTCATACAGAAAGAACATTTTTTTGTATTCATCAAGTAAAATAAAGTAACGAAAACTTGTTTGTTGTAGCGGGGACCCCTTTCATTCAAGACTTGTATTAGATGATGATGATGTTACAATAATGATAACTAGTATTTATAAAATACTTTAATGTTTTCAATTTGTTATATTTGGATCCTTGGAACAATTCTTTGAGGTAAGTGTTATTATTTTTTCTGTTTTATAGATGAGGAAATTGGAACTGATAGAGATTAAGTGATTTGTTCAAGTATCTGATGCCCCTTTTCAACTATCAAATTCTGTGATTCTATAAATTTTATTTTTAGAAAATGAGCAGCTAAATTTCATTCTAAGAATACAAATTGAAAAATAAGACACAAAATAACAAATTTTTGATGTAATAGTAACCACAATTTGCCTGATGATTCTTTTTTTTTATTTTTATTTTTTAAACTCTTTATTTTCAAAACACATGCATAGTTTTCAACATTCACCTTTGCAAAACCTTGTGTTCCAAATTTTTTTCTCCCTCCCTTTCCCTTACCTTCTCCCCTAAGCAGCAAGTAATCTAATATATGTTAAATACTTGCAATTCTTCTACACATATTTCCACAATTATCATGCTGTACAAGAAAAATTAGATCAAAAAGAAAAAAAAAATGAGAAAGAAAACAAAATGCAAGCAAACAACAACAAAAAGTAAAAATGCTATGTTGTGACCCACAGTTCTGTCTCTGGAACTGGCCTGAATCACCTTGCTATTAAAAAAAGCCACATTCATCAGAATTGCATGATGTTTATCTTTAACTTGATAATAAGCTATCTCAAATTGACCAAAATGGGTTTCTTTAATTTCCTGTCTTGGAGGATGAGACCAGGTATTATGGACTTAAATTCTTCGATTATGTCCTTGTAATTAAAATCAAATCTTGAACACAAGTGAGTATTGTCAGGACCTTGTACATATTTGGGTTTTGTGTTGTTTATCATGCAACAGTTTGAAAATGGCTATTTCTCTTGAACAATTTGTAAGAGCTAAACCTAAAGCACACTCAGTTGACTTATTTGTAAAGGGCCTGGGATGTGGAAGATTGAAATAATTTCTTTAACCAATCATAGTGTTTGTACCGTTCATCAAATACTTTGATGACAAATGAACAGATCTCTCATGAATCCAAAGCAATCTGATTTCAGCCTACGACTCATCCAAGGATACTTTAAATTTATTTGCAATGATTCTCTGATCATTCTTGTCAACACCTAAGCTTATTAGTTTTCCTATTACAGTGACAACTTTATAAGTCTTCTGTTCAAATTGCTGGTTAATGTCAGTAATCACTCGGTCTAGGAATTGGTAAGGTAAAGTTAATTCTCTCCTCTTTCTCCTGTAGGAATCTCAAACATGTCATCAATATAAGAGGACATTTTTCTTTTATTAATGGGGGGGATTGATAGATAGTTCTCTATACATTTTTTAATCTTACCATGGAGAATTGAATGAAAACATTCTTAGCCACTTCTTATCACAAAGTCACAGAAGCTTTTCTACCCATTGTTGGGTAAATAAACTGAGTCTGGAACTTGACTGGTCTTATTCACCTTTATCATCATCTGAAAAAGCAGAATTATATAAGGGGCAAAGATGGCATTGAAAAAAATCTAAATCATGGATAAGACTCCTGCCTATTGTTTTAACAAAAAACCAGCTGAGCTTTTCTAGTAACTCCTTGTGAAGCTTGTAAAACATTAGAGTATTTATGTTCTCCAGAAGCTATCACTTATATATATTCTGTATTCTCAACTTGTGTTTGACGATGACTAAGTCTTCAGCCTTCTCCTGAAATCTTTTCTGTTACTATATGCTGAACAGAACTTCTCTCCAATTAAACAATCAAAAAGCATTTAAAAAACTACAATGTTCCTAACTCTGTACTGGGTATAAAATACTCTTTTTATGGTTTGTTGCTGAGCAAAGCCTACATAGTTCTGAGAGATAGTTAATGAAATAGTTAATCTCTGATTCAGAGTTCTGAGTTAAGATTCAAATATTGCTGATTTTTGAAGGTAACAAGATGTAATAAGCCTGGGGAATTAGAGACATACGAATCTCTTTATGGATTGAAGGGATAAATGTAATTTATTTGATATTAGACAAAAGCTTAGAACTTGATTACTAATCAAAGATTAAAGTCGTGTCATTTACAGAAAAAAGTAAAGTCTGAAACCAGAAAGACAGATTTCAAAACTGTATCAAATAATCTGTAGCTAGAACTGATAAATATTACAGTGACCAGTGAGTAAGTAATTGAATAGAGAAGTTTGGAAACAGAAAGCATCAAAGAAGTAAGCCAGAAAATCAACAAGTTTGACTAAAATATTGTATTCAAAAATACTGTGGATCAACTCAATTTAATAGTTATTTAATACAAAAGCTTTATTTATGTAGGAGGTTTTATAGACTATTTATGGACTATTGAATTGTGGAGGTTTTTTTAGAAGAGTGTGACCATTATGTATCACAGATACTAAGTATATTGGTGAGAGAATGTGACCCAAATTTATAAATGGGTTAAATTGTATTTTTATTATTCATGTATTTTTATAATGTATGAGTACTGCTGATATTATTGTTTCTTTTGCTTTATTCCTAAGTAAATAGTATATTACAGTCATGGAATATAGCCAGTACAAAAGCACTAAGGTAGAGCATAAAATGCCATATGTAAAGAACAGAGAGAAGAACAGTTTGGTTAGACTACAAAGTTACAAGAAAATAATATATAATGAAAATTTTAAGATAGATTATGGTCAAGATGTGACATGCTCTAAAAGCCAAAGAAAAGAGTTGAAAGGAGAAGTTTTTTCCTAGAAACAACAGGGAGTCACTGAAGTTCATTAAATGTTGATTGATATGGTCAAATCTGTGATAGAAAATCACTTTGGGGATAGCTAGATGGTTCAATGAATAGAGCACCTCCCCTGAAATCAGGAGCGTCTTAGTTCAAATCCAGCCTCAAACACTTCCTAGCTGTGTGACACTGGACAAGTCAAAAACAATTATATTGAAAAGTTATTATTAAAATATTTTAAAATCAAATTAAAAGACAATATTATTATTGTTGCCATTTAAGATGCTTTATTTTTACATCTCTAATTGTATTGCTTCATCATATATCTTTCCTTTGAACTACTTATATTCTCTGTCTAATTAAGTAAGATCAGGGTCTTTATGGATTAAAAAATCATTTTGACAGTAGGGAGGAAAAAGTGTCAAGAAACCAATTAGGATAAAATCTTAGCAAACAGATAAAATCTAGCAAAGAGGAGATGAAAGACTGATCCAGAGTAGTAGCTGTGTGAATAGAAATGCAAGATAGAAACAGAAATGCAAGAATCAGATGCAAGAAATGTTGAGGAAATAGAAAAGTCAAGCTTTGGCAAATAATCAGATGAATTTCCATGGAGAGAAAGTGAGGAGTTGAGGATTGCTCAAAGATTACAAACCTGAGAAATGGAAGAATGATGATGTTTTGGCTTAAAACAGAGAAGTTTGGTAAAGGGGTAAGTTGAGGTGGGCAAGAAGAAATAGAATGAGTTCTGTTTTGCATGAATTGAGTTTAAGATGTTTCCAAGTCATGCAGTTTGAAACATCCAATATGCATTTGGTGATAAGGAGTTGAAGCTCAGGAGAGATGCTTGGGATGGAGATTTTATAGATATAGACATCTATATTTAGATAGCTCTCCATATATATGTATGTATGTATCTCTATATCTATATCTATATCATCTCTCTCTATCTAAGTTTTTGTATTGAACTCATGGAAACTGATAAGGCTATAAAGAGAAAGAATATAGGGATAAAAGACAGTGGGCAAAGGACAGAATCTTGAAAAATACTTAGGGACATATGAATGGTGGGCCAGCAAAGAAATCTGAGAAGGAATGGCCAGATAGGCAGGAGGAAAACCAATAGAGAGAAGTATTATGAAAACCTGAAGTAGAAAGATTACCCAGAAGGAGAGATAGTTATTAGAGAGAGCAATAAGAATGATGACTGAGAAAAGATCTTCAGATTTGACAATTAAGGGATTATTGATCATTTAAGGGAAAGAAATTTCATTTGAGTGATGAGATTAAACTATAGATTGAAAAGATTTGAAGGATAAGTGGAAGAAGAGGAGATATAGGTAATGAGTAAAGGCAAATTTTTCTAACCCTCTGAGTGAGAATAAAAGAGGAACTACTAGACAATAGCTTGTTCAAAAATCTGAACAACATGAGTAGAAAAAAATAAGACAGTTTATTTGCAGTGCATCTACTGGGATAAAGTTCTGACAAAATATATAGCTATTCAGTCCTGAATTCTAATACTGGGATTCTGTTTCTTCACATTTTGTGTTCCGCTACTGTACACACATACTTCCTCTTGCACCCATTCCAGCTTTTGCCATATGAACTATAATCAAATCAATACTATCATTGCAGCTAGAAAAATCATGTCTGTCAGCTGTATATCATTCGACTAACAACTGGAATCTTGGAATCCTTCTTTGGAATGGTGGGCTCTGAAATCTGGATTTTCACTTTTTCTCGCCTGGATCCAGGCTTCCATAACACTCTCACGTTACCGCTACTCAGACCTCCATCAGACCTTGGAAAAAGCCCCTGAGTTGCCAGATACTTTTATGAGGACATTTGCAATGGTCTTCGAAGAATTCTGACTTGTTTCCCACTGTTACCTTTAGACGCTTTTTTTTACTCTTTTCTTCAACAATCTTTATTATTTTTGAAGTTTACTCAATCAAAAATTTCCATCCAAAACAAATTATGAGATTGAAGCATACCAAACCATGCCATTGTTCCCATCTTTCTCAAATAAATCAATTTCTAACTCATCATTTTTGTCTTTCCTCCAATTCCTGTCTTTAATATTAGGGGTCCTTAATTTCCATATAAATGCTCCCTAAACTCCTTATCTTTCCTTCAGCTTTCATGTCCTTCATGCAATTCAGTCACACATTAGGGATGGTCACACCATCAATCTATCACCCACAAGTGTTTCCTAGTTGGAAACTTGACATTTCAAACTGATTGTCCCAGAGACTTCTCAAACCTCACATTTTCAAATTAGTAATCTTTTTCCTGAAAGACTCTCTTCTTTTCACTCCCATTTTGCTTGAAGGTCCTATTGTTCTTCTAGTCTTTCAGGTCTATAATTTTGCCATTGTTCTCAACTCCTCATTCTTTCTTATCCCATAAATCCACTAAATTTCCAAATCATGCTTCTACCTTTTCTACCTTTTCTACATTTCTCATATCTGAGTCCTTCTTCACTAACACAACTACTCCTTTAATTTAGATCTTCATTACTTCTCATTAAGATTTTTTCAATTTTTTCAATTTTGTCATCTGCTTAAGTATTTCCCTACTGATCTCCTTTTCGGATCCTGACTCCCAGAAACTTCACCACCATTACTCATCTGCCTTCCTACCCTTGCTCCTGACTTTGGATTTTACTTTCTTGCCTCTATCCATTATAAATTTCCCTTAATATTTCATCCCCCACTTTTCA
The DNA here is from genome assembly GCF_016432865.1 of Antechinus flavipes. Taxonomy (NCBI): domain Eukaryota; kingdom Metazoa; phylum Chordata; class Mammalia; order Dasyuromorphia; family Dasyuridae; genus Antechinus; species Antechinus flavipes. Next base: position 79,074,086 of record NC_067403.1, on the reverse strand, counting down.
AATTCCTAAATAAATTAATTAATTGAGAGAGTATTGTCGTTTTTTTATTATATTGACTGGAACTATCCATGAGCAAGTAATCCAATTATTTATGTCTGTTTTAAGTAGTACAAAGAATGTTTTATAATTACCTATACAATGGTGAATCTTGGTAGATACCCTCCCAAATATTTTATAACTTCTATATCTATCTCAGATAAGATTTCTTTTTCTAAATCTACTTAGTAGGCTTTATTGGTCATTCATAAGAATACTAATGATTTTTATAGATTTATATTCCATAACTTTGCTGAAATTATTTCAGTTAATTTTTATTAACTTTCAAGAATTTTTAAAAACTATAACATCTTATATTTGCAAAAAATGATAACTTTATAGCTAGCAATTTCTTCTTCCTCCTCTTCCTCTTCCTCCTCCTTTTCTTCTTCTTTTTGCTGAGGCAATTGAGCTTAAGTGACTTGCCCAGGGTCACACAGCTAGAAAGTATTAAGTGGCTGAGGTCACATTTGAACTCAGATCCTCTTGACTTCAGGGCTGGTGCTCTATCTACTTCACCACCTAGCTGCTCCTCTCAAAGGTATTCTTTTTTTTTTTAATAACTTTTTATTGACAGAACCCATGCCAGGGTAATTTTTTACAGCATTATCCCTTGTACTCTCTTCTGTTCTGATTTTTTCCCTCCCTCCCTCCATCCCCTCCTCCAGATAGCAAGCAGTTCTTTACATGTTGAATAGGTTACAGTATATCCTAGATACAATATATGTGTGCAGAACCAAACAGTTCTCTTGTTGCACAGGGAGAATTGGATTCAGAAGGTAGAAATAACCCGGGAAGAAAAACAAAAATGCAAGCAGTTTATATTCATTTCCTAGTGTTCTTTCTTTGGGTGTAGCTACTTCTGTCCATCCTTGATCAATTGAAACTGAATTAGCTCTCTTTATCGAAGAGATCCACTTCCATCAGAATACATCCTCATATAGTATCATTGTTGAGGTATATAATGATGTCCTGGTTCTGCTCATTTCACTCAGCATCAGCTCATGTAAGTCTCGCCCATCCTCTCTGTATTCATCCCACTGGTCATTCCTTACAGAACAATAATATATTCCATATATTCCATAACATTCATATATCACAATTTACCCAGCCATTCTCCAATTGATGGGCATCCATTCATTTTCCAGTTTCTAGCCACTACAAACAGGGCTACCACAAACATTTTGGCACATACAGGTCCCTTTCCCTTCTTTGGGGTATAAGCCCAGTAGAAACACTGCTGGATCAAAGGGTATGCACAGCTCTCAAAGCTATTCTTAAAACTATATTGCTGTTACTGTATACAACATTCTCTTGGTTCTGCTTATTTTGCTCTTCATTATTTTATAAGGCTTTAATTATTCTGTAGTTTTCTATTTTTCTCATTTGAACTCCTGAAACATATGCAGACATAGTAGAAGATGCACCATCACAACAAACAGACATTACTGATGACCAACTCTGAGAATGCTGAGAATGTCATTTAAGTGGTCAAAAATAGACTGAACATTAATCGTTAGTCGTCTCTGAAAAGACACATGTTCAACTAGGCTATACTTTTCATTGTCAAAACATAATGCCAAAATGGAGATACTTTCATGGTGTCCACAATGAATGGTGTCATCAATTATTGAAACCATTTTTCCACTTAGTAATGACACAATCTTTGATTGCACAGCATTGTATGGGGACACAAATCATTTTGGACATGATTGCTCAAGCAAAATTTCAAGGAGATTACAGCACATGCTTTGCCATTATGGAATCCTATTTTTGTAGCATATTGACTAGTTTTAGAAGGAATTTTTTTCAAGACCATCAGCTTTTTTTTAACTGTAACCCCTGAGTGGTCTCTTAGCTTTCTCCAAGCTTAGATCAATGTCACATCATTCCTTTATTATATACCTTGATTACAGCACTGTTTTCACTTATAGAAGTAAACCTGCTTGCCCTTATTAAAATACTTCAATAGATTTTTTTCATTAAAACCCAATCATGAATGATAGTTCAACATATAAGATTTTGACAATTGGTGGTTTGAAAGGGGAAAACATTCTTTAGCCCTATGTCAGTCTCAAATTACCTTATATATAAATATTGGATCAATGTGGCCTTTGCTGAATCACTAGAAGTAAGAAATAATAGTAAAAGCAAATTTCCTTTATTAGTCTATATTACAATCATGTCTACTTTTTATACCAACCAGACTTAAAACTGCTTTGTTTATTCTTTATTTTACATCTAGGAAATATTCTTATTCTCTTGGCCACTAAGGAACTCTCTGTAACTGAAAAGGGAATTTGAATCTATTCTGTGGAACATCACAGAGCAGGTCAACAGACTGAATGTTTGATGACTGAAGGGGAACTACACTGACTTGATTGAAGAAATGAAATTTCTGTCTGTTGGTGATACTCATGATTGTATAGGTCTTAACAAAGGAGTTCATGGTATTTGTACTATCAACAGTATAGTCATTATAATTCAGTCTGTGCACTTCTATTCTTATCATAATAATGAACTGACCCATGTGTTAAATTAAAAGGGGGGATCATGATTGAATTAAAATGGAAAGCCATGGACTTTCTATGATATTTCAATAGTATAAACATGACAAAGATTATAAACACTGTAGAAGTTATACTCGGAATGCCTAATTAGTTCCTTGCTTTTACTAAAAGGGTAATCAGAGAGAAGGGAAGAGAACAATGATACTCCAGCACCACAGTCATGGGGATGCCTGTTGCAAGAATACTCTGGCTTTTCTATACAATTCTAGCGTGTTTCACCAAATACCAAATAGATATTGGAATATATATATATATATATATATATATATATATATATATATATATATATATATATTCCATTAAGGCTGCCCTAGATTATTTTGTATTGATGCTGGTGAGGTAGAGATGAAAGATTCCCTTAGCCATTCTCTTATAAAAGACTCTCATTTTACAAATGAGTAAATAGAGGCCCAGAGAAATGTAAAATATCTTACCTGAGGTCACACAGTGGTCAAGGCAGGATTATAAATTAAGTTACACCAGACATACTATAACCTTAGGACCATAGATTTCCATTTGGAAGGGACCACAGAGATTAGAGGTCCTTACCTAATCTGATCCCCTCTTTTTTACATATGAAAAAGCCAAGACCCAGAGAGGTTGAATAATTTGCCAATGAAACAACAGATATACTAGGAAATCTGGAAAAAGTTGGTAAAAGGAAAAGTGTTGCCAAGGTTTGGTAGAAGAGAAAACCATTCCACTTCCTCTGTTCCCCAGCCATTACCTTCATTTACTCAATAAGCACTTAGTCAGTATTTATTATGTATTAAGTATTAAGTATTGCACTGAGCCAAGAAATTCACTTTCTACACAGGATCTTACATTGTAATGGGCCTGGGATGGTTCCTCGCATGCAGAGAATTTGCCTCTGGATTATCTCCTATTCCAAAGGACCATCAAGTATCATTGAGGGTAATATTAAATCATCAATATCCAGTTGGGACAGATCATACATAAATGTCTTTTTAGTCATTTTTTAAAATATTGGTCTCTCCATCTTGCTCAGACTAAAATGAAGGAGGGCCCCATCCCACCACTAGTTGACTTGGGAACTCCTATCTGCTCTATTTCTCATGTAAGCTAATTCATTCTCATTAGCCAACCTTGTGGCCCCTTGCTCCCAGCAGACCATCATATCAACCTTGTACATACCACATTGTTATAGTTCACTTCATTTCAGAATTCTCCAGTTCAAGAGACCCACCGACCTCAGCCTCTCTAGTGCCGAGATGACAGATATATGCTAACTTGTCTAACAAGCCTTTTATTGAAAAAATTATTGACATATTTTGCTTTTACATCACCCAAATTTTCCCTGTACTCCTCTCCAAAACCATTCTACACAACAAAGAATGAGCTTCCTAGTTTGGTGTTCAGACAGCTGGATATTGGGGAGACTGTTTTCTGAGCTGTGTTGGTAGGGGGGATTTGTATGTGTCTAGATGAGACATTTTTAAGGCTTGTTTTTTGGAAGCTAGGAAAAACAGACCTACTGGTATTGCTCAAGCATATTATATCTGGTGCCTCTCTCTCCCTCTGTGAGCAAGGAAGATGGAACAGAGCTTAGGTGAGATTTTTGGTTTTGGCAGATTGAAATTACTTTCTAAGGACCACGGATTTATGAGCACCCAATGCTATATTTCATGCTGACCTGGTCCCTCCTGAATTACTTGAGGTCACATAGCAAAACTCAATAGCATCAACTGCTGTTCACATACATATATTTCTTTATAGAATCAATTTGATTCTGTTCAAGAAGCAGTTAGTAAGCACCTACTATTTACCAGACAACAGACTAGATTCCAAGGAGACAGAGACAAGCATGAAAAAATCTCCAGTCATTTTACCAGGAGGAAGCAAAATGTATGTGTGTATATATAATATGTAAAATATAACGATATATAAGATATATAAAATATATATAAGATATATCTTATACATAAGATATATTATATATATATAATATATATATTATACATTTATATAAGTAATCTTATATATATGAGATATATAAAAATCAAGATATTTCTAAGTAAGACATAAGGACTGTGTCTATGATTTCATTGACATAAGGAACTCCCAGGTAAGGGAAGTCTCTCTATCAATGCAGATTGGCACTTTCTCTGAAACTTACAGTTTTAGAGAATTGTCTAGAGCACTGGGTGATTGGGGGGACTGGGTGGTGTTAAATAACCTACTCAAGTTAGTATCAGTCAGAGGCAAAATTTGACCCTTAGGCAAGCTCTCCTTAATCTCTACTCTGTGACTGAAGAGGTCCAAGAGAAGCCCTGTGCAAGAGGCTATGCTTGGAGCTTTAAGTGGAGAATTGAAAATTCCTTCTCCATAACAGCCTTATGAGGCCAATTATTATCCCAATTTTATGGATGAGGGAACTGAGCCTTGGAAAGACTAATAAATTTACCTACAGTCATTCAGTCAGGAAATGGCCCCACTCAATAAAATCCAGTGGTTCCTTATCCCCTCCTGAATCAAACAGACAGAAGATCTCTGACATTCAGAGTCCTTTGTAGTTTACCCACTATCTTTCCAGGCTACTTATATCTTCATAGACCTATGCTAGAGTCTTCCAATCTCATGTTGGTCTGATCAGACGCAGTCCAACACACTATATCTTAACCCTGACATAGTGATGTCATTCTGGTCCTCTTTAAGACAGCTACCAACCAACCTTATACTTTAACTGTGTACCCTGTGTTGCAGTGACAGTGGCTTCCTTGAGGTTCCTTAAACAAAACTCTTCATCTCCTGAATCCAGACATTTTCACTGACTCTCTGCCTTATCCAAAATGTTCTCCTTCCTCCTCTCCACCTGCTGGCTTTCCTGGCTTCCTTTCAACTAAAATCCCCCTTCAACCAGAAGCTTTTCTCATTCTCTCTTAATTTTAGTCCTCCTGTCTGTTGGTTATTTCCACTTTATTCTATGTTGAGTTTATATGTACTTATTTGTTTGTACATTGTATCTCCCCCATCAGACTGTGACCTTTTTTTTTTCTTTTAAATTTTTTATTATTTAATAATTTATTTCCCCCAGTTACATGCAAAACAATTTTTAATATTTGTTTTTAGAAATTTGAGTTACAGATTCTCTCCCTTCCTCCTCCCACATTGAGAAAGCCATGTAAAGTTATGCAAAACATTTCCATGAAAGTTATATTATGAAAGAAAACAAAGATTTCCACTCTCCCCCCCCAAAAAAGAACTCAAAAATAAAGTGAAAAGCATATGCTTCAATCTGTATTTGGGCACCATCCTTTTTAGAGCATTTTTCATCCTAAGTCCTTCAGTGTTGTCTTGGATCATTGTATTGCTGAGAACAGCAAAGTCATCCATAGGTGATCATCTTACAGTATTGCTGCTACTTTGTACACAGTATTGTCCTCCCCTTTAGAATCTAAGATTCTGGCAGGGACTTTTTAAAAATTCCCAGCGCATACTTAGTACAATGCCTAATCCTTAGGAAGTGCTGAATAAATCTTTGTTGAATGACCAACTGAAGTGGATTCAAAGCTTGGCTGGACCACTTGCAGTGATCCTGAGCAAATTATTTCATCTCCAAAGCCCTCAGTTTCCTCCTCTGTAAAATGAGAGGATTGGATTAATTGACCTCTGGGATCATTTCCAACACCCTCGGTGATCCTAAATCCAAGAGCTGAGGCTCAGATTTAGCTCTTGTGCCCCTACGTCCAGTGTCCTTATCTGACCACGCTGTCCCTCTGTGGAATAAGAATCATAATACAAAACCCCTCAACAACCATCTTTTCATAACACCAGTTGTGCAGCTGCCTCGTCCTTTATTTCCCAAAGGAGAAAAGGCTGGGGGCAGTCCTTTGTCAGCATTTCTAAGCTGTGGGAACATCTCTTTCCAGAGCCCTGCCTCCAAATTGTGTCCTATTTGCCAGTACATGCAACCAGCTTCACAGGGACTCAGATAACCTTCTCGTGATGGTGGAGTGTGTACGTGAAGAAGCAAGAAGAGACCCACAGGAAACATCTATCATCTGCGTTTGCTGGCTCACTATGTCAGTCCCATTAGTAGGATAATAAGCTGCTGTTGACACAGCACCATCTTTTAAAAATCAAATAGAAGCAAACTGCAGTGGGAGAAATATTGCAGATAAAAAGTCCATTTTCCAGACTGCTTAAGAGCCAACAGTCTATTTCCTTTAAATCCTTTCATTGATTATACTGTCTTAAGAAGTTTAGCCACTTCGGAGGCTAGATACCTAGTGCTCATTTCATCCCTCATCACCTCCTCTCCTCCTCACCCCCTAATTACATACAAGCTTAAGATTCAGGGAAGATTAGAAAAATTCTTCTTGGGACTGATTTTTCTTGACCTCACCCAGTCTGTACATAGGACTAATTGCTTTGGTTTCTCTTCTGGGTCTTCAACCAACTTAGGTTCCTATGCATGAAGTCTGCTTCAAAAATGAATTTAGGTAGCTGGAAGGCACAGTGGTTAGAGTGTCACGTCTGGAATAAGTTCAAACCCAGTTTCGGGGGGGCAAATCATTTACCCTCTATTTGCCTCAGTTTCTTTAAAAATAAAATGGAAATAATCATAGTACCTTCCCCCTATGTTTGTTGTGAAGGTCAAATGAGAAAATATTTACAAAGTGCTTTTACAGTATCTGGCACATAGTAGATAATATGTAAATAAGTTTTTGTGAGGTGGTCGTCATTTCATGAGCTCCACATAGATAACAACAAAATATTATTTATGCAAGATCAGAACCTTCTACAAAGGTAGACTCTTCAAGGAGCATGATTTCAGGGATCCAGGAAGAACTACCTATCCCTACCCCTTTCAAATATACCAATTTCATATCATCACATCATTTTAAGCACACTAACGTATTTAAGATTGTATCTTAATACAATCCTTTTTAAATACACTATCTTTTAAACTTTATGCTTTAAATATACTATACTTCATAATTTATGATATGGAAGATTAACTGGTCATGGGAAGGGTAAATGAGAAAAAATCTATGATTTCATTGATATAGGGAGCTTCTCCATTAAGAAGAGGACCACACAGCCAATACATGTCAATGACAAGACTTGATGTATCAGGCTTATTGCTCCAAGCTGCTTCTAAAAACTACTTAATTTAATAGCATAAATATCTACAAATTTTTAATTTTGTTTTTTATTTTAGACATTCACTGAAAATGTTTTAGTCCAAATTTTTGCTTCCCTCTTGCCTCTTTTCCACTCACTGAAAAAACAAGCAATATAATACCAATTATACATGTCAAGTCATGCAAAATATATTTACAGATTAGTCACATGACAAAACAAGAAGAAGAAAAAGTAAAAGAAAAAGGAAAGTGAAAAAGCTACATTTCAATTTTCACTCAAGAGTTCATCAGTTCTCTCTCTGGAGGTGAATAGGATTTTCCATTGCAATTGTGAGACTAATAGATTCTTTAATATATTATAGATATTATCTAGGAAGGTCCTTAGAGATCTGTCTCTACCCATGCTGTCATTTTAAGATGATAAAGTTGAGGGCCAGAGGGGTTAAGTGATTTGCCTAAAGCTATATGAGTAATAATAGCCAATATTCATATAGTTATTTATGATTTCCAAAGTACTTTGTCTATATTGTCAACAAGCATTTATTAATATGCCAAACACTATACTAAAATAAACAGTGGAGTGGAGAATAGAACCCAGGAATTGCTATAGAATTTAGTCTTGTTCTCATTCTTAAATAGCATTCTAGGAGTCGGTTTGGTAAAGGTAAATAGTGATTTAATTCAGTCTCCTCCTCCTCCCCCCATTTGGTTCCAGGTACAATCCACTATTAAATAACAGTGCCTCTTTAAGATATATACAGTGAAAAACCTCTAAGAGTTGAGCATGCAATTGCATATCATAGTCTGAACAAGAAGCATTATTCATTCACTTGATCTTTCCTGCATGGACTGTCAGGTCAAACTTTTTTAAATGATTATGGATCTCACTTAAGAATCTCTACAGTATCAGAAAGGCCTGGAAGGACTTACATGAACTGATGCTAAGTGAAATGAGTAGAACCAAGAGAACAACCTACATAGCAACAATAAGATTATGTGATAATCAATGTGATGGAAGTGGCTCTCTTCAACAATAAGAAGTCAAGTCAGTTCTAATGGTCTTGTAATGAAGAGAGCCATCTGCACCCAGAGAGAGGACTGTGGAGGCTGAAAGTGGATCGCAACACAGTATTTTTACCTTTTTTGTTGTTGTTTGCTTGCTTTTTTATTTACTTTCTCATTTTTTTTCCTTTTTGATCTGATTTTTGTTGTGCGGCATGATAAATGTGGAAATATATTTTTTTTTTAAAAAAGAGACTCTACAGTTGTTCTAGAGCTTATTACAATCAGTAAATCATTATTGGAGTGAAGAACTATCTGTAGAGAATCCTACTTCCATTTGGATTCTATCCTTGACAGTAGCAAATGTTGTTCACAAGCATAAGTTTACTTGCCCTTTGTTTCTTTGGATATTAAAGATCAGAGGATCATCTAAAATAATTGTTTCTAGTTGTTATATATTTCAATGATTCTTATAGAATTGGGTGGAAAGTAGTTTGTTGTAAGAGACCCTATAAGGTGCTGTTTTATTTTACCATAATAAATTCTTTTTAAAATGATCAACAAGAAATTGATGTAGTATGATCTTATATTTTTGACATCTTTTAGTTAATTGTGTACTAATAATATGTGGTCTAATGTGTGCCTATTCCTTTCTAGTACTATCATCAAAGATGTTCATCAAACTAATCTTGTGAAATTATATAAGCAGTTTACTACTATCCTGGCAGGATAGAATGAATTAGCAGTCACTTAGATGGTGCAGTGCATGAGTGCTGGTCCTCGAGTCAGGAGGACCTCAATTCAAATGTGGCTTCATATATTTACTAAATGTGTGACCCTGGGCAAGTCACCAACCCCATCTGCTTCAGTTTCCTCATCTGTAAAATTAGCTGGGGGATGCAATAAAAAACCACTTCAGAATCTTTGCCAAGAAAACCCCAGATGGGGTCTTGGAGAGCAGAACACAATCTTAGCAGGCGCTCTTTTAACCCAGTTTCTCTCTGTGTTTGTTTGTCTTTCTTCTCCCCTTCCTCCACCCCAGAGCTGTTATTATTGAGTTATTTGATTGGTTTAGAATGCAGGACTCAAGACTATAATCCTGTAAGTTCAAGGACATCCATTTCTGGGAAATAGAACCAGTGGACACATTTTATTTGCTCAGTAAATAGAGAGTAATTTTCACCTTATGTGTAACTGGGCTTTGTACACATCCAAATGACTGAAGATGAAGGCATCCTTTGGGGAGATAGCAGGGACAACCTTCTGGGAAAAATCATCTTGCATTCCCTACTGTTTGAGTGGGAACAATATCTTTCCATTGGCCACAGAACAGGCTGTGTTTAAAATTATCAGACTATAGTAATCTTGTTCCTTTCTGCTGGCAATGTCCAAGAGGTAAAGGTTCTGTTCACCCAAAGCATATCTCATACATTGAGTGAGGTGAGGGAAGGACTATCTTCCCTATCTCCCTCAGAAGTCCTCTATTCTCAAGAACCTGATTTGGGGCTTTTGTCTATTTTGGCTGCCCTTTTTCAGTTCTAGGCAGAGAGGATGGAGTCCCCATACCAGAAAGCAGCCTTGAAACCTGGATTTCAGACCGGATATTGCTGCTTCTCAATAGAGAAGACAAGGTGCCAGAATACAGTGGGGGGTGGGATAGGAAGTGGGATGCTGTAGACCGGGAAGTTGGTGGGAATGTACACAAGTGTACACACACATGTATACATGTATATGTCACAAATATGTATATACCTCACTGATTTATGTGGGTGTTTGAATAGATATACATGTACATGCACACATAATATGTGTGTGTATGTATGTTCCTGAACTAAATTAAGCTGTGAATCTCCTCTCTCTAGAAAGTGAAATGGTATAAGGGGCAAACGTAGTATTATGCCCCCTTGTGTTTAAGGAAGAATGTTTGTATATTTCTATTTGTTATATCTTTGAATTAATTTTTTTTTCAAAAAAAGGAAGTTGACTATCAAGTGGTTAAATGGAACTAGGGTGCTGGGAACCCAAAATGTTGGGAGAACAAAAATCTATGGCAGATTAAGTCAATAGCAGAGGCTAGACAATTTCTAGGGTATCAAAGAACTCTGGGAGGAAGGCAAAATATAATTTGCCTGTCCTTCAAATGGTGGAACCCAGTGTAAGCACTATTACATATATTTCTTCCTGAACTGTTCTAGAAAGAACCTGAGTTTGCATGGAGTACAAGGATCTTGATCCTAACCTGGCTTTTTTCTAGTCTGGCAAACTCAAGTAAGTAAGAGAGAGAGTTACCTCCCTGAATTTTGTGCCTTGTGTATAAATTTTGGGAATTAGATTACATCATCTCTAAGATCCCTTCTAGTTTGAAGCTGTCTTAATCCAATGTGTCCATTTAACAGACAAATAAACGAAGGCCAAGAAAAATGATGGTCACTCATCCACAGTCACACTAGAAGTGTCCAGGACAGAATTCAGGCCTCTTAACTTGCCATGCAGTATTTATTTTTTCTTAATTCTATTTCAATCCTTTACCCTCCTCTATTTCCTTTCCATTTTCTTCCATCCTCCCTCCCCCGGATCCTTCATGTATTTCTCCCTTTTATTCAATCCAACTGGCTTTGGAGCAAAGCTGCTATTTTAGCCAGATACTTTTGTGACTGTTTCTATTGGCCTGAAAAGAAAGCAGCCCCAACACACCTGACTTTCCTCACTCTTTTTTCGAAGCTATGGCATTTGGGTTTGCTTCCTCTGCTCACTGAACAGTCCCATGTTTCCGTTTTTTTCTTTTCTGTTAAACTATTGATTGCATCTCTTGGCAGCTGATGAGTTGCTTTGATGCAGAGATATGCTGGAGTTTCTAAAGGAGGGAGAGCATCCATGGGCGGGGGCAGACACAGCTGTTTGAAGAATTCCTTGGCCCTGACCATGGTCCTGAGCAGAGGAGCGAGAGTGCTGCATTCTCACAGGGCTCTCTGGTGGATCTTTGAACTGTCTCTTTCTGGTGGGGAGAGAGAGGAAAGATGGAAGGACTTCCAAACAAAGATCTAAGTAATGACATTTGATCTATAGGTGTTTGTTATTGCACTCAAAAGAATTTCCTGATACAACTGGTATTATAATGAGTGGACTTTGTTCCTTTCCCTAAATCAACGGAAGATATTGTATTTTGAAGGTTGTTGAGATTTTTAAAAATCACCTTCTTTGTCTCTTGCTCTCAGCATATGGGGTTTCCCCTAGTCTGTTGGAGTCGACTTAGAGATGAAGGAAATAGTTCTTCCTGGGGACCCTGACTTCTCTAAGTAGCTCTGCAGTGGTACAGTGGAAATCTTAATGTGCAGTGCTGTGTTTTAATAGACTATTAAGCTCCACATTACATATTAGATTGTGATGGTACAATTGCAAGGAATATCAAAGATGTGGTCTCTGGAAAGCACTACTTACTATAATGGAGAGATACAACAATTAAGCAAAAATCTGTGTAGCTAAAAGAGGCCGGGGGAGAAGAGACTCAGATAGAAACAAAGCACTTGGGAGGGGGGTTGTCTGTTTGTTTATTTCTTGAGCACCTTAAGTCACAAGGACAGGTACAAATCAGCTCTGACCAACTCAGCAAAAGATCGGGTTTTTTTTTTTGTTATTCTTTGGAAGAAATTTTCTCCTTTGTACCTTCAAGTTTCTAGGTGACCTAGTCCTCCAGCAACCTACATAGCTAACCCCAAGGTTGAGATGACTTTTAGGGATGAAACCATTTGTCTCAGTTTCACAGGGCAAGCTCACTGCAATCTGTGATCCATGGAGTCTGAGAACTAGGTGGGGAAAGCTCTCAGGTAAAAGATGGCTCCATCTGAGGATTCTTCTCCTCCTCAAAGCCAAGATGTCAAACTGCAGCTTTCAACAATGGATAGGGAGGTCCAGGAATGATGTTTCTGTCTTATCTTTGCCCTGGAGAATGGAATTCTTTCCAAACCTTGAAAAAAGCTTGAATCTAATGAGATAGGAATTAAAAGGCTCCATTCAACTATGATGAAGAGAAAAATTATAGGGCAGGTATTCAATCTGTATAATTCTATACAAGGAACAAAATGCCAGTGCCAGAGATGTATATGCAAACCCTACTTTGGATTAAAGCCCTTAACTGCATTTTAAACAATCTATCTAAACTCATGTCCTTCTTCCTGTGCTAAGTTTATTTTAAAGCAAACAGCACAATGAAAAAGCATGCTTCTTGTGCATGCTACCAAACCACATGCTTTTAGTAATCCTGAAAAATTAGGTTTTGGGTTTGTCAAAAATATCACTGTTCAAGGAGTCAAAAAATCTAGGATCAAGTCCTAATTGTGTTCTTACTGGCTATGTGATCTTAGGCAAGTTATCATACTGAACTTTTTTTCATCCCCCATAAAGGAATAATAATATCTACCCAGTGTTCTTTTCATGTAAGGTCAAATAAGATATTTCTGAAAAAAAATTTGATGAAATGAAAAATAAAAATGTAAGCCATCTGATCAACAACAGCAACAGTAGCAGCAGCAGCAGTAGTAATAGTAATAGTAGTAGCAGCAACAGCAGCAGCAACACTGTCAAGAGTTATATTGGATAGGTTCTATATTTGGAAACCATCGCCAGAGCTAGCTCAGTGTTTGGGAGGCTCCAGAACAAAGTGTGGGAGAGGAGAGGTATTAAACTGACTATCAAATTGAAAGTCTACAGAACCATTGTGCTGATTTCATTGTTGTATGCCTGTGAAATCTGTACAGTATACCAGTGCCATGTTAAGAAACTGAATCGATGCCTTTTGAGTTATCTTAGGAAGATTCTGAAGATCATCTGGCAAGGTAAGATATTAAATACTGAGGTCCTTTCTTGAACTGATCCACCAAGCATTCAAACTCTGCTTTGGAGAGCACAACTCCATTGGATTGGCCACGTTGTTCAAATACCAAATGTACGCTTGCTAAAAAAAACTATTTTTGGGGAACTCATACAGGACAAACTTTCATGAGGTGGTCAGAAAAAATAATACAAGGACACTCTCAAGGTTTCTATTAAGAACTTTGATTTATGACATAGGAATGCCCTCATCAGAAAAAGTGCTGTGCTCTATGAGCAAAGCAGAGTTGAATTAGCTCAGATGTGCAAAGTTAGAGAATCCACCCCAAATGTTCATAGGGATTATTTGGGTCTGACCTATGGCAGAGCATTCTGAGCTCATATTGGTCTGATCATCATCCATAGTCATTCATTAACTTGACCCTAACATATTGTTGTCATTTTTGTTCTCTTTGAGAACAAAGGACAATATCCAGTGAGTCAAACTTAATAAGTAATAATTTTCCTTGATAATAATTCAAAATATTATTACTACAAATATTGATTTATAATGATATGGTAATAATAATCAGGAACAATATTAGCAGTTGCAATAATGACATAATTATTATTTAATAACATTTTGTATATCTCAAGGCAACAATCTGCTCAGCAGACAAGTTGTGAAGGGTGAGCATTCTGTTAGTTAAAGTTGAGTGTTAGGACAAAATGATGCACTCATAGGTCAATATGTAGTTAATAAAAGAAATATTTACTGAGCCCTAACATAGCAAAGATACTCAATAAGGATAGAATCGTAGTTAACTTTAGGTACATGTAAGTCTGCTAAATACAGCCTGATCATCTGGGCAGATCTGCAATGGTCTCAGGCCATACGCCAAGTCTGAAGGACACAGATCCATGAGTTTGGAATTTTTATGTCCTTAAGTTAGAATTTGTTTGGACTGGCTCATTAAAGTTTCAGTATGAAATTAGCAAACATGACAAGTGAGGGCTTGATTTATTGTTTTTTTTAATTGTTTAAATGACTGGGAATATTTTACTAATTCAGATTAAACTTAAAAGTATGTCTTGCTACATTTTTCCCCTCTTGGAGAACCAGTTGGTAAAGATTTGCTTAAAATCTGTTCACAGTCGTTAAACATTTACTTTAATTGTCCAGGAAGTCATAGTGATACAATGGATATGAGTAGTTCATCCTAGAGCCAGTCAACCTCCAGACTTGCCATCTTTTAGGAAAAATCTAGCTGAATTTCTGTTGTGAGGGGAAAGGGGAACTTTAATAGACATTGATCCTATCATACAAATAGAAGAGGAAGATAAGATAAATGACCTCAAATTTCAACTGTCAGCCTTCTCAACCTGCCTCTAAAGGTTAACCAGAAACTCAAAGGCTTAAAGATGCCTGCATATCTGATATAGCTGGAAATCTCCTCATTTTACAGTGAAGAAACTGAGGTCCAGAAGAAGAGTGACTTGCTTAAGATCATGTAGTGGGATGATCATGTAATGGGATGATTCAGAACTCTAAAATCATCACCTTTACCACTTCCTATCTAGGACAACTTGGTGATATAGAGAATGAATACAGTGCTAGAAGTTATTGCTGTTAACAGTCATTTCAATTGTGTCCAACTCTTTGTGATCCCATTTGGAGTTTTCTAGGAAAAGATGCTGGAGTGGTTTTTTATCTCCTTCTCCAGCTCATTTTATAGATGAGGAAACTGAGGCAAACAGGGTGAAGTAACACATCCAGGGTCACACAGCTGGGAACTCAAGTCTTCCTCTTTCCAGGTTCAGCACTCTATCCACTGCACCATCTAGCTGCCTAAAGTCAGAAGACTTGAGTTCAAATCCTCTTTCAGACATTTACTAAGCCATTTAACCACTCATCATTAGTTCCCTCAATAATAAAACAGGAATAAAACAGGAAAACAGGAATAATAAAACAGGATAACAATAAAATATAGTTCATATGATTGCTTTGAGACTCAGAATGAAATAATATATGTAAAATACTTTGCAAATTTTAAAGCACTATATAAATGCCAATTTTTATTAGCTATCACATCATTATGTGAATAAAATTTCATTTCAGGTGGACAAAGGATGTACCTACATTGGTTCTACCACAGATATAGTATATCTTCTGTTGGGTCTTCTTCCTCCAAAAAAAATCTGCTTTGTATAAAACTGAATGAGATGGATAATTGGAAGTTTCCCAAATGTGTGTGTCTGAACACACATATATAATTAATGTATTGTAACATGTTATTCATATACCTGTTTTATCCTGTATATATCAATATATATTATATGCATATTATTCTTATGGCTGTCTTATTTTATATATACAAACACATTATACATGAGTGCACATACATATACACAATATCATTCATGTGAGGCGTATCACACATATTATATACGTTATTCATATACCTATTTTATGTATACAAACACATTGTGTGTGTATATATATATGTGTGTAAGCATGCATACATACATATATCTTTCATGTATAGGATATTATACATATTATTCATATACATATTTTGTTATATATACAAACACATGAATGCACCCATATACACACATATCATTCATGTGTAGAGTATTACACATATCATATACATGTTATTCATATACCTATTTTATGTATACAAACACATTGTATATATAAGTGTGCATACACACATATATACACATATCTTTCGTGTATAGAATATTATACATATTGTTCATATACATATTTTATCATATATATACAAACACATTACATGAATGCACACATATACATATATTATTCATATGTATAATATTATATAGGTTATATGTATTTTATTCATATACCTGTTTCATTTTTATATATAAAATACACAGCATGTACAACACATACATCATTCATGTATATAACATTATATCCAGTCTGTATGCATTACTTATATACACTATTTAATTTATTATACACATATTTTTATATATGTAAAATATGCACATCTCTCTGTATATATATGCATATATATGTGCATATATATGTAAGTATACATATATATTTACATACATACATACATGTGTGTTTATTCCTTTCAAGAAGAAAGCATTCACTTTCCTAACCTATAATATTATGATAAAAGATGAGATTTTTTTTTTAAACATGGGAGCCTTATGAATAAATTGATCAGGAAGTTTTAGAAACTCTTGCACTCTATGAGTTGATGGTGCTCCAGCAGGACCCCTTGCTCCCAGGAACAACTCCATCACCTATCATCCCATGATTATCACTTTTTTACAGAATATGAAGACTTTTCCACTGTGAGGATTCCTCTTTTTAAAAACACAGTACCCCCCTGGAAATCTTCTGACTTAAATCTTATCAGCTATATTATTAGATAACACATTAAGTATCAGCTATTAGCTTTGGCAATTCCAGTTAGCTAAACACAAGCGTATTAAGGTGGAAAGTGCATTGGATTTGGAGTCTCAGTCACTTCTGTCACTTACTATGTCACCTTGTTAGTCACTTAAATTCCTTGGTTCTCAGTTTTCTCATCTATAAAATGGGAAGGCTGAACTAGAAACCCTCTAAAGTCCTTTTCAACTTTAAATCTATGATATCATACTTTTAAATGGTGATGAAATGGAAAGAATTTCTGGATTCAAATCCTCATTCTGCAAATCCCTTATCTTCTCTGAGCCTCAATTTCCTTATCTCTAAAATGAAGGAGTGGTATTCCATGATCTTAAATGTCCTTTTTTTTGTTCTTGTTCCTATGATTCTCTATGCCTCCTATTACCACACTGACTATGGGGTCAGTGTGCAGCCCTAATGTTGATGCTCAGGGACCCTTCCATTGAAGTGAGGAAACCCCAGTCCTTGAAGTTTATGTCCCATTCTTGTATAAGTGTTAGGAACTAGAGCCAACTGGGATGGGATAACCAGGACTTTGTCCCAGGTACTGAAATTAGAAGGCACTTACTACTCTTTTAGTAGTAGTAGAGCTTAGCACTTTTGTAGAGCTTAGCACCCAGTCAGCAAGAACAATTAGGTCAAATACAGAACCATCAGATTTCTAATTGGGGTGAGCTCTCTCCTCCCTGTCTCTGTCCCTTCGACCTGCATGGAACAGTGTCTTTACCCTTCCACTAAAGGTGTGGCTTGTGATTCTTGCATTGGGCGCATAAATTCCTAGTTGTGGCTCTGGTGGGAACTTTGCTACTGCTAGAACTTAGGAAACACAGATTCAACCCGAAGAGGACGAATGTGTTGTCAACAGAAAGAGTCTTCTGAAACAAACAACCCAAAGAAGCCCACATTTTAATTCAGTGATATCATTCTTGCCTTGCAATTAAACCAAACTCTGTTTATAAGTGTTTAGCATCATTCTTGAGATTGCAGTTTTGAAATTATGGGAGAAAAGTCAGCCCACACAGTGATTTCTCACCAGTAAGTAAGCTGCTTGCATCTGCAACATCTTATTTCTCAGAGGATAATGAAGGGATTTTAAAGGAAGTCTTGGGTACCTGCAAAAGGTCTGTCTAAGCCCTACTGTTGGGAAGCTCACCCACTGTGCACCACCAAACTTTCCTTTTCCTTCCTCTTTTTTACTCATTTGCATAATTACCTTACAGATACACTTTGAAGAGTGGAAAGGGGACAAAGAAAGAAATTCCGGTTATGCAGGATTCATCCAGAAAGGAGAGAATGTTCCACTGCAAAATGAAAAAATTTCTGATTCATGATGAAGTACTAGTTACTGGGGGTACAAGGAGCAAAATAAAATAATCCTGAAGTTTCTTACAGTCCTTAAAGGGGTACAAATAAATAAATAAATACAAAATATACCTTCTGAGGGTATGTGTGTGTGTATGTGTACATGTGTGCTCTCACACAAGTGTGTGAAAAACTAAGTAGAGGGATCTTAAAAGACTCTCCATGTAGGAGGTACCACATGTGATGAATCTTGAAAGAAAAAAGACTTTTCTAAAAGACAAACTTGAGGAAGAAGTGCATTCCAGACATGTAAAAACATGGAGGGAGAGATGGAATGCTGTGTTTGAAGAATGATGAGCAGATCTGTTTGATTGGAACAGAGAATGTAAAGAAGAGTGATACAAATAGGTACAGAGAATTAGCTTTTAAAATTCAATTTTATGTTTATTTTCAGTTTCAAATCTTCTCCAAATCTACTGAGAAGGCAAGAAGTATAATACTTCAATACATTCTCTCTGTGGGTCTTTGTCTCTCTGTTTTTCTCTTCTTCTTCTTCTTCTTCTTCTTCTTCTTCTTCTTCTTCTTCTTCTTCTTCTTCTTCTTCTTCTTCTTCTGCTTCTGCTTCTGCTTCTGCTTCTGCTTCTGCTTCTTCCTCCTTCTTTCTTCTTTTCTTTTTCATATATATCTATATCTATATCTATATGAAGTCATGCAAAACATATTAATGATATTCTAGGAAAAAAGACAAGAAAAATAAAGAAAAGAAACAAAGGGGGAGAAAAAGACACTTGTGTTTGCACTCTGAGTCTATCAGTTCTCTGTCTGGAAGTAGATAGCATTTTTCATTATATGCCCTTTGGAATTATTGTGGATCATTTTATCGATTAGCATGACTAAGTTTAGAAAGATAATTTGTGGCCATCTTATGAAAGGATTGAAATGCCAAACAGAGAAATTTTTATTTTATCCTGGGGGAAAGGAAAAGTCCCCAAAGGTTTTTGGCCAGAGGAATCACATGGTCAGGATCACATGGTCAGACTCATGCTGCAGTGACATCATTTTGGCTCCTAAGTAGATGACAGATGTAATGCCATATCATGGCTTTCCCAAACAGTTCCTGTTTCTTTTTTTTTTTTTTTCCTGATCTGTTGCTAGAACTAAAGGAGATCTCAAAAGCCATCTAGTTCAACCTCCTCATTTTTTACAGAGGAGGGAGTTGAAACATAGATAGGAGGATTGACTTGCTAGTGAAACACAGTAACTTCCTATTAGTCCAACTAATAACTGTCACTAGGGAAGTAGTGACATATGTCATTTGCTTGAACTGCCATCTCCAAACATGGCCTGAATTTGACTAACCATTTAATATTTTCTACATGGTTCCTTAAAATTCCCTTTCTTCCTCCTCCTTTGACTTCTAAGTTTCAGAAGTCTTTTCTAACACTTTCCCCACATATATACTCTTTCAAAATATAGACTTTTCCTCTCAGATTTCATGGAGTGCTCTGTTTTTAATTTTCATATATTTATATTTATCATGTAACATTATACATTAGAATTACCTGTGCTGGTGTTTTCTTTCACTCCTTGTAAGTTCCTTGAGGGAAATGACTGAACATGTTGTAGTATATCACAATGATGGAACACTACTATGCTATAAGAAACATAAGCTCAATGATCTCAAAAAAAAGAGAGAAATAAGCAGAACCAAGAGAACACTGTATACAGCAACAGCACTTTTAAAAAGAATTTTTAAGAAAAATATTGAGTCAATAAGTTATTTGGACTCCTATGGACACCCAAATCAACTCTAAAGCACCTATGAAAAAGATGCTATCTGCATCCAGAGAAAGAACTGATAAAAAGATGTATAGAAATATATATATATATACATATATATATATATGTACATTCATACACATATACACACATATGGTCTAATTGCTGTGGTGGTGTGGAGGGAAGGAAGAAAAGAAAGAAAAAAATTTATGATAACTTGCTGTATATTTAAAAGGAATAGAAAGTTTTACTTAGTAGATTTATAGTTTTTGTATGCAATCATCTTTTTTATTTTACTCTGCTATGGAAATGCTTGTTTTATTCCAGAAATTAAAAATAAAATAAATTTAATGGGGGAAAGAGGATATAGGTTGCGTCTTAACTCTGTCTTACCCAGGGTCAACTATAGTTGAAATTGAGGTTCCTCCTAGTTCTGATATTCTATGGGGGTTGAGTATGGTGATTAGAGTAGAAAAAGTTAGTGTGTCCTGAATCCATTGTACTTTGCTTTATAATTCTTTATAATTCTCAGACCACAACTCTAGTGATGATTACTTGTAGTTAGAATAGCAGCTAATATGGTGTAATGGAAAGGATTCTCTCTGAAAATGTCCCTGATGGACCACCAAGTCCAAGATGGTTTTATTGCCTTTCAGGGGTGTGTTATATATTTTAAATGGCCGAAGGCAAAAAGGTTGTTAAATGGACAGAATTCTCTTGGTAGTCACCAGCAAACATTTACTTGTATCATTACTTATTGGGTGTCCATTGTTTTCCCAGGTGAAGATCAATATTCAGGAACATCATAGATGGGAGTTTAATTAGAAAGAAAGAAGAGGATGGCTTTGATGGAGTGCTTTGTCTACCACAGAGCATCGATGAGAGTATTTTCTCATTGGAGAGAATGGAGCATTTTGAGGGACTGAAACCAAAAAAGAGTATTGGGGAATTACTACAGTCAATCTTTATATCCTTCAGGGTTTTGCCTAAAATCAGCTCCAATTATTATTATTATTTTTGGTGAAAAAATTCGGTGTTAAGTGACTTGCCTGGAGTTATACAGAATTAGTAAGTATTAAGTCTCTGAGGTCAGGCTAGTCACTACACCAACTAGCTGTCCTCTGATTGCTTTTATTTTTATTTTTTTTAAATAACTTTTTATTGACAGCCTCTGATTGCTTTTAAACAAAGAGTGAAACTAAGGCATAGTGTAAAGCATTTTTCTCAACAAATTTATTATCTTCAAATCCAACTTTGGTTATTTTTTTCTCTTTCTGGATTTCACCTGTTTCATCTTTATCATAAAGAAGTTGCCATGAATATTAGGATCATGGATCTTGAGTTGGAAGTGAAGTCATAGGATCCAACCCTTCACTTTACAGATGTGGAAACTGAGAGCAAAGGAAGGTTATTTGTACTAAGGACTTTTCAGCTATAAATCCTATGAAACTTTTGACCAATTCACTTATGTGGTCCAATGAACAGATTTTTGAACTCAAGTTAGGAAGCCCTAAGTTAAAATCTTGCCCCAGGCACCTATTCGTCTTGTGACCTTCGATTATCCTCAGTTTCCTCAACTTAAAATGGGGAAAATCATAGCACCTGACTCACAGAGTTGTGAGGATTAAATAAAATAATATAGAAAGCACTTTGAAAACCTTAAAGTAATATCTGCATGCTAGCTATGATTATTCATCTGCAATGGTATCTCTTCCTCCTTCCCCATAGTTAACTAGGATGCTTAGCAGTCAGAGAAGGTGGGGCCATACTTAGATCCCCTGCCTTGATTAGTGACTTTGCAGTCAGCAAAATTCATGAAGCAGTTAAAACTGGCCCCTTTGTTTGTCTTAAATCATTTTTTCAATGCCACTTTCATCCTAAAATTCACCACAAGTACTCCAGGTCATCGATCTCCTTTGAAAATAAAGGCTGAACAACAAACATCGAGTTACAGCCCTAATGGGAACCCCGCTTCTGTCTCACAGGCAGCCTTCTAATTGACACACTTCTTTAAATATACTTCTTATATCTTTATATATCATGTAAATATCTTGCAGCTGGCTGTCATAATAAAATGCTGCATCTGGAGTCAGGAAGATTCATCTTCCTGACTTCAAATCTGGACTGTGACACTAGCTATGTGACAATGAGCAAGTCGCTTCATCCTGTTTGCCTCATTTTCCTAATCTGTAAAATGAGCTGAAGAAGGAAATGGCAAAAACCATTTCAGTATCTGTGCCTAGAAAACTCCAAATGGGGTTATGGGAAGCTGGGTATGACACAAAAATGACTGAATAACAATAGTAAAAAAAATACCTTGCATGACACAATGTCACTTCAGATTCTGGACTGTCAGTCAGAATAAAAAGATCCTAGAATGAAAGGTCAATACGGACTTTGCCTTGGTACAGAACATGCTTTGATGGTGAATCAATTAACAACACAATATAGATTAGAACTCACTCCTCTTGGTTTCTAGCTTGTGGTTTATCCCTGAAAACTCAACAGATTCTTGAGCTCCCTTTATGAATTGAAATATTCTTCCTGTTCCCTCAAATTAGAAAAATAAACAAGCAGCATTCAAGTGAAGAATTAAAAAAACAAAACTTATGGCTAAGTATGGGATTGGCCTGCATCTACTGGGAGAGTAGATGGTTAATTTTCCATATTTCCCTAAGAAATATGTCACCTTGTTTAATTACTGGCCTGTGGGAGGATTAAGGAGAGAATTAGTTATGTTTGAAGGCATAAATATCCAAGCAATCATTTTTTTAGTCACATACTAATGCCCATAGAAAATCCAGTTGAAGGGAAGGAGGCGGGGCCCATAGCTGATTGGGGATAAAAAGGGAACTGCTACAGATGGAGTTTAGAGACCTAATCCCCAGAGTCCAATTTGCTGACCTTTGTGCTCAGAACTGATCCCATTGGTGACCAAAAGCCTTTGGAAAATGATCAGAACCATTTAAACTGACATTTTGCAAGCTGAGAATAGCCCCTTGGAGTTCTTGTTAGATTATCGATTGAATTTGTTCAGATAGAGATATAAATACCTGGGAGGTCTAGGATTATTTTAACATTTCTGAACATGCAGGGATTTGAAGTTTCCTCAGTGGAACTCCCTTCTTCCTTAGTGTCCCTAACACTAATGTCCAGTGTTCGGTCAAGGCCCTTTAATTTTCTACTGTGGTGACAAGAGTCCCTTGATTCTCCCAGGAGTGATAAGGGAAAGGATTTCCTGAATCCCTAAACTACTTAAAACTCCTCTCCAAAAAGCTCCCCAAAGACTTCACCTGACAAATATATTGAACCTAATTATGGTCTTTCTGAGGATGGTGAGATTCAAATCTGTTTGGATACCCTCCTGGAGCCTGAACCACTTCCTCTCACTTCAGAGGGAATGGTCTCTACTGCATTCACCTTACTAGGCCTGGGCTGAGCTCAGATTCCCAGCTGGAGCACTAGCAATCAGAGTGATTCAAGATGAGCCTATAAATACTGAGGAGGCTGATTCAATTCAAAAGGACAAGTATATTACATCTGATGGGCTGTGTGTGTGACTCACCATTTTATAAGTAGGACCATGATAACTTTGAGAATTACCAGTAGGCTGGAGGAATTCCAATTCAACAAAAATTGTATTTAGCCCCTACTGTTTACAAGATTCATATGAAGCACCAGAGCACAAATATTTTTTAAAAGCTCCCCAAAATGTTACATAAAAATATTTTTCTCCTCAAAGAATTAACATTTTACCAGGGGTAGATATCACACGAATGTGGATAAGCATAATAAAAAGCAGATGTAGGGGGGACAAGTAGAAATCCAAACTAAAACAAGAGGATTTGAAACAGAAAGAGTAATTTGAGGTGAGCACAGAAGGGAGATATATTCATGTAAAAGGTGAGACCTGAGTTGAGCCTTGAAGAAAAAAAGATTGTACATTAGAAATAAAGGACCTAAAAGGATGAATCCCATCTCACTCAGTTACTGATAGTTAGACCTTGGACAAGTTATTTAAGTTTCCTCATCTGTAAAAATTTGAATATTGGGCTATACCAAAGGCTCTTAAACTTTTTCCACTTGTGATCCCTTTTAGCTCGAGAAATTTTTACATGACCCCAGGTTTATAGGTATATGAAATAGCTGTGCAAATCAAACATTTACTTATAATGAATGATAATTTCATGACCCCCCCACATAGAGTTATGAGACCCCATATGGGATGGCAAATCACAGTTTAAGAAGCTGGAGACTAGATGGGCCCCAAGGTGTCTTTCAAGGTTATAATCCTATGATACAAAAGAAAGGGCTTGCTGGGGTTTTTCTGGAACAGCTCTCCACATGGTTCCTTGATCCCTCAGCTTATACTGGGCAAGGCTTTTCCTCTGATTCTGTCAGTTAGTCACCTCTGAATAGATAACTGGTTGTCAACAGTGGGTAGAGTCTTGAGGCTAGAGTTAGGAAAACCTAAGTTAAGATCCAGTATTACTAGAAGTTTGACCCTTGGCAAGTATCTGAAGCTCAGTTTGCCTCCTTTCCTAAACCGTAAAATGAGTATGAAAATAATAGCATTTACTTCTAAAAGTTGTTGTAAAGCACTTAACACAGTTCCTGGCACATAGATGCTATATAAATGCTAGCTATCATTATCATTAGTTATTGTTATTCTTTTTGTTATCAGCTCCGCTTCCTTTCAGCTTTTTCAGTTCCACTTTTACTGCTTTCAGCAATAACCATGTTTTCTACTTTTGCTAAAAGGAGAAGAAGGAGGAGGAGGAGGAAAGGAGGGAGGAAGAGAATGGAGAAAGAGGAGGAAGGAGGAGGAAGAAGGAGGAAGGAGAGGAGGGAGAAAGAAGAGAATGGAAGAAATGAAAGGAAGAGGAGGAGAAGAGAAGGAAGAGAAGGAGGAGAAGAAGGCATATTTCTTACATTATATTCTGTCTTCATCTTCCTTCCCAAATTCAGCAGTTGCTGAACTCCCTCCCAAATAGCTGCTTGCTTATTACTTGGTGAAACTTGGGTAAGTGGTGTTTTAGTTTGGGATCTCCCAGACTGCCTACCTGGGGATTATTTGTTATATTCTATAGTGTATTTTACTCCTGTCTCACAGTTCTAAGGAGAACACATCCAAAATGACCTAGCATGCAGTTGCTATGAGGTCCAGTTTCCAAACCGTTCTGCAGAAAGTCTCTAGCCTTGTTTCCTAACTGGATTAGGATGACTGATTTTCTCTGTCTCAGAAGATTTGTATGGGGACTTTCTTACCCAGGCGATTCAAGCCTTTCAAGTCATTTTCTGAGACTAGCGATAAGCATACATGTTTCTCGTTATTGGTCTTTTCATCTCTCATGATGCTTGGCTATGTAAATATGCTTGAAGGTGAGAAGTCTGACAAAGGTGCCAAAAGTCTCTTTGGGGGATGCAAAGTCTTCTGAACACATTTCTGCGCTGATGGCAAAGCTCTTGTCCCCTGTACATAAGGAAAGGAAAAATCTTTTACCTGGCTTTGTGGCCATTTCTGCATGTCTACTTACCACGTTCACAGCTTGGAATCCTGCTCCCAGAACAGTACTCCATCCTTGGAGAAGTCTGGGCAGAATTCCATGATGTGAGGTTGTAAGAATCACTCTGAGAAAATGAAGTTGTTCTCCTCTCCCACTTCCCCAGTTCATAAATTTTCACAAATTTAGAGGCATCCCCACTCCAAATGTTTATAAGGACTACTTGTGCCTAACTTGTGCCAGAGCCTTCTGAGTTTGTATTGGCTAATTGGCCACAATCAGACATACTATACACTGATCCTGACAGGGTAATGTCATTTTTGTCATCTTTGAGAACAAAAAAGACACCAACTAACCAACATTTGCTTCTCCCAGATCTCTTCTGCCACTTACTTATTCCCTCTCCCATGTACCATTCTCCCGGAAACCAGCATTTTCTTTCTTCAGGAAAGTATCATGATCAACAACAGCATTCATTCATCGAGTGCTAACTCTGTGCCCTCTACCAAAGCCTTCCTCTAATGCCTCAAGACGTGGATAAAACCTTGGCTTCTGGAAGGTTATACATGAAAACATCAGTTCTGCCAGGTTCTACCAACATGGAAAGACTTTATGTTTCAGTGCAATGATGGAATACGTTTCTGTTTGAAAGGCTTGTTTACCTAAGGAGGCTCATCACCTTTTTAGTCCCAGTAACCATCTTTCAAATCATGGAGAGGTTGTGATCTGAGCTAGGTTAAGAAGCACTTACACTGACAAAGTGAACTGAATTATGGGAATTATGAGAACTAGACTATGTGTCTAGTCCTGTCCTGGGCACTTTGAACGTTCAGCGATATGGGACATGTTCCCATCCTCCCAGAAACTCATGAGTTTAGTTGCAGGGATATCCCAAACACAAATTACGATATTAAGTTAGCAGTCAGAACGATGAGATTTATATTTGGACAAGACCCTTTCGTAGTAGACTAGTGACTCTGGAAGAGGAAGTATGACATAGTAGATAGAGCACAGGACCTGGCCTAGGAAGATTTAGATTTAAGTCATACTTCCAATATTTCCTGGAATGGTTAAGTCACTTGACCATCAATAAAATGGGACCAATAAATCCTTTAGAGCCTACCTTGCAAGATCAAATGAGATTGTGTATATAGAACCTCATCATCTATAAAATGGGAACATTAAGTCCTTTAGAGCCTACCTCATAAGATCAAATGAGATTCTGTGTATGTAGAACACTTTGGGGAAGCTAGATAGCATAGTGAATATAGCACTAGGACTGGAATCAGGAAGAATTCTCTTTATAAGTTCAAATCTAGCCTCAGACACTAGCTGTGTAAGCTTGGGCAAGTAACTTAATCCTTTTGACCTCAATTTCCTCATGTGTAAAATGAGCTAGAAAGGGAAATGGCAAACTGCTGCAATTTCTTTGCCAAGAAAACCCCAAAATCGTGTCACAAAAATTGGACACAAGCTAAGCAACTCAACAACAACAGTGCAGAACACTTACATTTTTTAAAGTGCCATATAGGTCAAAGGATATGAACAGACAATTTTCAGAGGATGAAATTGAAACTATTACCACTCATATGAAAGAGTGTTCCAAATCATTATTGATCAGAGAAATGAAAATTAAGACAACTCTGAGATACCACTACACACCTGTCAGATTGGCTAAGATGACAGGAAAAAATAATGATGAATGTTGGAGGGGATGCGGGAAAACTGGGACACTATTGCATTGTTGGTGGAGTTGTGAACGAATCCAACCATTCTGGAGAGCAATCTGGAATTATGCCCAAAAAATTATCAAATTGTGCATACCCTTTGATCCAGCAGTGTTTCTATTGGGCTTATATCCAAAGAAATACTAAAGAAGGGAAAGGGACCTGTATGTGCCAAAATGTTTGTAGCAGCCCTGTTTGTAGTGGCTAGAAACTGGAAAATGAATGGATGCCCATCAATTGGAGAATGGCTGGGTAAATTATGGTATATGAATGTTATGGAATATTATTGTTCTGTAAGAAATGACCAGCAGGATGAGTACAGAGAGGACTGGCGAGACTTACATGAGCTGATGCTAAGTGAAATGAGCAGAACCAGGAGATCATTATACACTTCGACAACGATATTGTATGAGGACATATTTTGATGGAAGGGGATTTCTTTGACAAAGAGACCTGAGTTTCAATGGATAAATGATGGACAAAAGCAGCTACACCCAAAGAAAGAACACTGGGAAACGAATGTGAACTATCTGCATTTTTGCTTTTCTTCCCGGGTTATTTATACCTTCTGAATCCAATTCTCCCTATGCAACAAGAGAACTGTTCGGTTCTGCAAACATATATTGTTATCTAGGATATACTGCAACATATCCAACATATAAAGGACTGCTTGCCATCTAGGGGAGGGGATGGAGGGAGGGAGGGAAAAAAAATTGGAACAGAAACGAGTGTCAATATAAAGTAATTATTAAATAAAAATTTTAAAAAAATAAATAAAGTGCCATATAAATGTCAGGTTTTTAAAAATCTGCTCCCACTCTAATCCATTTTCCTCACAGCTACTAAAATGAGCTTGCTTTAGGAAGCTCTCCTCTTCAAGAAGCTTTAGTAGCTCCCTATGACCTCTAAGATAAAATAGAAACATCTCAGAATGGTCTTTAAAATCCTTCATGGTCTGTTCCAACCTCCCTTTTCGGACATGTTTCAAAACAATCTCTTTTACACCATCTCAAAGGCATCATCTTTAATTCTGTATTTTTTCAACCCCTGCCCTCATAGCCAATCTGTTGCCAAGTCCGGTTGATTTTTACCTTCACATCTCCTTCTTTCCTCTAACACTGTCACCACCCTAGTAAAGGTCTTCATCCTCTAAAAGCCTGATGATTGTCTTCCTGCCTCAAGTATCCCCCACTTGTAGTCCACCCTCCATTCAGCGGTCTGTTGACTTTATTAAAATACATATTAGACAACGCCATACCTGCTTCCCTCCTCCTCCACCGATTCCACATCCTCCAGAGACTCCCTAATACTTGGAGGATCAAATATAAAATCTTCTGTTTGGTATTCAAAGTCCTTCACAAGCTGGCCCCTTTCTGCCTTTCCGGTCTTCTGATACTTTCACCTATTTTCTGATTCAGCAACATTGACTTCCTTGCTGGTCTTTACCCAAGATACTCCATATTCAGACCCTGGGACTCTTCATTGGCTGTTCCCCTCATGCTCTGCCTTTCCATCTCTGCCTCCTGACTTCTCTTCAAATTCCATATAAAACCCAACCTTTATAAGAAATCTTTCCTTATCCTCCTAAATGCTAGTGCCTTCCTTGTTATGGATCTCTTATTTGCCCTGTGGATATACTTTTTGTATATAGTAGTTTTCATGTTGTCTTTCTCTATTACTGAGTTCTTTAATAATAATAATAGCTAAAATTTATATAGTGCCTGTTATGTGCCAGACATTCTGTTAAGCTCCTTACAGACATTATTTCATCTGATTGATTCTCTGGAAAGCAGTTGAAAATTATCTCCACTTTACAGATAGGAAACCAAAGTAAGCAGAAGTTCAAAGACTTGCCCAAAATCACACAGTTAGGAGATGTCTTAGGTCAAATTTGGACCCTTGTTTTCTTGAATCTGTCCTGTGTTCTATTTATTGTGCCACAAAAATTGAAAATATAGTCCTTCTTGAGAGCGAGCACTGTATTTTGCCTTTCTTTGTATCCCAAGCCCTAGCACATAGTAGGTGCTTAATAAATGCTTATTGACAGATTGACTATACATTTCAGCAAAACTGTCTTACAAAGTGTTGTCCAGACTTGGCACCCCATCTCTTTACTCTGGGTTTTTGAATGACCATGTCTGAGACCCACTTCTTCTCATTTACCTCTCAGGATCCTTAGTTTCCTTCCTTAAAAGCTTAGTTCAAGCTAGCCTCCTGCCAGAAGTCTTTCCTTAACCCTTTCTTTCTTAAATGATTTTGGGTTACTTATACATATAAACATTGTATCTACTTCTTTGATAATAAAGACTAGTTTTTTGTTTTATTTTGTTTCAACTTTTCATTCCGCTAGCACTTAGTCCAATATATAGTAGGTGCTTAATAAATGATCATGCAGTACCTGGAGCATCCTCTTCTGTGCTTGGAGCTTCCAGAATATTGATCCCAAGTTCAAGGTATTTATAGGTCCATAGATATCTAACATGTAATTTAAGAACCCCACTGATGTGTTTACTTCATCTCTACTCAGCCAGAGATGTGATTCATTCAGAACAAAAGAATTTTAATGAATTCTCAAAGTAAAAAAAAAAAAGCAACAAAATATTTCCCATAATCCTCGAACACATTTTCACAAGTACACAAATGAGAAAAGAGAAGATGCATATAAAGTTTATGAAGAAAGGACACATACCTAGGTAATAAATGTGGTCAGAGCATATATGGGGGGACACTCATATAGAGAATACATAAAATCAGGATGCATGCATGGAGATGTGACTCACATCCTTGATGTTTTAGGACTAAATAACAACTTCTTGTGATGTTTTCTGACTGCTACCAATGGGTCTGCTATTCTCAGGGTGTGATATCCCCGTTAGATCTATTGTTACATTGGTTTTTGATTTTTGTGTGGTTACTGCTGGGTATGGAGACTCAGCTGGGCAAAATGCTCCACAGTAATCCAGTGGTCTTGGGCGTGAGTGTTAGCCATTGGAATCTCTGCAGAATTGCTCTGCTGGGGCCTCTGGGTCTATCATCTCTCTTCAACATCGCCCCTTATAACCAGTCTCTGGACTTTATCTCTCTGAGGACACCTATTAGTCACTTTCAGTTTCTTCTTCAAAAGACTAGTTGACAAATCTAATAACTCCCACATGCAACCAACAAAAGTACCTGGTGTAGTGCACCCAAGCTAAAATTCAGTTTTTTGTTTTCAATCTTGAGATCATTGTTCTTCATCTCAGACAAATGTCTGACTTAGGGCTGGAAATGTGTAAGATCTTCTATGACTTAGTATGCAAATGAGTTTAAGCCAGAGGTAAAGTCATTGTTCTTCATGCATTCAAACCTCATTCCAAACCCAGTTGTTTTATTGTTATATTTTAGCCAGTGGAAAAACTTGGCTCAACCTTTGTGTCGAATTGAATTTACATGATCATAACAATTCGATCTTCTCATTTTTCTCATGAATCCAGAGAAGTATTTAATGAAGTAGTTGAGCATCTACTACTACTACTACTACCATTACTACTATTACTACTACTACCATTATTACTATTACTACTACTACTACTACCACTACTACTATACTATTACTATTATGAGTAGTACTACTACATTACTGCTACTGCTACTATTACTACCACTACTACTACTACCACTACTACTATTACTACTACTACTATTACTACTACTACTACCACTACTACTACTATTAGTAGTACTACTACACTACTGATACTGCTACTACTAGTACTACTTAATTACTACTACTACTGCTACTATTACTACTACTACTCCAACTACATCACACACACACATAGACATCACACACTCACACTCTATCCCTAACCACAGCTATCGAATAGAATATCTAAAAGAATTGACATTAGACTAGCAAATCTTAGAGATGTTTGGCTAATTCTCTAGACCGTCTGCATGACCGGCTCCCCCTCTCAATTTTGGGGATTTCCCAGTGTGCAGTGGGTATACCCAGAAACAGTAAGTCTTCATTGGCTGCATTCACTGGGGATGCTGTCATAGTCAAAGCCTTGAGCACTGGCCTTCTGCTGGTATGATCGGGGCACAGATATGTGAAAGCGAAGCTGGAATCAAGACAGTAACAGGCTGATGAGAGAGATCTGCAATCAGAGATGGATCAGCAGCTAGGCAGGTAGTCAGAAGCCCAGAAGTATATAATATCAAATGTCAGAGTGAGGTAGACTCAGAAATCAGGTAGGCAAGCAGAAGTCATGGGTACTGAAGGAAGGAGCAGATGGTAGATCAGAATACAAGCACATAGTGGTCATGTGTTGCCTGAGGAAGAACCAGCATATGTTATTAATTAGGGTATTCATAGGGTATAGGGCAGAGGGAAAGAATAATCCTGGTCAGGGATTAGAAGAGACGTGGCTGGAGATGGGAAGCATTGGAGTGTAATCTAAGTCAGTCTGGTCCATTACCAGAGGAATTTGGGGCTGACATTACTCAAAGACCTAAGACTAGGAAATGGTTTGCTTCAGGTCCAAATTCAAAGTCAAGGGAATCTGACAAATTATAGAGCCAACATATAATAAGTAAATGGAAACAAATGCTTTGAAAAACTGTTTGGAAATTTAGGTCTTTTACACCAGATGTTAGCATGCTCTGCCCACTAAGGGCAGGATACGTTCCAGGACAAGTCCCATGGCCTCCTTCGGATTCAGCTACCCCTGTTTAGTGCCTGACCAATTAGATGAGAATAAGAGGATCTGATAACTTAAGGGTAGGTCTGTACTAACTTATGTATAGGAACAGGCAAGAAATAAATATACTAGAACTAAGGAAACATTATTTTTTAAAAAAAAACTATTTCATCTAGAAGATTCTTGTATGCATTTTTGGTGGGCCTAAAATATATCCTACAAGTTGGAGCTCCTAGGAACTATCAGCTGATAACAAGAAAAGAGGCTGCATTTGATTTAGGGAAGTGGTAGAATCATAGATTGTGAGCTAAAGAGGGTCTCAGAATTTTTCTCCTTCCATTTTGAGCTCATGAGTAGTTTACCAGGAAGGAACACATGCTGAACAAATGATGTCAAGCAGTTTATTCTCACATGCTCTTCACCTCTTCAGTTCTATCATGGTAAACTTGAGAAGTGATATGGGTGTATAAGGGGACACATACCCTGGCCCAGAGCCCAGACCGCTGGGTCTCTGCTCTTACATCTGATTGTCATCGCTGGACAAATTCACAGGGTCAAAGTTGGAGGCAACTTTAGGGACAATCAATAAGTGAGTGACCCAGATTGTCACTCCGTTATCAATCACAAGGGGACTATGAACAGACAAGTTTGCCAATTTTGTATATCTGAATTAGATGAAGTTTGCTAATCTAATTAAGAGAGGTTTGAATTAATTGCCTAAATGAAGATGCCCAGATCAGTTATTGAATACTTAGAAACTTCCTAGTATATAGTTGGGTTAATCAATGATCAAACTTTGCTCTCAGCTAGGATCTACCAAAAGACCAATCTCAGAAAGATGAAATTACTTTCCCAAAGGTCATAGATATATTAAGATTGTAGGTCCAGAATTCACACCCACGTCTTCAGACTTGAATCCAGGCTGTTGTTGCTGTTGCTGTTGCTTCTCTATTGGATCATAGTTCCTTGGACTCTGTGCTCAACTTGAATCATACCTTTTCTAATTAAATCTCCTTCCTAATCCATGCTTCGTAGGCTTTCTGACAACGAGAAACCTTAGAAATCATTTCTCCTTGAACTATTTTTGTCCTGATAACAACTCATAATCTTTCCCTGCAATGAGTATTTTATTTTTCCAAATGCATAGATAGTTTTCAACATTCATTTTTATAAGATTCTGTGTTTCAAAATTTCCTCCATTTCATCCTTATTTTCTCCCTCTCCAAGACAGTAAGCAATCTGATATAGATTAATCATGTACACTCATGAACAACTCATATTATTGATCTGGACCCTGCTCCCTGTTCCCTATCCACTACTTTCTGTATTTATCTTTCAGTATGGCATTCATGTCTCCAATCAATAATCAATCAATAAAAATTTGTCAGGAAACTACCATATTCCAGATATTTTGATAGACACTAAAGATATTAACTCAGAAATGAGATGGTTCTTACCCTCAAGGAGCTTACATTTTACTGAAGGGATAGATCATGTTCATAGATAATTAAGTATAGGAAATTTGTAAAAGCAAATTTAGGTTTAGATGAGAATGAAAACATAAGATCAATAAAAGCCTCTTGAAGGAGGTATCTCGAGCAGAGATCAGAAAAGAGTAAGGTTTCAAGAGGAGTAGGTGAAAAGATAGTGCATTCTAAAGATGGAAAACAACCTGTGTAAAGATATGGAATGCCATATACAGGAAATGGCGATTAAATAAATTTGACTGAAGCATAATGTAAATAAGGGATGGTAACCTACAGTCAGACTGTAAAGATAAGATGAGCTAGACTGTAAGGTTTTATATACCAAGCAGAAGAGTCCCTTATTATAGTTTTTTAAAATGATTTCTTTATTTATAAAGCATATGCATGGGTAATTATTCCAACATTGACTCTTGCAAAATCTTTTGTTTCAGATTTTCCCCTTTCCCTCCACCCCCTTCCCTAGATGGCAGGTAGTCCAATACATGATAAATATGTTGAAATACATGTCAAATCTAATAACCCCTTATCATAGTTGTAATGGAAATGGGGAGTCAGGGAAGTTTTCTGAGTGGAAAAATGACAATTTGGTAAGCTATGGGGAGACAAAGGAAAGGGGAGAGCCTGGATATAGGGAGACTACTTAGGAGATTATTGCACAGGTGATCAATGATAATGGATGATGGGAGCCTAGACTGGAGAGGTTTTGATTCTAGAAAAGAAAAATTTAAGACATTTGGAGAACATGAGGTCAATAAGACAGCAACTGAGTAAATATGAGGAGAGAGCATAGTACTGAGATTCATTTCTCCAGTTTGGATGAGAAGTAGTAGCTGAGATGGAAATAGGGAATCAGGAAGAGGGATAAGTGTAGGGCAAAGTTATCGAGTTTTGCTTTAGACATATTGAGCGTTATGATGAGTACAGCTCTCTTCAACAATGAGAAGTTCCAAATCATTTCCAATTGATCTGTAATGAACAGAACCAGCTACAGTCAGTGAAAGAACACTGGGAAATTAGTGTGGATCAAAACAGCATTTCCACTCTTTCTATTATTGCTTGCATTTTTGTTTTTTTTTTCCCTCAGGTTATTTTTACCTTCTTTCTAAATCCGATCTTTCTTGTGCAACAAGATAACTATATAAATATGTATACATATAATGTATTTAACATATACTTTAACATATTTAACATGTATGGGACTACTTGCCATCTGGGGGAGGGAGTGTGGGGAAGGAGGGAAAAAGTTGGAACTGAAGGTTTTGCAAGGGTCAGTGTTGAAAAATTACCCATGCATATGTTTTGTTTATAAAAAACTATAATAAAAAAGAGAAAAAAACTACTCAGAAACTCCCAAAAAAAAAGATATATTGAGTGGGCTCTGGAACAATTAGGACATTCAGATGGAGATGCCCAACAAGCAGTAAGAGATACAATCTTGGAGCTCAAGAAAAAGTTAGCCATATAAATTTTGGAGTCAATCAGATTAAGATGGCAGCTGAAGCCAGGAGATCTGATGTTGCTGAGATGCACTAAGAGGGTAAAGGCCCAAGATCAAAGAATTAACTGTCTCCTCTATCAACATAGCTTTTGGTTCCATTCTAACTATGAAACTTAAGAGTAAAAACTCTTCCTATTTTCCTGACTTGGAGAATGTTCATTTATAACAGGCATTCAACCCCAGCCCTTAATGCGTCCCATCCCTCCCTCTGTCCCAATAGTGAGTCTGATTCAATTCAATAGACATTTATTATGCACCAACTATTTGCCAGGTACTGCTGGGTGAGGCAAACAAAAGCAAATTTCCCTTTTCCCTGAAGGAGCTTACTTTCTACTGGAAGAACAGCATGTAAGTAAATAAATATAAAGTGTACATAAAGAAATAGTATGTATATAAGTAAATAAATATAAAGTACATATTAAAAATACATTGTGGTTTTTAAAAAGAATGCTTTTTATTTTCAAAATATATGCAAAAATAGTTTTCAGCATTCACCCTTGCAAAACCTTGTGTTCCAAATTTCTCTCTTTCCTTTCCCCTCACTCTCCCCCACAGATACCAAGTAAATCAATATAGGCAAAACATATACAATTCTTCTATACATATTTCCACATTTATCATTCTGCATAGGAAAAATCAGATCATAAAGAAAAAAGCAAAAATGAGAAAGAAAACAAAAAGCAAGGAAACACTAACAAAGGTGAAAATACTCTGTTGTGATCCACATTCAGTTCCCACAGTCCTCTCTCTGGATGCAGATGGTTCTTTCCATCACAAGACCATTAGAACTGGCCTGAATCACCTCATTGCTGAAAAGATCCATGTCCATCAGAGTTGATCATCAGATAACTTCTTGTTGCTATATACAATGTTCTCTTGGATCTGCTTCCTTCACTCAGCTTCAGTTCATGTAAATCTCTCTGGGCTTCTCTGAAATCATCTGCTGATCATTTCTTATAAAACAATAATATTCCATTACATTCATATACCATAACTCATTCAGTTATTCTCTAGTTGATGGGCATCCACTCCATTTCTAGTCCCTTGCCACTACAAAAATGGCTGCTACAAACATTTTTGCTCATGTGGGTCCTTTCTCCATTTTCATGGATTTTGGGATATAGGCCCAATAGAGATACTGCAGGATTAAAGGGTATGCTCAGGTTGATAACTTTTGGGCATAATTCCAAATTACTCTCCAGAATGGTTGGATCAATTCACAACTCCACTAATAATGTATTAGTATCCCAGCTTTACTACATTCCCTCTAATATTCATTATCTTTTCCTGTCATCTTAGCCAATCTGAGAGTTATGGACCTCAGAGTTGTCTTAATTTGCATTTCTTTGATCAATAGTGATTTAGAGTATTTTTTTATATAACTAGAAATTTTATTTTCTTCGTCTGAAAATTGTATGTTCATATCCTCTGTCCATTTATCAATTAGAGAATGATGACACATTATGATTTTGAGAGACAGAGAACATTAACAACTAGGAATCAACAAAGACTGTGTTAGGAGAAAGGGAATTTGGGATCTTATAAGGTGAAGATGAGGAGGGAGTGCATTCTAAACACGCTGTTTAAAAGGAATAATAATAAGACAGGAACTAATAAAATAATAATAATAATAAGTCCACTCTCTACCACACCATCTGTCCCTCAGATTCCTTCTTGCTTTCCTTTTTTCTTCCTGAACCTTTTTTTCTCTCATTACTCTTACATTTGGGAATATACAAATAACTTTAAAATAAAAAAATCTTTCTTGAACTTGAGCAGAAGCAGGGGCAGCCAAATCTATCTGTGCAAATTCCTCTCCTTGGCCCATTTTTCAAGAACCTCAAACAATTTCCATTATTGGCAGTCACGGTGTTTCCTTGTAACATTGCCACTTTCATACAACCGGAATTTGTAGACAAGAAAAATGCAATTGTTCTGCAGTGCTCACTGGGCTTTTATGTAACTTCACAGTCAGGCAACTAGCTGTGGAATACTACATACCTCCTTATCACTGTTTGCTTGCTGGGACCTCTATTCATTTTATGCAGTGTGTGTCTCGGAATTTTCCAGGGTTTGATTGAGAGTCATGTTACTAGTTTTAAGAATTATGCAAAAAAACCATTCTTTTTTCCTGAGCAAGAAACCACAGGCTCTCAGAACCCTTTTGACTAAGGTCAAGTCATAAGGTAGGCTGTCTACAAAAGGTATAGGCAACAGATTGATGCTGACTTCCATAAATATCCCTCCCCAAAGCCTCTGAAATGGGCCAACATTGAAAGCCATTGGGAGGTAGTGTGCTTTTACAAGCATAAATTGGCCTCTCCTGGCTCTTTTATTTCTGGGGTACCATTATGTATTGGCCAAGGAATCTGCATTCATTAGTTTTCTTTTTCAATTAAAATAATTAAGCAAATGTAGTGTGTGTCTGAGGACTAGAATTGGCAGAATGGGAAAGAAATGTCCTCTGTTCATCAGTACTATAGGCCCAGAAAGATCTCAACAGGATAAGTACTTCAAGACTCCTCCCAAGACCAATGGGAACATTGTCCCATCACAGTACTATTGGTGGGGTTGTGAGCTGTTTGAAATGTTTGAAACTATATTTTTTTAAAAGTCAAAAAATTATCTCTTTCCTCTGATCTAGAGTAATGCACATTACTAAGCATGTATTCCAAGGATGTCAGACAAGAAAAGAATGTTATATATACATATGTGTGTGTGTGTGTGTGTGTGTTACTTTAGGTAATATTTTATATATATGTATGTATTAGATATGTCTACATATCTCTATATATACATGTACTTATATGTACAGGTATATTATATGTGTATATATTTATATACATGTATATGTGTGCAAATTTTATACACATTTGTACTTATACACATATACATTTACATTATATGTATATATGCACACATATATGTATATATACACATGAAAAGATTTATGATAGCACTATAGATAGGTGCAAAGAGCTAGGAAAGTAAGTTTCTATCAATTGAGGAAATTGTGGCATATAAATATAAGAAAATAGTTTCACAGCATAAATAAATATAAAGAATTCAGAGAAATTTGGAAGGTTCGTATGAACTGACGCCGAGTAAGAACATTTTCCATGATAGCTACAGTAATATAAAAGAAAATAGCTTTGAAAGATTCAAGATTCTCATCAATGTTATAACTGATTGTGACTTCAGAGTTTTGCCAATAAATCATGTCTTCTATTAAAGAAAAGT
Organism: Antechinus flavipes; assembly: GCF_016432865.1. NCBI lineage: Eukaryota > Metazoa > Chordata > Mammalia > Dasyuromorphia > Dasyuridae > Antechinus > Antechinus flavipes. Next base: position 79,035,912 of record NC_067403.1, on the reverse strand, counting down.
GATGAATTATAGGTAGAATGAGACATCCATTATCAGATATTTCCTATATGTGGATCTATTTTTTGAGTTATATAATATTTTAAGACAGGGTTCTATGGTTGTAGTAGTTATTGTCAATATATTATAAGCAATATAGTAACATTAATAATTTTTATTTTATTTTTAATTAATGGAATAAAGCAAGCATTTCTATAATGTAGTACAATAAAAAATGATTGCACATGAAACTGCAAATGTACTATGCATTACATACTATTCCTTTCAAATATACAACAAAATTATCACACAAAATTCTTTTGTTCCTCTTTTTTTTTCTCTCATTCCCAGAAATGGATCCAATTAGACACAAATAGGCACAGATACATAATATACATATATACAGAGATATACAAATATATATGTAAAATTGTCTATACATACTTCTATTTATTAGTTCTCTCTCTAAATGCATAAAACATCTTTTTCATATGTCCTTTATAGTTACTTTGAATCATTATAACATTAAACTTTTTAAAAGATTATTCTCAAACCAAATTGTAGCCAGAGTCCATAACTGCCTTGACAGAGAAGAGAGACATAGCATTTATTTCAAATATGTTCCTTGGTTTTCTTTGCTTAAAGATGAATAGATTATCAATGTCCCTTGATAGGGAGGTGACAGGGAAATGGATAGTGAAAAGAATGTAACAAGAAACATAAAAGGTTATTTTCTTTCTCAAGAGCACATCTGAATCATAGTTTCCTAGGATCCTAAACAGAGCTGGAAAGAATCACAGAGGTCATCCAGTCTGACTCCCTTATTATACCCACAAGATCTCATAAACAATATATGATAGAACCAGGATTTGAGCCTGACTTCAAATTCATTGCTCTTCCAACTATACCAAAATACCTCTACTTATATGTATTGTACACATTCATATACATAATATATGTACATAATATTTTATATGTAATTTTATATTTATCTTTATAGCATTTTCTAATTTTTCATGTTTCATATATTCAGTTAGACTTGTAATTGCTTAAAGGTAAGGGTTGACATTTTCCATATTTTTGCATCCTTTGGGGAAGGAGGATTCTGTAGAATGCCCCAGGGATTTGTCCTTGGTCCTATGTTGTATAAAAATTTTATCAATGACATGGATAAAAGAATAGATGCAGTTTTCTATTACATGAAACTAGACTAGAAACCTGGGAGAGATTGACAACTCAACAACTGACCGAATAGTGTTATTCAATCTTGCCTAACTCTCCTTTGACCAAGAGCCTTTCCACTAAACATCATATCAAAGCTTCTAGTAGCTTTCAAGCATCAAAGCTTACTTTTTAATTTGAGAAAATTCCACCTATTTGGGTTTTTAAAGTATCTTTTCAATACAATGATCCACACTAATTGCAAAGGAATCAGGATGAAAAGGGCTAGTCATAGTTTAGGTTCAAAAGACATAATAATCAATGATTATAGTGATCTAGCATCTGATAAAGCCAAAGACTCATCTTTTGGGATAAGAACTCACTATCTGACAAAAATTGCTGGGAAAATTGGAAAATAGAATGGCAGAAAGTAGACATTGATCAGCACCTAACACCCTATACCAAAATAAGGTAAAAATGGGTATGTGGTTTACATCTAAAGAATGATACTATAAGCAAATTAGGAGAATAAGGGATAGTCTATCTCTCAGATTCATGGAGAAGGAAGGAATTTATGGCTAAAGAAGAGCTAGAGAACATTATGAAATGCAAAATGGATAATTTTGATTATATTAAATTAGAAAGGTTTTGTACAAACAAAACCAATGCAACCAAGATTAGAAGGAAAGCAGAAAATTGGGGGGTGGGGAAGTTTTACATCCAAGGGCTCTGACAAAGGCCTCATTTCTAAAAATATATAGAGAATTGATTCAAATTTATAACAACACAAGTCATTGTCCGATTGATAAATAGTCAAAGGTCATGGTCAATGAAGAAATTAAAGTCATTTCTAGTCATAGGAAAAATATTCTAAATCACTACTGATTTAGAGAAACACAAATTAAAACAACTCTGAAGTACCAATACACACCTCTCAGATTGGCTAAGATAACAGAAAAAGATAAAAGAAAAAGATAAATGTTGGAGGGGGTGTGGGGAAATTGGGAAATTAATACATTGTTAGAGGAGTTGAGAGTTGATCCAACCATTCCGGAGAACAATATGACCAAAGGGCTATAAATCTGTGCATATCCTTTGATCCAGGAGTTTCTCTGTCAGTTATATATCCCAAAGAAATCATAAAACAAAGGAGAAAGGATTCTCATGGGCAAAAATGTTTGTGGCAGCCCTTTTTACAATGGCAAGGAAATTGGGGAATGGCTATCTATGAATATTATGGAATATTATTGTTCTATAAGAAACTACCAGCAGGATGATTTCAGAAAGGCCTGGAGAGACTTATATGAACTGATGCTAAGTGCAATGAGCAGGACCAGAAGATCAGTGTACACAGCATCAATAAGATTATGAGATGATCAGCTCTGATGGTTGTGGATTTTTCAACAATGAGGTGATTCAGGCCAACAATAGACTTGTGATGGAGAGAGCCATATGCATCCAGAGAGAGGGCTATGGGAACTGAATGTGGATCATAACATAATATTTTCACCTTGTTTGTTGTTATTTGCTTGCTTTTTTTCTTTCTCATTTTTTCCCTTTTTGATCTGACTTTTCTTGTGTAACATGATAAATGGGAAAACATGTTTAGAAGAATTGTTCATATTTGATTTATATTGGATTGCTTGCTGTCTAGGGGAGTGGGTGGAAAGAAGGGAGGGAGAAAAATTTTAAACACAAGATTTTGCAAGGGTGAATATTGAAATCTATCTTTGCATATACTTTGAAAATAAAAAGCTGTTATTAAAAATTACAAGAAAAAACTCACCTACAGAGTGAGAACTAGTGAGTTCTGAGTAGAAATTGCAGCATACTTTTTATTTTTCCTTTACTTTTTCCTTGCTTTTTTTGGTGACATGACTAATGTGAAAATGTTTTACATGACTTCATTTGTATAATGTATATCATACTTCTTTCCTTTTAGATGGGTAAGGAAAAGGGATGGGATGAGGGAAAGAATTTGGGCCTGATTTTTTTAAATTATAAAGAAAAAAAGCATTTGGGTTTTTAGAGAAGAACACCAAATAGGGTCATCATATTTAAAACTGGAAAAGATATTAGAGATCATGAATCTACCCATCTTGTTTTACAAATGAGAAAGCTGAGGCAAAGGAGAGGAAAGTGACATGCTCAATTATCATAGAGATGGCAGGTAACAACATCAGAATTTGAAACTCTACAACCAATACTTGGGCCCTGAGGAGACTTGGAAGTTTCTACAATGAATCTTAGGAACAAAGGAAGGATCTTCATCTACTGAGATTACATTTCATTGCCTACATTCATGGGATCAGAGATTTTTCTCCAAAGATATTCCCCAGAATCCTTTGCTTTTCAAGGTTCTTCCAGTCACAGCAGTTAGATACAAAATTGACTTTTCTAGGGTGTGATTAATTTTCTGTTCCAAATGATCTCAATACAGATTAATCTAGTTATTCATTTTAGCTTATTTGTTAACATGTCATTCAGATGTGGGGTGAAGGAAGTAGGAGGGAGAGAAAAGAAATGCTTATTGATTGAAAAAAAAAGTTTAAAAACGCATAATTCATGTTTTGATAGTAATTAGTTTCCACTTCCTGATTTCTTTTCTTTTTGTTTTAAAAATACATTTTATTGCTTTCATTTTTGTATAGTCAAAATTTCTTCCTGCATCCCAGAGATCCTGCTTTTTTTTTGCCCAGGGCCCCAAACAGAACTCTCTGAAGGAGCCAGGGCTTTTCTGAGCAGACCCTATCAGACGATTATCCTTTAGGACCAGTTTGAAACTGCTTTCTTTGCAGCTGTCCAGGTTTTGCCACTGGTGTGAATAGGGAAGAGGGTGGGGCAGAATTAAAAGGCTTGGGTGTTCTGAAACCTGTACACAAATGGAATCCTGAGCAGGAATAGAAGCAGAATCCTAACTTCAGATCTGTAGATAGATTTTAGATTTTGGCTCAGCTATGAACTTTGAGAGAGACTGACAGATGGAGAGAAACACAGAGATATACACAGAGAAACACACACACAGAGACAGAGACATACACAGAACACAGGAAGAGAGGGGGGAAAAAAGAACTCCTTTCAATATAATTTGTTTCCTTTATAAATTTGTGTATTTTATTTTATGTACTTAAGAAGATTATTCTGAAAAGAGGTCCTTAGGTTTCACTAGACTTCCAAAGAAACACATGATGCACCCCAGAAAGATTAAGAACCCCTGGATTTAATGATTTCCTAAATTCCTACTCTCAAGGAGTTTATAATCTAAGGAGAGTAGGCAATACACAAAAGGAACTGAACAGTGCAGGGAAGGACAGAGCATGATGATGGTATAGTCAAAACTATCAGTGTCGCTATAAGAAATAACAAGACGGCTCCTAGGTGTGGATTTTATGATTCTACCTCTGTAATTCCTCTATTTCAAGGGTCCTCCTATGGGTGTACAATATCTCATTCCCTGTTGCAGCCATCATAGGTCATCTCTGCCTAAGCAACCATTTTAAGATGTACATTTACACATGCAAAGTTTAATTGCTTATGCATTAGTTCAGTCCCAGTAGATTGGACTTAGTCTTTATTCACAGGTGCATTTGGGGTTTGTGTTGCTCCAAATAGGATCTATTTCTGTTAGAGTCATACTCCATTTTCCTTCTTTGTTAATTCTGGCAAGATTCAGTTCTTATTGAATCAATATTTTAGGGGAAGCTGAAAGGGACCTTAGAGACCACCTGGCCCACTCCTCCATCCCCCCATTTAGCATCAATGTTTGTAACGTAAAAACAAAACACATCAATAAAAGTTTGAATAGTGTCTCATTGCTGGGGTGGAAAGGCTAAGATTGTGAATGGAATTCTCCCGGCCCTTTCCTATAACTGAAGCAATTATCAGGTTCTGGGAATGATTGCTTTCTCTCCTGCTCCACTCTTTGTTTCCTTGATGAGTGGCCAACAGAATGATGCATTGGAAAGAACCCAGGGATGACCTCAGGAAACTTGGCTTAAACATCTTGGTTCTGCTGTTAGCTTCCTATGTGACAGTCATTGTCTCCAGTCACATTAAAAGAGGGGCTTGGATTGAATGAGGACTTCTTAACCTAGGGTCTGGGAACTTGCTTTTAAAATATTTTGATAATTATTTTAATAGGCTTCCTTGGCAATTTTGTGTGTTTTGTTTTATGCATTATTCTGAAAAGAAGATCAGAGGCTTCACCACAAAAAGGTTAAGAACTCCTGTCCTAAAGGATCTCTAGACTAGTTTTCCCCCCACATGTATTATTCTAGAATTTGGAAGTTACAAATGAGGGAAAGAGACTGAAGTTCCAAGAGCCCAGCTGTGGCAAGACTGAGGAAATAAGAATAGTATGAGAATGGAGAGTAGATCCAGAAAAGATTCCAGAAGGGAAACAATTAAAGAGAGAGTCAGTGATCTAGTATAACACTGAAACAGGACCACTAATAAAGAAGCCCTATGCAGCTATATTGTCTTTGAAAATCCCATTTTAACATTATCTTCTAATGTATTTTTATTTATTTCGTTGAACATTTCTCAATTACATTTTCACCTTGTTCAGGCCATTCAGAATGTTCAGCCAGTGGGTCCTATTTTTGAAGCTTCTGCTCCAGAAAATTGGTACCATTTTGTAGCTCAGAGAATGGGGAAGAATAAGGTAATTTGGGTAAAGCTTGAAAAATCAAAAGGTTCGATTGAACAACAAGTCTAGAATCAAGGACAAGAGATTAAAAAATCAGATAAGGAGGTGAGTGACAGTAGGCTATGGGTTAAGGTTAGGATCAGCATTAGGGTTACATTTAGAATTACATTTGGGTTAGGATTAGGTTAGGTTTAGAGTTAGAGTTAGTGTTAGAGTTTGGGTTAGAGTTAGAGTTAAGGTTAGGGTTAGAATTAGGGTTCAATTAAGGTTATTTATTAGTATTAATTATTAAACTTATATTATTAGTATTAATCAATTACCCTTAATTATCCAATTAATGAAATCCAATTAAAGATTAAGTTTGGAGTTAGACCTAGGGATTGAGTAAGAGGGGTCAGAAGGTGGGTTGAGGGATCTGGTCTGAGGTATGGGGCACAATACTAAGGAAAAACCTGTATCTAAAGCCAAAAGATGTTTCCTTCTTGTAAAGGAAAGCTTTCAATCTAATACAAAGTTTTTACCCTCTGCTACATTCTTTATTCCCTGGAGACAATACTGATCTATTATTTACAGTCGTAAAAACAATGCCAGCAGAATGTGTTTCAAAAGGGTAATTCTTGGCTCCAGGCAGAAGTGTGGGGTCAATAAAGACCTTCAATTTCCCAATAATTACAGCTCAGTTTTTTATAGTGCAATCCAGCCTGATTATATACATAGATAAGTAAATGCCTTATACCTATAAAGGAATAAATAGAAAATAATCACAGGTTGATTAGACACAGAAAGGTTCTTGGAGATCATCCCTTCCTATTCATTTGCAGAGGGGGAACATGCGAAGAGAAGAGGTCTAAGACTTCTAGTCTAGTAAGCAGCAGAAATGAGCCAAGGACTTGGGTCTTCTCTATAGGAGATATTGACTCTACATCTGGTACAGGACTACCCTGTACTTTGTTTGTGGATAGGAGAACTGCCTTGTGGGCAGCCGGACTCACAGCTGAATCGCCTGTCAGCAAACTGCCATCCAGTGATCCTAACCTGGGGACCCTCCCTGCCAGTTGGGGTGTCTGACTTGTAGCCACAAGGCGCCAAGTAACAATTCTTCATCTTTAATTTAAACGTGAATGATGAAGTGTGTAATTTATGGGATCTGTGATGATAGTGATTAGTTAATATGTACGGAACATCAACAGTGCAGGCAATAGAACGATGTGGAAGGCAGTGGTCCCTCCCCAATGGGCTCACAATCTAAATTAAACAGACAGGGGAGGCTGGAGCAAGGGAAAAAGTCTGGGAAGCGAAAGGAATCCGGGCTGGATTAAGACCTCAGAAATGCCAGATGCAGAAATGCTAGGATTGCTTTCTCAACAGTGACTGCAATCTCCTGTGCAGGGCTGGCTGAGTCCGAGAGGCTATTGTCCCCCGTGTCTGCATCCCAGGGAGACTATTCTTGTTCATCTTCTGACATTCCAAACATATCTGCCCAGGGCGAGCAGGATTGCTGAGCATGGCAGCCCCTGAATCCTTACCTTAGCCATAAAAGGAAATGGGATCATAGATTTCAGAACTGGAATGGGCTGCAGAAATCAGTCAACTAATCCAGCCTTCTCATTTTCCAGGTATAGAAACTGAGGCTCAGAGAGTTTAAAGTGTCCCTCCCCCAGAGACCTTTCCCAGTCTGCTGAATTTAATAAATGAACTCTGTCCCTCTTGAAATTACTTTATATAATCTTTTTTTTATTTACATATATATGTATATGTATGCATATTATATATTTGTGTCATACCCCCCAAGCATACAGACTCTTTGAAGGCAGAGACTGAATTATTTTCTCTTTCCAGCACAACAGCAGAAGTTCTTGTATATAATATTGAATTGAACTGAACTGGATTAAATTGGATTGGACTGAATTGGATGTAGCTTGCCCAAGATCACACAGGTAACACCCCTCAGAGCCTAGATACTCACCAGGGTCCTCTGGCTTCCAGCTCCACACGGTGAATGAAGGAAATCCCACTTAAGTTCTGGAAGCTGCTTCTCTTGCTTATCAGGAGGTGGCACCTTAACAATGACCCACATTTATTTCTTGTTTTATCGTTATAAAGCTTTTCATCTCTAGTTTCAGAGGGGGTATGGTAGGGTAATCTTTTACTGTCAAAGGCTTTGGTTTCAAATTCAGTCTCTGCTCCATACCATCCAGACCTCAGTCAGGTCTCAATTTTTCTGAGTTAAAATGAGGGTACTAGGCTCAGTGACCATGGGGTCCCTCCCAGCACAAAATCTATAACCTTGTGAGCCCTGCAACAATCTTTCAAGAGCTGTTCACGACTGTAGTTACTACAGTTTTTGTTGATCAGTCATTTTTCAGTCATGTCCAGCTGGGACTTCTTGGCAAACCACTGGAGTAATTTGTCATTTCCTTCTCCAGCTCACTTTACAGATAAGGAAACTGAGGAAAGCAGGGTAAAATGACTTGCCGAGAGTCACACAGCTAATAAGTGCCTGAGGCCAGATTTTAATTCAGGTCATTTTGACTCCAGGGTCAATGTCATATCCATTGCTTCACTTAAGTGCCCCCACCTACTTAGTATTGTTAGTTTATTCTATTCATGAAGATCTTGAGGCCCCAAGAGATTAAATGACTAGCCCAAGATCATATAACTATTAAGGGGAACCCAGGTTCTTGATAGTTGTGAATGTTTGGGGGCACCAAATTTGGGGAAGAAGAATGTGAACATGGAGACTATATTAGAAGGACAACCAAAGTAGAAAGGAGTCTGGGGTTTTAGGCCCCACATAGATCAATTTAAAAAACTGAGGATGTTTAGCCAAGGGCAAAGGGAATAAGTGCGATAAAGTAGCTCCTTAATTATTTGGAGGACTTAAATTGAAAAAGGATTTGATTTATTCTGTTTGGCTCCAGGGGAACAGAAGTAGGAGAGTTGGGTAGAAATTGTAAAGGAGAAAATTTAGGCTTAAATATTATGGAAAAGTTCCTAGCAATTAAGGGATGCCCAAAGAGAAGGGATTTACTCTGGAAGTAGTAGACTAGAGTAGACCTCCATTGGGTATCTTCAAGCAAAAGCTGAAGGATTACTTATTGGAACTTATAGTTGAAGAGATTCTTTTAGAAGTACTCTTTGAACTAGATGGTTTTTGAGTCCCATACAACTCTATAATTCTTTACCACTAACTCATTATATCACAAGGTCAGAATCTAGCACACAAGAGGTATGCCTAAAACTCACAGATTAACAATAAGACCACTGCTGGGTCCAAGAGATTGAAGAACTGTGCTGCCCTCATCTCCACTAAGAGTCCCATCACAGCTCTGTACCAAGCTCTGTAGTCCAAAGAGAGCTTACCCACCTAAAAGAAAGGATTAAGCTCTCTTTTTCACACTCTTATGCCCCATTTTGGCATCCCTGGGGAAAATTAATTAAAGCTTAGCTTTAATTTATATCTAGGGTCTATACAAAGAGAAAGTAGAAAAATATTCTGGGTATAATATGAATCAAATATGGAGTAGCTATTTATTTCCTACAAATAAGAGAAATGTTGAAGACCAAAATTCACAAATATACATTGCTTTCTCAACAGTGACTGCAATCTCCTGTGCAGGGCTGGCTGAGTCCGAGAGGCTATTGTCCCCCGTGTCTGCATCCCAGGGAGACTATTCTTGTTCATCTTCTGACATTCCAAACATATCTGCCCAGGGCGAGCAGGATTGCTGAGCATGGCAGCCCCTGAATCCTTACCTTAGCCATAAAAGGAAATGAAATCATAGATTTCAGAACTGGAATGGGCTGCAGAAATCAGTCAACTAATCCAGCCTTCTCATTTTCCAGGTATAGAAACTGAGGCTCAGAGAGTTTAAAGTGTCCCTCCCCCAGAGACCTTTCCCAGTCTGCTGAATTTAATAAATGAACTCTGTCCCTCTTGAAATTACTTTATATAATCTTTTTTTCACTTACATATATATGTATATGTATGCATATTATATATTTGTGTCATACCCCCCCAAGCATACAGACTCTTTGAAGGCAGAGACTGAATTATTTTCTCTTTCCAGCACAACAGCAGAAGTTCTTGTATATAATATTGAATTGAACTGAACTGGATTAAATTGGATTGGACTGAATTGGATGTAGCTTGCCCAAGATCACACAGGTAACACCCCTCAGAGCCTAGATACTCACCAGGGTCCTCTGGCTTCCAGCTCCACACGGTGAATGAAGGAAATCCCACTTAAGTTCTGGAAGCTGCTTCTCTTGCTTATCAGGAGGTGGCACCTTAACAATGACCCACATTTATTTCTTGTTTTATCGTTATAAAGCTTTTCATCTCTAGTTTCAGAGGGGGTATGGTAGGGTAATCTTTTACTGTCAAAGGCTTTGGTTTCAAATTCAGTCTCTGCTCCATACCATCCAGACCTCAGTCAGGTCTCAATTTTTCTGAGTTAAAATGAGGGTACTAGGCTCAGTGACCATGGGGTCCCTCCCAGCACAAAATCTATAACCTTGTGAGCCCCGCAACAATCTTTCAAGAGCTGTTCACGACTGTAGTTACTACAGTTTTTGTTGATCAGTCATTCTTCAGTCATGTCCAGCTGGGACTTCTTGGCAAACCACTGGAGTAATTTGTCATTTCCTTCTCCAGCTCACTTTACAGATAAGGAAACTGAGGAAAGCAGGATAAAATGACTTGCCCAGAGTCACACAGCTAATAAGTGCCTGAGGCCAGATTTTAATTCAGGTCATTTTGACTCCAGGGTCAATGTTATATCCATTGCTTCACTTAAGTGCCCCCACCTACTTAGTATTGTTAGTTTATTCTATTCATGAAGATCTTGAGGCCCCAAGAGATTAAATGACTAGCCCAAGATCATATAACTATTAAGGGGAACCCAGGTTCTTGATAGTTGTGAATGTTTGGGGGCACCAAATTTGGGGAAGAAGAATGTGAACATGGAGACTATATTAGAAGGACAACCAAAGTAGAAAGGAGTCTGGGGTTTTAGGTCCCACATAGATCAATTTAAAAAACTGTGGATGTTTAGCCAAGGGCAAAGGGAATAAGTGCGATAAAGTAGCTCCTTAATTATTTGGAGGACTTAAATTGAAAAAGGATTTGATTTATTCTGTTTGGCTCCAGGGGAACAGAAGTAGGAGAGTTGGGTAGAAATTGTAAAGGAGAAAATTTAGGCTTAAATATTATGGAAAAGTTCCTAGCAATTAAGGGATGCCCAAAGAGAAGGGATTTACTCTGGAAGTAGTAGACTAGAGTAGACCTCCATTGGGTATCTTCAAGCAAAAGCTGAAGGATTACTTATTGGAACTTATTGTTGAAGAGATTCTTTTAGAAGTACTCTTTGAACTAGATGGTTTTTGAGTCCCATACAACTCTAAAATTCTTTACTACTAACTCATTATATCACAAGGTCAGAATCTAGCACACAAGAGGTATGCCTAAAACTCACAGATTAACAATAAGACCACTACTGGGTCCAAGAGACTGAAGAACTGTGCTGCCCTCATCTCCACTAAGAGTCCCATCACAGCTCTGTACCAAATGAGTATGTGTAGTCCTAAGAGAGCTTGCCCACCTAAAAGAAAGGATTAAGCTCTCTTTTTCACACTCTTATGCCCCATTTTGGCATCCCTGGGGAAAATTAATTAAAGCTTAGCTTTAATTTATATCTAGGGTCTATACAAAGAGAAAGTAGAAAAATATTCTGGGTATAATATGAATCAAATATGGAGTAGCTATTTATTTCCTACAAATAAGAGAAATGTTGAAGACCAAAATTCACAAATATACATTGACAAGACTTAAAGTTCAGCAGCTTATAACTTGTCAGACTTTTTAGATTTAAACATCAGAACATGAAGCATTTTCCAAGGTTCCTAATCCCTGATCCCTCAGAGTAGATGCCTTCTACCAAGCCAGACCAGAGTTTAAGCTCATTGTCTTGCCAGTGGTCATCTTCTCTGAGAGCAATAGAGTCATTTCCAGGAACTCCTCCCAAAGTGCAGAAAATGACATATGAGGATCCCAAATCTCCAGACCTCCTAAATTCAGAAAGTTACCTCTAAACCTGGACATGTTCATCTTGAGATCAAAATTCAGTCACCTCTGATCAAGCAGGGAAACAAAGAAGCAGTTACAGGCCCAGGGTCAAGGTAATATAGCTGAAGTCTCCCAGTCCCTGAAAGTAGTCAACAGACTCCAGGGGGAGTGGGGGTGGGGAGGAAAGAGGGGAGGAGGAAAGGAAGAACATTAGCTCTATTCCTATTCCCTCTCAAGAGAAATTCAAAGAAAGTCATACTATCAATTGACAAAAAGAGAAAATGATCATGCACCCATGGCTCCCTTTTTAATGTTCAGTGAATTATCAGCTCTTCTCGCTCAATGGCCATCAAGGGAAATGCTGTCAGCTCTGAAATGATCATCATGTATGGCCTGCCAGAAGTAGCTTCATAAGGTGGCTTTATAACCCCAAATCACCTAAGCATTATGCTAGCATTTGTGGTCCATTGGAGGCAGACTGGGCGTGCCCTCACATATCAGAATCTCAAGGTTAAAAAGATTTCAAGAGATTATCTGGGATAAATTAAACTGAAATCCCCTCCTTAACAAAACATCCTTGACCAGTCTCCATCTAAAGACTAGTAAGGGAAAAACATGAACTAGTTTGGACAGCTCAAATTGTAATAAACATTTCCTCATATTGAGGAACTTCAACTTTTTTTGACACCAAGCAGAATAAGTTCACCCTCACATTTTTTTCCTGTAGGTTGTACCTTCAAATACTTGAAGAAAGGACCCCCATATATTTCTTCTCTAGACTCAAATTTGTTCACAGAATCATATGATCACAAGTATTAAAGTGGAGGGATTTTAAGAATTCATCTAGTCCAGGGGTTCTTAATCTTTTTTATGTGTCATGGGCTCCTTTAACAGTCAAGTGGAGGCTGTGGACTTCTTCTCTGAATCATGTTTTTAATTCCTAAAATATATAAAATTACAAAGAAAACCAATTATATTAAAATACAGTCACCTCAATACATATGTATATGAATATATGTGTGTAACATAAATTCACTGACACCCAAGATTAAGAACTCCGTGGTCTAGTCTAACTCGACAACTTTACATAAACTGGAATAAGGATGCCATCATCTGGAATCGGTACCACGGCCAGCACTACTATGTCATCCACGTATCCTCATGCTTCTATATCCAGGCTACCTATAAAGTGGGCTCCAAGAGCATCCCCTTCTGGAGCTCTCCCACCTTCCCTAATTCAGCAGACATACTCTGGCCAGGAGGCTGTAAACTCCCTAGCCCTCACTCTGGGTCTCAGCAAAGGCAGCAGGTCCTAACTGGAGAAAAAGCAGCATCCTCCCACACTACAGGTCACCCTCCCTCCAAACTCCCTCTTCCTGGTTCAGGTCTTCTCTGAGTTTCTTTGCTGCAGGCTGGACTCCTTCCAAGAGGCCCAATACTTTCCCTACAAGGACAGCTTGTGTGAAGGAAGAGATCTGAGCCCTTCACCTCCACTCAGTCCCTTTCGCTAGCTCTTATTTTTATGTTTTCAATATGTAAATTAATCACCAATGGAAGCTGTTGGGCTCCGTTCCAGCAGGGCTGGGGACTGGAGACAGCGGCCTCCACAGCCCCCCTAGCTCCGGGCCCTGACTGGGGGACAAGTTGGATGTGCACATTAGCAGGGTTCACTGACTAACTGTCTCTGAATCCAAGGAGGGAGAGTTTTTCCAAGACTATTATTACAACCATCCAATATCCTCATGCCCATTCGGAAGCAGTTTCCCACATCAGGGTCCCCCCTTTTTCTCATTGTTATGTAAATGAGCAGCCAGGAGGAGGTTAGAACGTACTAAAGTGGTGACTGGGGAGCATCTCCAACAACCCAGTCAATGTGCAGGGCGGGTGGTCCCTTGATGAATTGGGATGGGAGGCAGAAGATGCAATAGCCTCAGGCAGCTCGGAACTTGCTGACACTACATGTCTTCTGAACACCCTCCAGAAATGGGACAAAGTCCTTTTTGCCTTTTTCGTAAAATATTTTCTACACTTTGTTTTTTCTTTCTTGGTGTGTTTTGCCCTCTCCCATGTGCAAGGGAAGGAAATGGGAGGGAGGAGAGGATGAAAAGGAGTTATAAAACTTTTACCCTAATTAGAAGAATATTGGGGTGAGGTGGCTGTATTAACCATGATTTTCTGTCTGTTGTTGGGGCAGGTCGGATATGATATACTTGAAGATCACAGCCTAACCAGTTTCTACCCTCCAGATATAAGATGGGGCATGAATAATTCAATGAACTGAAGGTCCTGAACCCACATTTTTTTTTTTGTCCTAAAGAGGGAAGCCTTGGGCCTCAGGTACCAAGTTTCCACTCTATCGGGTGTAATCTCTCTCTTTCAGAGCTTTGTCACTAAGTGCTGTGTAGGTGTGAAAATCCTTATTACCATGTAATTTGGCTGGAAACAGACTTCCCAGTACCTGCTTTACTTTGTATTCGAACACACACACACATACACACACACACACACACACACACACACACACACACACACAAAAAAAAAAAAGATCAAAATCCATTTTATTTTCTAACAATAGCCAATTTGGCTCTAATTATTGTCAAAAGAATTTGAAGAAGGAGGACCCAAGTGATTCCCCCATCTTAGGCCTTTCCCTCTCCCTCCCTCCCCCCACCTGACTGTCTTATTAGTTATTGCAGTTTCCATAATGAACTTGAAGATAAACAACTGAAAAAAAGTAATTTGTTTTTTGACAATGCTGAACCTTTGAATAGAGGAAAATCACACAGTTGAACACAGAGTGCAGTCCTGTGTGGTAAGTGGTATCCATAGCAACCCATAGATTTTATGCTAAGTCTGGCCTTTAAAAACATTTCACGTTTACCACTGAGAAAAAGATGGCCTTGATTTAAAAATGATACAACAAGTGCCTCCTTGCCAGGGCCTGCTTGCAGCTCTGTGTGGCTGCAAATACAATTAACAGGCAGCTTCTTGGTGCTCAGATTCCTGACTGGTGACCGTATGTCATCACTGATGGAGATCCAGAGTCCAGCTCTAAAATAAAGGAAAAAGTCAGGGACTCTACCTGCTACCGCAGGAGCCGGGGCCCTGCTACAGTCTGGAAGCAAGAGCAAAAACAGGGGGTAAAAAATAGAATATTAGGCTCATATCTTCAGCGTGATCATGGTGACAGTGAAAATATTATTGCCCCGCTTATCTTTCCCAGCTCCAATCAGGCTAGCTTTTTATAACTCACAATAATGAATGGTGAAATAGCTACCATTCCTGCCTGAGACCAAGGGCCCAGAATTAGTTTCTGCTCACATTTAGAAAGTTGGGTCCCCAAAATGGAATGCAGTTGTTGCCAGGAAGAGATTCTCATCTTAATGATATACTTGAGTAAAAGGAAAGAAATGTTCCTTCTCTGTAAGATAGAGGAAGGATCAGAGACAGAGAGAGGGAAAAAGGGACAGAGACAGAAAAGGAGGGAAAAAAAAAGAGAAAGAGAGAGAAAGAGAGAGCGAGAAAGAGGGACAGAGACAAAAGAGGGAGAAAGAGAAGAAAAAAGAAGGGAAGGGGGCTGACAATATGAATTATATCTCTCTACATAATAGATTTTTAAAATGAAAAGTACTTTAGAGACTATCTAGTTCAACCCTTGTATTTTGTATCTGACACTCAAAGGAAGGTTAAATAATTTACTCTAGGTACCTCAAATAAATGACAGAGGTGAAACATAATTTGAGGTCTTCTCATGTCAAAGTTGGTTCTCTTTCCTAAGTACCTTACTGATAGCTATCTATATTTATCCACATATCTACACATATATATATATATATATAAATATAGACATATAATATATAGAGAGAGGTAGATATAGATCTGTACATATATATGAATTATGTTTACATATAAATTTCTATAAAATAAACACCTAATATATGTTATAGTGATCCATACATATATTTATGTATTTAAATAACATATATATGTGCATATATACACATTTTAAAACATACACACATAAAACACACATATGTATGCCATATATATTATACATAGATATATATGTGTGTGTATGTGTATATATATATATATACACATACACACACACATATATATATATATTATATACTTCTAGGCCATACTGGGCCTAGACATACTAGGCCAAGCTGGTTATAAATCCCTAAATAATATATTTTTTTCATATTTTTATTTCCCAAGAGGAAGTCTTTCTCTTATTAATTAAGGGAATTGCCTTTTCCAAATTTACTGTGTTTGGCAAGTAACAAAAGCAGAGAGGTAAAATTTGGTGACCCAAAGAGCCATTCCTGCTCCCCCTCTGATGGTATTTTCAGTGGAACTACATTTGTAATGGGAAAAAAAATTCTTTTTTTTTTTAAAGGCAGATCTTCACACAGTATGTTTTGGCACATGATAAAAAAAATATTAAACTGTTCTACCTTTTAGAATGTTTTTTCAGCAAAAGTTCTTTCTTGGATTTTTTTTCTCTTTCAGTTCTTAAATATCTCTACTTTCTTCTTCAGCTCATCCACATCTATAATAAGCAATATTCAATTAAGTGACTGGTTATTGACTTGATCTATGTAAAACTTGGAAAGAATAAATTTTGAATTTATGCCTTTTTTTAAAAGTTTTAACAAAAAAAAGTTTATTCAGCAGTAGCAATTTACATTTACCAAAGAGCAAATGTTGGTTTTGTCGAGATATTAGGAGACCCCCAGTTTTCCAGAACCCAATGACTTTACTTCTTTAAATGCATAAACTCTATGTACTAACAATACTATGTACCCCTAAACAAGGTTGTGGTAGTTGTTTGTCCTTTCTTCTCAAACAAGGTCATCCTAATCTCTGTCTGGTCTCTGGACCTAGATGGCTCTGGAGGGGAATGTGAGACAGGTGACTTTGTCCAGCCCTCCCTCTTTTAATCCAATTCACTTGCATATCATAAGGTCACCTCCCTGATGTCATCATGGTCTTTTTCAAGAACAAAGAACAAACAACTTCTGTGAATAGAGCTTCACCACAAATTGGAATTGGTCACTTGGGAAGCTTTTTCCTTCCTTCCTTCCTTCCTTCCTTCCTTTCTTCCTTCCTTCCTTCCTTCCTTCCTTCCTTCCTTTCTTCCTTCCTTCCTCTTTCCATCCTTTCTTCCTTCTTTCCTTCTTTCCTTCCTTGCTTCTTTCTTCCTTGCTTCTTCCTTCCTTCCTTCCTTCCTTCCTTCCTTCCTTCCTTCCTTCCTTCCTTCCTTCCTTCCTTCCTTCCTTCCTTCCTTTCTTCTCTTCCTTTCTCCCTACCTCTCTCTGCCTTCACTCTTTCCTTTCCTTCTGTCCACATAGGGTATCATACCCTTACCCATAGATGCTTTTAAAATCTGTTTTTTTTTAAACTTTTGGACCTTAAAAAAATAGTGATATTGTGGAAAGAGAACTAGACTAGGTGTTAAGATTCTTAGTGTCCAGTCCCAACCCTGCCACTAATCAGTTATGTGGCCTTAGGTAAAAAACTTAAGCTTTTTGGGGCTCAGCTATCCTCAGGTACAAGACAAGATCAGGTCAGAGGGTTTTAACCTAGAATCCATGAACAAATACATCTTTATATTCATTAACTTCTGACTGAAAATTAGCCTTTCTTTCAATTATGAATATAGGCAGCCAATATTATTTTTAGAAAGGGTCCATAGGTTTCACCAGACTGCCAATGGGATCCATGACCCACAAAAGATTAAGAAGCCCTGCCCAACTTAGGTGATTTCTGAAGTCTTTTACATTTATAATAAATTATAACATCTCAGGAATGTGCTTTGAGGGGAAAGGACTGCAAGAAAAGGAATGTGGATCTCTCTTTCTCTGTCTCTCTGTCTCTGTCTCTCTATCTGTCTCTGTCTCTCTGTCTCTATCTTTCTGTCTCTGTCTCTGTCTCTATCTATCTCTGTCTCTCTGTCTCTGTCTCTATCTTTCTCTCTGAATCTGTCTCTCTGTCTCTCTATCTCTGCCGCTGTCTCTCACTCCTTCCCTCTCCCTTCTCTCTCTCCTTTCTCTCTACCAGTATCAAATTTCCATGTTTCATCACGTGCATGAGTGTTTGCATGAAGCCTGGGTTTGGGGCCCCAGACCACAGCGAGCCTGTCTTGCCAAAGAATCCTCCTCTGTGGTCATTCCCCCCAGCAGCACACAGAAAATTCAGGATTCTCCTTGGCTGCTCAATGAGAATGTTGACGATTTCCCACAATGAAACATAAATCACCCACTCCTAGATCTTGTTAACTTTTACTTATAAACTGTTCTAATGTAGGCCTGTCAGGATCCCATGAAAATAATGGGCAGTGACAGGTTTAGGATTAAAATCTTCTCAGGTAGTTAGGATGGTGAGTTAGGTTGTAAATTGCTTTTAAAGAGCTGAGGCATGGACTATGGGCTTTCATATATGCCTGCTACAAAACTGACACTGAGGAGGCAGCTGGGACAAGTATATGTTAGTAATTCATCTTAATTATTTGTCAGCAAAGCCATCTTAATAAGAAGTGTCTTTCATTTTGATTAAAATGACCCTCAGTAATCTCTGAAAGGTCCCCTCTGAAACACACCATTGAAAGAGGGAAGTTGAGTCTCTCAGCTCTGAGCGTTTAGTGCCAGGAGACAAGAGCTAAATCAGAAAAATGTATTGCCTGACACGTAAGAATAGTTGGAACTTTGTGCGCTGTTTATACGTGGGGTTATGGAGCACGACGGTATAGCCTGCAGATTTTTGAATTTGTAGTTACAGTATCTGGCTGTGGACTATGTAAGTTGCTTAGGTTGATTTGAGCCTCAGTTTCCTCATTCAGTCCAACTACATTAAGTAAGCATTTATTAAATCCCTACTGTGTACAAGGCATTGTGCTAGATATCAGAGGTTTAAAAAAAATGCTACTCTCAAGAACATCTGCTGGAGGAGTACAAAATCGCAGGATGAGCTATGCCCATATCGTATCCACTCTCATGGCCCTCCATGGGGGCTCCCTTCTGTATCTTGGAATACCTAAAATTCAAAAACAATTTGTGCAACTGGTGGTTCTCTCTGTGTGTTTTCCCCTGTGTAACTCTAGACATGACAAACGGTATTACAGTGCTTCTGAGTACCATCTGCTAGGATTTCATTTACTAAAAAAGACCCAAAGAAGGTCTATGAAGATCAAGTAATCCTGTGATGTTCTGTCCAGGCATGTCCGACCCGCCATATTATCAGGTTTTGATCCCATGCAGTAGCCCCGATGCACATTAGTGTTCATTTTGGGATAATACATCTCCCAGGTCTTAGCACTTGACTGGCTTAGTGTATAAACAAGACTGACACGGACTAATATGATACAGAATTTATTCATATGATGCACTTCTCACGGTGGCAAAGTGATTGGAAAGCCTTTGTCATAGGGATTTTAGCAGTTGCGATTCAATGAAATGAGCAGCGGATTAGAAAGGACCAGGATTTACAGTCAGATTGTACCTCTCACCAACAGTGTGATCTTGAGAAATTCTCTTTCCTTTTCTGGGGTTCAGATTCCCCCACTGGGAAATATTTGAGCTGGACAAGATGACCTTCATGTTCTCCTTTAGCTCCGAGTCAGTGATTCTATACCTTTCTCTCCCTTCATCCCCACTTGAAATACTTGCAAGTTAGAGGATCATTAATCCAGAGATAAAAATACCTAGATAGTCACTGCCAAGATCAGTGGCAAAGCTAAGATTCCAGTTCAGCTTATAGGATCATCGATTTTGAACCAGAAAGGACTTTTGAGAACTAGTCTAACGCATTGGGAAGGTCTACCCCAAGAAAGTGAAGAACTTCTCCTTCTGTGGGATGGGCAGCAAAAACAATCTGTTCCAACAGCCACAAAGATGGCTACAGCAGGTGCTATGGAGTGCTTAGACAAGACCTCGAAGACCCTACTGCATGCTGGGCCATCTCTAGTCATCTTGTTTATTTGTCTTGCCAGTGAAGACTCTGGAAAAGAAAGTCAGACTGATAGCTTTGTACCACTCTGCCTCACTTAATTCCAATTCATGAACAAAAGAAAAATAAACAATAACAACAAGTAGTCTGACCTCATTTCACCAATAATGAAACTGAAGCACTCTAAGTTTAAATGACTTGCCTTACATCATAGAGATAATCAAAACTATAGATGAATTTGATCACAAGGTCTCTGATCCTAAACCAGTTGATCTTTCAAGCACTACTTCATAAAATTATTTCTAAACCCTGAAATTCTGGATGAATGTAGAAGAGATATCTAAAATCTCTAGAGAAATCTATAGATAATTAAAGATCAGTACCAAGAAAATAGATCATGTCATGGAATGAGAGAAACTGACTGGTAATGGGCTGACAAGCAGGAATAAAACTGAGAATGGCATAATAATATTAACAAAAAATAACAAGAAGATAGCTCTTTTTAACAATGAGGTGATTCAAGGCAATTCCAATTAGATTGGGATGGAAATTGTCATCCACATCCAGTGAGAACTATGGAGACTGAATGTGGATCCAAACATAGTATTTTTACCTTTATTGTGTTGTAGTTTCCTTGGATTTTTTTCCTTTCTCATTTTTTTCCTTTTTTATCTGATTTTGTATGTGTGTGCAGCATGATGAATAATATGATTAGAAGAATTGCACATGTTTAACCTATATGAGATTGCTTGTTGTCTTGGGAAGGGAGGAGTGGGGAGAAGGAGAAAAACTTAAAACACAGGGCTTTGCAAAGGCAAATGTTGAAAACTATCTTTGCGTGTATTTGAAAAAAAATACCATTCAAATAAAAAGGAAAAAATAACAAGAAGAACATATTCTATATGCTTTTATATTTATGAAGGTAAAATTGCAGACCTATCAAGGTATGTTCTTTGGGTCATATTTCCCATACTGATGATAAGAGTTTTCCAGACCCAGCCTTTCATAAAAATGCATATATTTGTAAGACTAGAAAAGTTAGACTTGTGAAAAGGAGAGAAACTAAACAACTCCTACAGGTATTAAATCCATGACAATAGCTAGGAATAAGACTGGAGTTAACAGTGGAAATGTGGAATAAGTTAAGAACGTAAAAGCCAAAGATTACATAGGATGTGTCATTTTAATTTCAAAGTATTGTGATCTGGCCAAAAAGAACTACTAATGATTACCAAGCTTATCCTGTGCTCACACCACTCACAACATCTAGAATGAGTTCTTTCCTCATCTCTGCCAGCTAATATCCTTCTCTTTCTTCAAGGTCCAACTCAGGTGCCCCATTTCACAAAGGTGCCTCTTCAGCTCTCCAGCCTCTCAGCAGCTGGAAGCGATTGTTCTCTCTTCAGTTTTTCCTAGAACACTTTGCACAGATCTCTCGTTTGTCCTTATGCACATTCTACTTTATTTTTTTCATCAGGTTGAGATATGCACATGTCACACCCACTCACTCGCTCACCCACTCACCATGTATAGGTTGCAAGCTCCATTGAGGACAAGTATTGTTTTTGTACATGCTGGAGAAACAGCCGTGGAAGAGTGGATAGAGAGCTGAGCTTGGAGTGAGTCTTATGTGGGTTCAAATCCTGCCACTGAGATATTCTGATTGATCTTGGAAAAGTCATTTAACTTCTTAATGCCCTCAAGCAACTCAAAAAGAGGTGCTGTTCAGTGACCTCTCTCATCTGGACATGATTCCTCCTTCTCCCCCCCCCCAAAAAAATAATAACTCTTAATACTTTACATATAATAGATAATTAATGTCTTGGGGGGAAGGTGGTGATTAAAAATTTTTTTAAAGCATTACACTATGGTATCTAATTTAGTGCATATGCATGGCCAGAATTCTCCCTCCCCAACTTTTTAGTTTACAACTTTTTGATTAGATTTACAAAAAAAAATGGCAAATATATATTTTTACCAGCCTTTGTTAGGTTGTACTTCACATTTGGCCAGAATCTATCAACTTTCTATTTTAAGCCAGAGTCCAGTAGTTCAAATTCCATTCTAAATACTGCAGGCTGGACATTCAATATGTTAAGATTCCCATTTCATGTATGTTTATTTTTTTTCTTGGCTTTTGGCGCTTGCAGAAATAATCATTTCTTGAATAGATGTCCAGGTTCTCTTTTCCTTTAGCTCTTGCCCTAATCAATTTTCTCTTTGATGAGCTTGGGAATTTACAGAGTTTGCAAGTGAATGGGAGAACTCTGAAACCCTTCTTGAAAATGCTACTCTTTGATTTTATAGCCAAATTTAAAAAATCAAATTGCCACTCAGCATCAAGAGAACTGGAGTGTGTTCCTACACTTTTTTATCTTTGAGAAAAGAAAACTTACAGGAAAAAATGGGAAGACTTACATGACTACTCACGGAGAGAAGACAATAGAGACAAGAAAACAATAACAAAAAAAGATTATTGCAATAATGTTGCAGAAGACAATGTTGAAAATAATTTAGCACAAAGGCAATGATCGATACTGGCTCCAAATGGCTGGCAGGAGAACATACTTGCTTCCTTTTGGTTGAGAACTGGGAACTGTGGGTAGGAAATGTTCCATTCTTTACTAGTCTTGGTAGAGTCACTGTTTTTATAATATAATGAAAGACTTATATATCACTATCATACAAAGGACAATAGATAGGTAGATGGAAGGTATGAGTGGGCTACTACATGAAAAAGCAGGAACTTTCACAAGTAAGAGCTAAAGATGTCAACAGGGAAATGCTGGGCTCTTTATATGACAAGAGTAAAGGATCATATGGATGGCTAGATGACTCCAGTGATAGGTTAAAAGAGAATGAGGAAGGCTTCCAGCATATTGTGTGGACCTCTCTGCTGAACTTATGAGAAGAGAAGAGCAAGAGGTACACTGGATAGGCAAGTTTGGATGGGGTGCTTTGGAGGGAACATCCAAATTGAGGAGAGCACATGTTTATTTATATATTAGAGAAGCTGCTCTGGGAGGAACTATCAGAAAATTACTGATAAAAATACATTAATAAAGCATGAAGGACAGAAAAAAGAAGGGAGGGAAGGAGGAAAGGAGGAAAAGAGAGAGGGAGGAAAAGAGCAAGGAGAAAGGGAAAAGGAAGGAAGGAAGGAAGGAAGGAAGGAAGAAAAGAAGGAAGAAAGGAAGAAAGGAAAGGAAGGAAGAAAAGGAAGGAAGGAAGGAAGGAAAGAAGGAAGGAAGGAAGGAAGGAAGGAAGGAAGGAGGGAGGGAGGGAGAGAGGGAGAGAGGGAGAGAAGAAGAGTGGAAGGAAGGGAGAAAGGGAGAAAGGGAGGAAGGGAGGGAGAGAGGAAGGAAGGAGATATTCAGACAGCTTTCCAATCTCACATTGTTCTACTTTAAACACCAAGCAATGCCCCATTTTTAGTATTTCTGTAAAGCAGTGGATATTTTTCCAGCTGCCATGATTTGCTTTCACCATAAAGTTCTTTATGTAGCTGATGTTTCTGCTGAGCATGTGAGAGGGAGCAGTTTGCAAAGGTGGCAGGAGAGTCACTTTTCTGGACTTCATTTTGGGCTCCGTCAGTATCGTGATTTGTGGTGCAGGACAAAACACTTAACCTCTGTGTCTCCAAAAGGGAATGATGAATTTTGTTCTATTTCCTCAGCTTAGCTGACAGATGGGAGACACACACCATTAACCACTCCTGCCTCAGTTTCTTTGTTGCTGAGATGATGTACTCCATAGCAGGGAAGACAGGTTGCACAGTGTTTGCATAGGCTCAATACAGGTAACAATGAAATATGATTGACATGTTGTCCAATCCCGTAGATGGAGAATGGAGCCTCTGGAAAAGAGTGGCACTGAGAGACACAGAACTATAGAGTAAAAAGAGAACTGCAGATGGAAATAATAATAATAATAATTTCTTTTATTAACTAAATGACCGTAATAAATACTTAATCTCTCTGAACTTGAATCCTAATCTATAAGACAGAGATGGGGAGTGAATCTGTTACCTCCATGATATGGGGAATTCTATTGATGAAATTCCCTCTACCAATGAAGGCCGGCACCTTCTTGGCAGTTTGTAGTTTTAGGAAGCTGTCGAGAACAAAATTTCTTAAGCTGTGGGCCACCACCCCATATGGGGTCACATAACTGAATGTTTTGGTCATGAAATTGATTTATTAGCAATAAATGTTTGATTTGCATACCTATTGTACATGTCTATACACCTGGAGTTGCATAAAAATTTCTGCAGTGAAAAGGGTCAAGAGTGGAAAAAGTTTAAAAAGCCTGGTAGAACACTGAGAAGTTAAATGACTTGCTCAGAATCACACAGTCTAATATATTTCAGAGATGAGATTTGAACTCAGATCTTATTCGCTTCACTATTACTTTTCCATCTCCAATTTCACACTGGTTCTGATTTTTAATGTATAAAGTACTAGTTCTAGTACCGAAGTCCCAAAATTGTTGTGAGAGTCAAATAAAATTATATGTACAGTGTTTTGCAGACTTTAAAGCTGTCAATTATTGTTCTCTGATTTACTTTTTAATTCTTTCTTTTCAATTCTTTCTCCTGTGGCTTGATTACCTCAACATCATAACTGCCCTCTTCTAGACATATTTTAGCTTATCAAAATTTTCTAAATCTATCATGTTCCAATCTGAATGTTGTGATAATCCAGCTGAGGTCTGTCCCAAGATTACATCCTTCCTCCTGGATAATTTTCCCCTTCTTAATGTGCCCAAGAATGACACCAGTCCTCTTGGTTCATGTATCAAACAGTTATTTCATTTTGAGCTCATGGTCCACTCAAGCCCCGAGATTCAATGGTTTTCCTCCTCCTCCCATTTTGTACTTGTGAAATTATTCCCAAAAAAACACAGTATAAAATTTTACATACATACATACATATATATATACTTTGGTCCCATTTTCTCTGGACCAGGCTCGTTATATCAGTACACCAGAGGTTCCCTGAAGGATTTATATCTTTGAGATTGGCTTAAGCCCCTATTAGTAATTCTTTTCTCATTTTTAGAGGCTCAGTGACCAGCATTCCAGTTCATTAACATTGGATAAGCTTTTACCAAAAGGTATTTACTTCAAAAATATAGTAAAAAAATATTCATTTTTTTCCTTCTCCAACACCTTGAGGACATAGTCTCCAAAGGTTGCACTTTGTTCCCCAGAAGATCAATACTATGCAGGTTGGGAAACCTAGACTAAAGAATGATGGGAATCTTGGAATGAAGGGACTCTGAAAAAAAGGACACCGAGAAGCATTTTTGAACTCATAAAGGTTGTAGACTTCACTTTCTTTTCCAGCTGCAAAGTTTTGCCAAGAGGTCTTGGGGAAAAGAGGCAAAACTTTTTAAAATGTCTAACTCTGCAGCTAGTTGATGAGTCCCCTCTTCATCATATAATTGGTTAACTTGTTGCAGTTACAGTATTGCAACAGTTACTGTAACTGGTACCAGTTACAAAACATTTATGTATGGTCCACAGTCTATCTTTCCAAAGTACTTCCCTTTGTATTAACAGGAATTTAGGGTTAGGGTTAGGGTTAGGGTTAGGGTTCCTAGCATCCTCCACTTGGATACCCCATCCGAGGCACACTGGACAAGCTATGATCCAGATGCCCATACATACATACATTCATATATACATACATATTTGTTCATTATGTACATACCACTATTAAATTTCATTTTCTTAAATTCAGTCCATTATTCTAGTCTGTTTAAAACTTTGGATCTAGAGAACACAGAAAGTCACCCTCTTGAGGTTGACTGCCAGGCTTTTCTTCCCCATCCCTACTCCCACCATATCCAGGGATGTGCTGGAGCCAGATTAAACTGAAATTGTTCAATTTTCAGTGTGAGTATTACCACCTTGGAATGAGCAGAAACTACAAATCAGGGCCTGATTTCCTGTTTTATTGACTGTCTAGACTTCAGAAAGTGATGGAAGAAAATATTAGTAATGCAGATCAAACTTAAAAGTGTCTTGCTTTTTCGAAAAGCCAGTAGTTAAATATTTACTAGTACACCTCTAGCCACAGCTATGTATTAAATGAGGGCAGAGTTGGCTATCTCTTTGGGAAGCAGGATACATTGGAAAGGGCAATATGTTGGCATGAGGACATCTGAATTTAAATCCTGAATCTAATACTTATAAGCTTGTGACCTTAAGTACATAACATTATTCCTCTGCGCCTTGATTTTCTCATCCATAAGATGTGAAAAAATTATATTCTTATTACCTATCTCTTGAGAGGGTTGTGAGGAAAATGTTTTAATAATACTTTAAGACAAAAAAAAAACAACTAAGAGTCATTATTCCTAAAGAAAAAGATAAAATGTCTATTTTTGTGACGAGAGAGTTTCCTCATTTCGTAATTCTGCTTGGGCTAGCAATGGCAATCATAGGATTGTTGGATCTGGAGTTACCAGTTATCTTTTTTTTTTTTTTTGCGGGGTGGGGGGGGGAAAGGGGTCCTGAACCACTCTGGCAATCTCATGAAGTCTATGAACTTCTCAGAATAATGTTTTAAAACTCATCAAATGAAATGTGTAGGATTACAAAAGAAATACAGTTATAACTTAAAAAAACAAGTTCACAGACTCCAAGAATGAGATGGAGTGAGGGCAAAAAATCTAATTTATATACTTTATATATCATGAGGCAAAAAACATCATTGCATTTGTGGGGCTGGCTGCAAAGTCTTTCCCTTTTCTTAATTTTGACCTCTGGTGGTCAGTGAAGAGTTAGCACTCTTCCATGCAACTTAGGTATTTCTATACAAAAGCTAAGGAATATTTCAGGGCTTCTCTCTGAACTTAAGAAAAAGACTATTCTATTTCTTGTGTGTTGTCACTGATATTTCTAACTGGTGAATAGCAATTTTTTAAGTGAATAGATCCTACTGATTCACAATTGGTTACAGGTACAGATAATTTGTTGGTGATGTTCTATCCCAGGAATACCCAATTATGCAGGATTTTCTGCTATGATGTTCATCTTTAATATATAATAGATTCAGTGAATCACTAAAACTAGAATGGCTCTGTTGTAATGCAGAGAGAGGGCAAGCTATTTTTTTCTGGGTGTATTCTGTCTTGAAATATGCTGTTTCTGCCCTCATGAGCCTCCCTCTCCCCATTTCTGCCTGTCATCCCCTCCCTTTTTAGAGTTTATTAGGAACTTTCCATTCTAAAAGACTTTTGCAACTATGAAAACTTTTATTAATTCAATCTTTTTTCTGATCATATCCTCATTTGTGGGAACCCAATCAAATAAACCTGAGCAAGACTTTCACATCTCCCTACATAACACCTGGTCAACTTTGGCTGTCCTGATCTAGGAAAGAAGATGGACACAGGAGTCAGACCCATCAAAACCAAAAGTTTGATGTGAGAGGGTCCAAATCCAGAGATCAATCTTTCAGATTCATTATGGACTTTGTCCTGCTGCCATGACCTGAAGAACCATTGGATCTCAAGTTGTGTTGGTGCTCTTAATTATATCCCTTCTCTGTCTCTTTCTTAGCAGCTGCTGTCAATGCTAAGTGTGAGTTCTGCTCTCAGTCTGAAGGGGTCAGATGCCATCTGATGTGAGAGGATGTTGCCATGTCTTCTCTTGTTGTTTCTGCCCCACTCTCTATGCTTCTAATCTTGGGTGACCTTCTCTACAATATGCCAAATGAAAGGACCTGTTCTTTTCAGCACTGATTGGCTAGTCTAATCGGACCACCTCAGTCCTTAAAGATCATCTAATCCAACTTCTTCATTTTACAGATGAGGAAATTGATGTCTGAGGAAGACATTAAATTGTTCAAGGTCACATAGTGATCAAGCTGGAATTAAAACCTAGGCCTATTTTCTTCTGAATTCAGTTCTAATATCATATAGAACAGAATGTTACCCAGTCCTCATGGCAGCAACTAAATATTGCCAATTCACATCATGATTACAGGATGAAAGACAGGATAAAAAGCCCTATGGGGGAAAACTCCTGTGTTTACCTATTATTGGGTCAAGTTCTTTAGGGATCCAAGGGAAGCAAACTACCTTCTGGAACTAATATGCTGCCTCCCAGCTCAGTTCACATGGGTGAACAGCTTCTCTCAGGGAGTAGCTTTGGATTCAGTGTAGGGTTAGGGGATGAAAAAAATAGAATCAAGTCACATTTACTTCATATGCTATAGTGCTTTATAGAAAGTAAAGACCTGAAAATAAGAAAATTGAAGAGGGACAAGAAAGACCATCAGGAAACAAAGAAAAGAAGGAAGCTCCCACATGTACAGACTCCAAATATTCTGAGTATTCTCATGAAGGGAAAAAAAAACTGTCCAGTAAAAAGTCCTATATTTTATTTCATTCTGAGTAATAAACCTTAGGTCTTACAGGGAATAGAAATGGATTTGTGGAGCTCATGAAGGATACTTAGAGGTTTATAAGGACACAGCCATAACTAGGGCAGGGTGATAGGGACTTTGCCCCAGGGTGCTGAATTTAGAGGATGTTGATAGTACTTGCAAGCCCTTTAACGTGTTGAAATAACAGAGCATAGCAATGACCCAGAATAATTAGATGAAATAGGAAAAGCCAGATGGCATTCTAGTGTGGGAACCTCCTCCATATCACCTTGCCTCCTCCACATTCGACTTCTGGATTGTATCACTCTACTTGTCATAGACACAGTTTGTGATACTTACCCCATATACAAAGATTCCCAGTTATGGCGCTGTGTCTGGGAAAGGATAGTTTCAGCTGTTTCTGAATTTTATTTTTTTTTCCTTTTGGTTCAAGATACTCAAAAATTGCTTGGATGCCGGCAGCCATCCTCATTGCC
Organism: Antechinus flavipes; assembly: GCF_016432865.1. Lineage (NCBI taxonomy): Eukaryota > Metazoa > Chordata > Mammalia > Dasyuromorphia > Dasyuridae > Antechinus > Antechinus flavipes. The sequence goes on along the minus strand of NC_067403.1, from coordinate 79,007,235 downwards.
ATCAATCATAGAGAGAGTGGGGTGCATTAAATCAATAGTTCCCAACTTTTCAAAAGGAAAGAGGTAGTTTATGCAATCCTGCAGGGTGAAGGTAAAACCACTGGCTGGCTATCTTGCTTGTCCAAAATAGGATTCAGTTTCTAAGCCTCCTCACTCTCTGGAGAGGGTTTTGTTCAGGTGACAAGGGAGGAAAAGATGAAAGCTATAGTCTGCTGACACCTAATTCCCCCATATTATCTGTTTTAAGGCATAGTTCACCTGAAATGGGGATTGATCAAGGATGATCTTGATGGGGTTGGGTATTATATCATTGCTTACAGTTTCTTTCCTTCAGGTAGAGCAGGAAGAGATGGGAGTTGTAAAAGGTCAGACATTTATCATCTGAGACAATTTCCCACCCAATGTGATATTGATAAACATTTGGAAAAGGCAAAGTTTTCTTCCAAAGCCTTAGCTCTGACACCTCTGGGTTCTTAATAGAAGAATATCCAGGCAGAAACACTATGTGTTATAGCTCCCATTAAGCACCTCTCTCTTGTTTATGGTCTTGCCTGAGGGAGAGAAGGAAGTTCTTGGTATCAGAAAATTTCATCATCCTTTTGCTTTTCAGTGGGGTAAAAATGGCTCATTTCTTTTCATCATAGCTAAGTTGGGGAGGAGCAGGAAGCCACTCTCCTGGGTCCACGCTTTATAACTTTAATACTCCCAGAACCATGGTCCACTGGTCCAGTCCCACACATTTCAAGAGGGAGAGATATCAAAGTTGCCCTTCATGGACCAGGGATAGTTAAGTGGAAGAGAGATAAAAAGATATGATATAAATGATCAAGGTAATAAAAGGAGCTGCTCAATTAGTTCCATGGAGATACAGATGGGGAAGGGTCTTAGCAGTTAAAAAGTAGGTGCCTATTTCTGATACCAGGGTCAAGTTTACTGCCTATGTCATCCTAACCCTCTAGGCTGGGATCCAGAATTCAGGCTGGGAAATTATCTTTACAGAAGGTTCCCACCCACCCTCTCTTTCAAAGGAAAAATGTTTATTCTCATATTGCAAATCTCAGTTCATATTTCTGCTGGAGGCAATAACATTGCAGATTCTTGAAATGATACTGGTAGTCTAGCTTCTACTTTCATGTTCCAGATGCTCATAACAAGCTACACTAAAAGTCAACTCATTAAAGACCCATGAACAATTTGATGGACAAATATATGTTGTCATGGTCCTCATCTGAAGCCTATTGGCTTTCCTGGCTTCCTTCATGTCTCAGATCCCCCCTTCTACAGGAGATTTTTTTCCATTCTTCTCTCCATTCTAGTCCCTTCCCTCCACATTCCCTCCAATTTGCTCTGTTGCATCTTGTATTCACACAATTGTGTGCATACTGTCTCCCCGTTAGACTGGGAGTTCTTGAAGGCAAGGACTATTTTTGCCTTTCTGTTCATTGGGCACAGTGCCTGGCACACAGAAAGTACTTAATAAATAATTGCTGACTTATTGACTTGAGTAAAGCTGAATCACAGAGTCCAAGAGTGGAAAGATATTTCAGTAGCCATCTAGTACAACTCTTACCACTACAACACACTGGAAAAATGATCCTTCTGCCTTAGATCTCCAGTGAGGGAAAACTCGCTATATTTGGTGGCAATGATTTCACTTTTAAGTAATTCCAATTGTGGAAGTTTTTCCCCTTTAAATCAAATGTGGATTTGCCATTTTGCAACACCCACCCATTATTTCTAATCCAGCCCTCTGGGGCCAAATAGAACAAATTATCCCTCTTTCACCAGTCATTTTCCTGCATTGTTCCCAGTGTAATCCTGAAGAGTGTGCTGGCAACATAAAACTTGGCTTGATCTAAATGTGCCCTTAGAAAATCCAGTTTGTCATCCAGAAAGAGTAAGCCATATTTGAAAATTCGAGTATGGATCTAGTGAATTTGTATAGACCAAATTAATTGAATGTTTCCTAAAACTTCTCTGCCTAATGGAAACAATTATTTCTACCTCAAATTAGACTTCATGAGTATTTACTCATTGTGGATAGTACAACTAGCCTTGGGGAGGGGAATAAAAAGGTGTACAAGTCATGGTCCTACATTCAGGATGTGCAAGCTAACTGGGGAGCAGAAACCTGATCCCAGATAGTCAAAAAATTTCAGTGCAACTTGAGACTGCATGGAAAGATATAATTTCTGGGAATAAGTAGTTAAGAGTTCTATTATACTCACCCCAGAGGACAGATTCCAACTGGAATGTTTGATTCAATTCTAGACATCACAGTATAGAAAGAAAATTGGTATATCTGGAAGGCTTGGAAAGAGTAAATGCTATATGAGCATTTGAATGACACTTGAAGAATGGACTGGCATAGATAGAGAGGGAAGGGCCCTTTAGGCAGACTGCAAGCTCAATACAAATCAATTTTGTGATCTAATAACTAAAAAAGTCAGGACAATCTCAGGTTGCATTGTAATTAGTTACAGGAAATGGGGTGTTTAGCCTGAAGAAAAGAAGGCTGGTCATGATGAGGGGGTATGTGAGTGATATATTCAGGAACATGAAAAGCTGTCATGTGAAGATAAGTCAGATTCAACTTGTTTGAACCATGAGAGCAGTATTAAGAACAATGGGTTGAAGTTAGCAAAAGAGAAATTCAGGCTTGATTTAGTGAAAAACCTTCTAGCTCTTTCCAGAGTCACAGAAGGTACAGGTTCACCCCTCATTAGAGGTCTTTGATCAAAGGTGGGATGAATGACTACTTCTTGTTTTGTTGTAATGGGGATGGTTTTCTGAATGAGATTGGAGTAGATGGTTCTTGGGGTCACTTCCTACTCTGAAATGCCAGGATTCTGTGACTCAAGGTTGAATGGCCAAAGGCAAACTAAGAGAAATGAGGTGATTGTATAGGTGGAACAGGGAGAAAACTCTTTAGACTATATGATTCATCATGTGGCTTAATTGGAGAAAATTCTAGGAACATCTTGTACGAGTACCTCATTGGAGTTCAGAGGTCACCCTGAGCTCTGGAAGGCTCTCGCGGCAGAGAATAAGCTCAGGCAGATCCAAATAAGCTGGAAAGGCTTTAAGGAAAGGGTGAGGAGAGTCCATTAGCTTGTTGGGGGACCAAATTAGCTGAATTCAGAAAGACTCATCACCAAATTTTTTCAGCCAGAGAAAGAATAGAAGACTGCTAAGTTGAAAAGTGTTCCTACTCTATATCTGTATAATGATGAGTTATACTAAGGGGGAAAAATTGGATCCTTGAGGTATTGAAATAAATAAGAATTGAGTGGGAGAGATAGGAGGGTGTCAGATAATTGAAAGCCAATAAAGGGGTTTAAACTTTATCTTGAAGGCAATGAGGGAAACCTGGCAGGTACTTGGGCAGAGTGACAAGATAAATGCAATGATTTAAAAAGATTGATCTTTTAGCATAGCATAATATAGTTTAGTGGATAGTTCAAATTCTCCTGAGTTCAAATTCTCCCTCAGACATTTACTAGTTATTTTTGACACAAGGCAAGTTGTCTAATTTCTTTCAATCTTTCCCTCATCTGCCCCCCCACCCCTCAAAAAAAGCACAGTAATAGAAATCTCTAAGGTTTTGTGAGTATCAAATGATATAACATGAACAAACTTTAGAGTATTATATAAATGCAAGCATAACTCAAGTCCCAAACTCCATTGGTATGAGACTCTTTTCTCATTGGTGAAGATCAATGCCCTACACTTCATGAGCGGCAAAATGGTTCAAATGAGAGACCTTGGTCTCTTCAGGCCAGAGTCTTCTTTGAGCTTTCCTCAAATCTCTTTAGTTGCTTCAAGTCTCTTCAATTTTTGAAGTTGTTTGGGAACACTTCTGGCACATATTCTCTGACTTCTCTTTTTTGACAGATTGGATTTGACAGCTGTTGACAGATATATGGATTTCTTAAAACCCTACTATGTGTGTTCAGTGTGAAACTGGTATTTGATGGGAAAGGAATCAAGTTTGAATATAACTTAAGAGTCCTGCTTGATCCCAATTAATGAAATAATGATCAGAAGTTAGATTGACCCCAAAACCCACATGCTTTAGAATAAGAGTATTTAAAGGAGCAGTCAGATATAACTGGGCCAAATCCCCTTCTCTCTTTGAGCAGTAAAGAGTGCCCAAACTTCTGACCTCAACTTCCTGCTTTCCTAGACTCAGCAGAAAATAAAGTCCCTTTTGGAGAAGGGTGGGGGAGAAGTTATAGATGTCTAATCTGTCTCTCTTTGAGCTATACATCCCTATGTGGTAGACTCCCATAATTGCACAAGTTTATTGTTATTATTACTACTATCAGCAGAAGCATTAGTAGTAGTAGCAAGTAGTAGTGAAGGTGAGAGTATTGTAGCCATAGCAATAATAGTGGTAGTGGTAGTGATAGTGATGATGGTAATGGTGGTAGTTGCTGTAGTATTGGGGTCGTTCAAGTTGTTTTAGTTGTTCAAACCCTATTTTGGATATTGGCGTATCCTTTTCCAGCTCATTTTATAGATGAGAAAATTGAGGCAAACAGGATTAAGTCACTTGCTGGGATTCACACAAGTGTCTGAGCCTGGATTTGAACTAAGGAAAAGGAGTTTTCCTGCCTCCAAACCTAGCATTCTAGCCACTGTGCCACTTATCTGTACCTTAGTAGCTACAGTATCTATGGTAGTTTTGCAGAAGGTTGGCTTTCCTTCTCTGATTCCAACTGGCTGGATTAACCCTGTACAAATCATATATTCTCTTAGTATGCTGGGAAACTTTCGCAGCCACAAGTCATCAATGAATTGCATATATACATATAAATATATGTGTGTGTGTGTCTGTGTATATATATATATATATATATGTATATGTATAATTTATATGTGTATGTATACATACACATATAAATATATTTCAGTAGACGAAGTTTCTTCACTCTGATTCTCTACAGCTCTAGGATAACCTCTGCTAAGGCAAGTAGAGTAGATTGGGTAAGGTGAGACTGTTGAGACAATTGGTGAATAGCAATGAGAATGAATGATAAAAAACATTTGGGATAAGCAAAAAATAGGCTATGGTCCTTTGAATGTTCAAGAGGGTGGAGCACTTTATACAGAATGCAGAATGTTGAGGAGAGAATGGACAACCAAAAATGGATTTCCAAAATGATCATAACAATTCACAGATCCACCAATGGTAAATTAGGGGTCTCAATCTTAATTGTCTCAGTGAAGTTGAAGATGAGGCCATAAGCTGAAGGCAGGGAATAAAACTGGGGTGATGAGGAAAGTAAAATGTTTGAAACAACTGTGGTAAGTAGTATGCCAGAAAATCAATAAGAGATTAATAAAAGGATTGCTGATTGTGGATCCAGCTGACGTCGAATTTCTCTTCAAGAAAGACATAAAGATTTGGAAAAGGCCCAGGGAAGAGCAACCAAAATGATCAAGGGGAGAGATGTGATTTCTGTAGAAGGAAGATGAAAAAGGTTAAGACTTTTCAGACTGGAAATTTAAAAAAAGGCTGAGTGGGAACGTGATCAAAGTGTATAAAAACATGAAGGATATGGAGAGGGTGAACACAGATGTGATCAACAAATCTTGTAAGACTAGAATTAGGAGCAGCTCTGGAAGATTGAAAGAAGTAATTTTAGGGTAAATGAAAGGAAGCCTCACAGTACTTATATAAACCAGGTGGGAAAGTTATGCAAAGTTTTAACCTGAGAAATAAGAGGCTTTAAATATTTAATTCAAATCAGCAAGCCTTTATTTATTGTCTACTATGTGCAAGGCACTGGATTAGACACTGGGAAGAGTAAAAAAGGGAAGAGTATAAGCATGTATTATGAACCTACTTTATGCTAGACACTGTACTAAGAATCTTAATAAATATCTCATTTGATCCTTATAATAACCCTGTAAGGATGGACAGAACAATATGTAAATAAAATAGTTCCTACTCCCCAAAATTTATATTTTACTGAGAAATAGTACATATACATAAATAAAAGGAATTACAAAATGATGGAAGAATCAGTCAGGGGACCCTAGATTAATTGATCTCTCCTCCAACACAATTGATGAAATCTCAGAAGGGGCAGGTAACTGAGAAAACATTGTGTTAAAGTCTTAAAAAGAAGTGTGAAATGGGTATAAACTGTGGGAAAGAGCTAGTATAAAAATTGATGGAGTAAAAGGATGATAGCTATTGTCTTGTATAGACCGCACCTCTGGTAACCTGTTAAAATGCCCTTGGGAGCAAGTTGAGGCAGAATAACTTTGAGAAGGGTGATCCTGACATCTAAGAAGAAAGTCAGTCATGAAAGATGATTCTAGCTCTATAGAAGAAAGCAATCTTTGCCTTTTTCTTTTGCCCTTACTAGATCACAAAGGCAAGGGACTTCAAGCCATCAGATGGCAACTTCTCAAGTAGGTGATGTGAATACCCTGATACCTTGAGGAGGAGCAAAAATCAAAACAGGACTCAAGAGATACAATCCTGACTGTTGGGAGTTGAATTGTGGAAAATAGGTACAGAATGCCCAAGTGAGTGAACTCTCTGTGTGTAGGGAGAGGAACATCAGCATACCACAACCTCTTGTCAAGTGTGAATTATTTTGCTCATGTGTGTTTCTTATATGTGATCCTCCCTACCAGTGTTTTCTGTATTTGTGCCTTCTCTTTCCACCGATGCCCTATGTACTTGTGGAAGACTATATTCCAGGTTTTTTGTGGGGGAGAATATTTTGTTACTATTGGTCTTATGATACCATCTTAGTAAATGTCTTTGATTTGAACTAATCCTGTATACTAGCTGACCATTAAAGGTAAAGATCTTGAGGTTGGTGGGAAGGGGGGACTGAAAGAAATGATTAATAAATAATCAATTGTTAATATTGCAGAAATACAGAATGTTTTCCTTTGCTATTTCCTCATTTGGAAATTAGGTCAAAGTTAGTTCTCTGAAGGGCAGGTTTGATGACGAGATGAAATCCTGGATGAGGCTTAATCAGTCTGATCAAAAGGTAAAGAAATTCACTGTTTGAGACAGATCTTATTGGAGGTGGACCCCTTTTGTAAGATTGCCCTAGATGGGGTGGTCTGGGTAGTTATAAGTCTCTTTGTCCAAGACTTGGACTCTCATTCCTCATTCAAATCAGTCGACCTCTTATTATAATATTCATTTTTTGACTAATTGTTAACCAATCATAGTTGATTGCCACCTATTGAAAACACCCACTCTTCCAAAGGTATGTAAGTATCCTTCCTGAAGCCTTCCTTGGTTTAAATGACCATCCTTTAGCAAATTATTCCCTATCCATACTTAATTACCCAGAAATTATATCACTCAAACTTTTTATATGTTACAGGGACAGATTATGGTTTTAGAAGCACAGATCCACAGAAAACCTTTGACCTGAAGTATCTATTTCTAAAGAACTCAATCAGTTAAGTATAAATGGTAAGGGATGGGTGACTCAGAGAGCAAGCTATACAAAATAATACAAGATAATTTCAAGAGAAGAAAATGCTAATAACTAGAGGGAACAGGCACTCCTATTAAAAATAGCATCACTGAATCCATTTTACCTTTATCCACCATTTTGGGAAGCTCAGTTTCAGCTGGTTGCAAGTCATCTGATTTTGAAGAAAGATTATTCCCCCTCCTAAAGATCACCCAATTTAAGAAATGTCTCAAAACTATCCCTCTCCCTCTCATCTTAGTGTGTCTAGATCCCTTACACGAACCACAAATCAGGTATTAATGTCTATAATCCTATTTTTCCTGTTTTTTTACTTCCTCCAAATTTTATATTAACTGTAGAAACCAATGGTCATTTGTCCTTGACTACCAAGAGCATCGATTCCAGTTTATTCTAGCATTCATTGCTTAAATAAATCATCTTGTGGATGTAACTACTTGAGTTCTTTATTCCATTGTAACAGGAATGCTACCTTTTAAAGAAAAAAAATTAGGGGCAGCTAGGTGGTGCAGTGGATAGAGCACCAGCCCTCCGGTCAGGAGGAGCTGAGTTCAAACCTGACCTCAGACACTTAACACTTCCTAGCTATGTTACCCTGGGCAAGTCACTTAACCCCAATTGCCTCAGCAAAAATAATAATAATGAAAAAAGAAATTGAAAGGATTAGAGTAGGCAATAGGAAATAACACTGTTGTTTTTTTTTTTTTAAGGAAAAAATGTTTAGACAAATTAATGGAAAGAGAAAGTTGCCTGGAAGTTGAAGATATGAATTTTCATTCCTTTATTCCCAAAATCTTTCCTCTTCCAAACTTTATTATCATTACCATTAAGACCACAACCAATCTCGTGGTCATCCAGTCTCATAGCCTAGATGTCATCCTTTGTCCTTACTCTTACTCACCCCACATATCTACCAAATCTCTTAGTTCTACTTTCCCCATATCTCTTGTATATGTCTCCTCTCTACTCACATGCTGTCACCTTAAATCCAATTCTTACCATCTCTCATCTAGACAATTTCAATATCTTTCTAACTGGCCTCCCTTCCTCAAGCCTTTCCCCATTCCAATCATCCTTTGCTTAGCTGTCAAAGTTATTTTTTTCTAAAACAATCACCCCATGTCACCCCATGTCACCCAATGCTCTCAATAAGCTTCAAGATCAAATAGAAGCATGTCTGGCATTTAAAGCTGACTTCTTCCCATAGATTCAGTTTTTGGATATTTTTTAACCCTCCACACAATCTACAATTCAGCATTGCTGGCATTCCATGCACTGCTTTTGTACTGGCTAGCTCCCATTCCTGAAATGTGCCTCCCACCAACTCATTTTAGCCTCTCAATTCCTCTAGTTTCCTTTAAGGTTCAGCTCAAATCTGATCTTCTGTAAGAGAGCGTCTCTGGTGTTTCCCCTTTGTTTCTACAAGCTGCTACTATCTTTCACTCTGAGACTGCATTTCACCTATTCTCTCTTTATATTTTTTAGTTAGCTGGTTATTTATATGCTAAGTGGTGCAATAGATAGAGTGCTAGATCCAAAGTGGAAAACCTAAGTTCAAAGCTGATCTCAGATGCTTACTAAGTGTAACTTTGAACAAATCATTTAAGTTACTGCTCAAGTCACTTAAGTTACAGCTCATCTTCCTCATTTTAAAAAAATAAGCTAGAGAAGGAAATGGCAAATCTCTCCAGTATTTTTACCAGGAAAAGCCCAGATGGGGTCACAAATAGTCAGACATAATTGAAAATATCTAAACAACAAACTCCCCCATTAGGATGTAAGTTTCTTGAGAACAGAGACTTTTTATTCTTCCTTCACATCCCCAATTCTCAGCCTGCCATAGATCTAGAACTAAATAAATGCTTGTTGACCGACTGAGAAACCACCACAACTGAGAACTGTGCTAGACATCGGATGCAGGTACTGATATTCAGAGTGACCACAAGAAAGTTACTCACCATGATTCTAGGTCTCGGTTTCTTTTTCTGTAGAATAAAAGGATCATACTAGATTGTACATAAGATCCTTCTATTCTATAGGCTATGACATATACATATATGCAGACATATATGTATAGATATAATATATCATTATCTGTGTATGTATATATATGTATGCACGTAATGAGTTATTAAGGGATAGGAATCCCAGGGCCTAGCACAATATCTGAAACATTTATCCTTGATAAATGCTTGTTGGTTGCTTAATTATATATGGGGGAGGAAAGCTATTGGGGGCAAAGTCCTATAGGATGACATTGTATAATTTCCTCCAAAACATGCTGCTATACAGACCAAAAAAATGTGACTGAAAAACCTGATTCACTACAATCCTTTTTATATTCTTTAAAAGATTATAAGCATATATTGTTACCAAAATTAGTCTAGTTCTTTGAAGCCTGGTAGATTTATTGTTCCCTACATGCATCTCTTATCTCTGTAGGTTATTTTCCAGGTCCAGAATGTTCTTTCTCCTCCATCTCATGGAATTCTTAGCTTCCTCCAAGGTTCAGTTCATGATACCCCAGTTGTTAAGAGTATTTCCCCATTCCACAAATTATGTTTTACATGTTTTGTATTTTCTTATCTACATACATTTCTACCCCTCCAGTAGAATATAGAATATAAGATCCTGGAGGGCAGGAACTTTGAAATTTTTGCCATCCTCAGCACCTAGTACAATGACTAATACAAAGTAAGAAGATGCTGGCTTGTTGAAATGGTTTGCAGTAGATTGAATCGAAATGAATTGGTTTGAAGGGAGAGCTTTGCATCTCACTCGGGACCACATAGTTGGTGAAGTATATAAGCAAAAAAACCAAATAATAAGCCCAGGTATTTTGGTTCCAAATCCAAGGCTTTCTACCGCCACTCATTCTTTTGTCCATGGCATGATTTTCAAGGCATATGTTCCACACATGTGATGATTTTCAAAATGGATCTACACATTCTGTTTTCCTTGGATTTAAACATAATGGAATTATGTGTTCTTTTGTTGGAATGCTTTTGCTCAAGTACAAAGAATAGGGAAAAAACGGTTAATGACTGAGTCCAGTATTTGGCATTTAAAGGAAAAAAGTAACTAGGGTCCATTGTATGTCATTTCAGATATAAAGAAGTTCTGTTGTTCAATCATTTTTCAATCACGTTTGACTCTTTGTGACCCCATTTGCGTATCCTCAGTGGAGATACTGGATTTGTTTGCATTTCCTTCCCAGTTCATTTTACTTCACAGTTTGTGAAGAAATTGAGGCAAACATGGGTAAGCTAGTGAGTAGCTGAGTCTGAATTAGAATTTAGCCTTAGTTCACACAGTCATAAGAGTCAGGAAGACTCCAGGCCTGGGGCTTTATCCACTGAACCATCTATATAACTTTAACTTTGAAGTGGCCTTGATTTCTACTCTTCTGATCCTATTCAATGCACATATACATGTATACTTGTGTACATATAATGAATTATTAAGGGATAATAATCCCAGTGCCTAGTACAATGTCTAACACATAGGAGAGCCTTAATAAATGTTTGTTGGTTGATTAATTCCATGTGGGTAAAGTAAGCTTGTGCATATCCCACTGGATGAAATATTAAGTAAATGAAAAGCTCTCCATGCTTCTCAAAGAGTCAGTAACTTCCTAACAGTAACTTCTCTCCACAGGGCAGCACCACAGAAATGTGGATTTGTAGATTTACCTACCCAGAATTCTTGAGTTCCCACTCACCACTACTTCTTTTTAGAACTTGTTCCAGTGAACCCTAGTTACATGATTTTAGTATGATGCAGTTGGTACTCCACAGAAGCAGACAAATATGTTTGGCTATTGTATATATTATTGACTCTTAATGTAGAATCAATAAGCAAAGAAACAAAACATAACAACTAGCACATAATACATAATAAAACAGTAAGTCATATACCAAGATACTTGAGCTCATCTTCTAAAAAAAGGAGGAGAATTCATTTAAGAATTTTAGAAGACTCCCCACACATAGTTCAGAAGTTATTTTATCAGAGATAATTTGAACAGTTAGAATTTATTTCTTTTCCTACAATGTAGGGAGCCAGTCTCAGAGACAACGGATGTATCCCAGGGCAAAGAAATTTCCATTCAATCCCAGCTTATTTGTTCAGCAGAGATAGTCTTTCGGTGAAGATCTAGAAACTCTAGACTTGGAAGTCAGAGCACAGGGGGACTTGAGAGAAGACTGAAGTTTTCCCAGCAGGTGATTTTCTCAATCTTGGCAAAGATCTCCAAACTCAAACTGCAACTATCTTGCCTTAGAGGAGGGTAAGGGCACTCAGCAGCAGTTTCCAGAAAGGTGAAGCCCACTGCTGATTTTGTTTTGACACTCTAGATGGTACAGTGAATAGCACATCAAGTCTGTAGTTAGGAATCCCTAAATTCTAATTCAGATTGAGTTACTAACTGTGTGATCCAGGGCAAATCACTTAATCTCTGCTGGCCTCAGTTTACTCAATTGTAAAATAGAGGACATAATAATCTCAGGATTGTTGTGAAGATTAAATGAGATAATAATTGTTAAGTGTTTAGCAGAGTGCTTAGCATAGAGTCCAGCATCTTAAATTGTGATTAAACCCCATATGGGATCTTGTAATTGAATGTGGGTGTCACAAACTTATGAGTTATTCTCAGCAAATATTTGATTTGTATACTTATTTTACATATCCAGGGTCACATAAATGTATCTCAGGTGAAAAGGGATCATGAGTGGAAAAGGTTTAGGAAAACCTGGTATAGAATAGGTGCTACATAAATGTTAGTTATTATTATTATCCCTTTCTCCAACTCTGTAAGTAGTAACCCTCTACTCTTGTAGTTGTGTCTCTAGTCACATTTGGTATCATTCCCCAAACATCTTTTTCATTCCATAAAGAATTGGAAAGAAGGACAGTGATAGTAATCCCACATAACAATAATTGAAGTCACTTAACCCAGTCTACCTCAGTTCCTTATATGTAACTGAAGAATTAAAGGACTCACACTATAGCATCTTTGCTAAGAAAACTCCAAATTGGATCAGAAAGAGTCAGATATGACTGAAAAACAACCAAAAAAATAACAAAAATAATGCTTTACTTATATTGCTTTAGTTGTTCCTCTCAATAGCCTATGAAGAAGATGTCTCCCACATTTTTCAGTTAAGAATACTGAGCTTCAGCAAGACCCAAGTGACTTATCCTTAGTCACACAGCCAGGAAGAAGTACCAAGAATATTTGAGCCCATCTTCATTATTCCAACTCTAGCATTCTCTCCATTGGACCATCACAGTCCTTTTCAACAAGCTTGCTAAATTTCAGCAGGAGGAATACTGGGAAATGGGGAAAGTGTCTTCTTATTCTATCCCAGAGGATGCAAGAGGTTTCATGTGATTAGAATAAGTTTATAATCGAGCTGTCCTTCTGCTATTTGAGATGAAATACAAAGGGCATTTGTGCATCTCGATGCTATCTTCTGGATTTTTCTGCTGCTACCTCCATACTCTTGGCAATGGGACCTTATTTCTTTAGAGTTAATTTCCTTCAGCTTCTTATTCTCTCCCTCAAGTCTCAATCCTCTTTGGAAAAGCAATTGGTTATTGTGCAGAGGATTTTGAAGTCATATACTGGGGATTATAACTTTATTTGTTGGATGAGTAGCAGTGTCAGGAGAACTCTTAAACACCAAATACCTCTTTTGGATATAAACTATGCTTAGTGAAGAAAAGTAAGAGAAATAACAGAACAATCTATGCAACTGTAGTTAAGAAGAATCACTGTTAAGTATGTTTTATCATAAATTTAAAACTGAAAGGGACCTTTCTTGCCTAATATCCCCACTTTACAAGTGAGAGCATTGAATCCAAGATGAGTCAATTGATTTGTTCAAGATCATGTAATTTCTAAGTTCTAGAGCTGGGATATAAATCCAGATTCTCTGATTTCAAATGTAGCAGTTTTTTATATCCTACTGTATCCCTTAATCAAATTCAGGCTACTGTTCAGTAGTAGAAGCTTACTGACTGTTTATTGCATGCCCCTATCATGATTGGATTTGGCTCTGTTTATAATGTTCCTTCCTGCATCAATAGAGTACGAGATCTGGAGTTCAAATCTGGCCTTAGATACTCATTGTGTGACCGTGGGCAAGTCACTTAACCATGTTTGCTTCAGTTCTGTCTTCTGTAAAAGGAGCTGAAGAAGGAAAAAGCAAACTACTCTACTCTCTTTGCCAAGAAAACTGCAAATGGGGTTACAAGATTTGAATATAACTGAATAACAAAATTCCATTCCTGTATCAAAGGCTTTTTTCTCTATGAATGTAGTGAGACTAATTGACTTTTTTTTTTTTGCTTCAGTGGTGAAAACTCATAAAACTGACAAAATGATCTCCTTTTTAATGTTGAAAAAGTTCACATTATTATCAAATTCTACATTTTTCTGTAGTGTAATTATAATTTTGGGTCCCGATGACAAGAAAAAATTATCTAGGAGCCAAACTGCTGTTAAGTTTTTCCACCTTTGGTCCAATAGGAATCATTTATTAAGCTCTTACTGTGTGCTATAATGCACCGTACTACAATGGGATAGATTTTGCCTAAACTGGCCCTCTGATGGGCTAATCCATCACCAGATTCCCTTAAAGACTTTCTAGCTTGGTAGAACCTAGCTTTATGGTTTATGCTCCTTCCCCCTTTCATAGCCTTTGAGAGTTACAGATCATCCACATACAATAGCAGCAGCAATTATAATAACTAACGTTTAAGCTCTTTAATGGTTTAAAATTATTTACATATGTAATCTCATTTGATCCTCCCCAATAATAATTCTAGACTATTATCATACCCATTTTATAGACAAAGGAAACTAGGGCAGACAAATATTATCTGTCTTGCCAAGGTCACATAGCTGGTATGTGTATGAGCATAATTTGAATTCAAGTTTTCCCACTCCAAATCAAAATCTACTCACTCTTTGGAGGGGACAGATGGTGAGGGATTTGGGAGTGATAAGTTGAAGAAATGGGCAGAACTTTAAGAAATTTTGAAAAGAAGAGATCATTTTCATCTGAGGCAAAAGAGAAGGGGATGAGAAAAGTTTCATAAAGAGGATGATATCTATCTGCTTTATAGGAAGAGAAAGATTTCAATACAGGGACACGAGAAGGTAATGCTTTCTGGAGTATGGGGACTGGCCTTGAGTGATGGTGAGGTGTTATTAAGGAAAACCTACTCCAGAAGTTGAGCAACTTGTATGGAATATGCTTAATGCAAAGAGCAGTAATATAAAATAAGATAGGGAATCAGAACCAGATCATGGGGAAGGCCTTTAAAGCCAAACAGAAGAGATGGCATGTTTGGGCTCATTTCCCAGCATCTCCACCAGGGCAGCTAGGTAACACAGTGGAGAGAAAGTCAGACCTGGAGTCAAGCAGACTCCTGAATTCAAACCTGGCCTCAGACACTAACTGTATGAACTTGGACAAATCTCTTAACCCTAATTGCCTCAGTTTCCTCATCTGTAAAATTAACTGGAGAAAGAAATGACAAACCATTCCATTTTCTTTGCCAAAAAAACTCAAATGGGGTCCTGAAGGGTTGGGTGCAACCTACAATGGTTGTACAATAAGAAGGAGTGTTTCTTTGTTTGAAGTAATAAAGAGTAATAAAGCTATGTATGAGAACAGTGGTTATAATCTAGAGTCTGCAGACCTCAGGATAGATGTAAAGAAGTCTGTGAATGTGGATGGAAAAACAATTACATCTTTATTTTTATTAATCTCTAAATTAAATTCAGCAATTCCTTCAATTATAATTTTTAAAAATTATTCTAAGAAACCCAGAGGTTTCACCAGGTTATCAAAAGTGTCCTTGACATAAAAGATTGGGAAGATTATATTGGCTACCTATTTCTATACATTTTTAAAACTTTAGAGATTAAAGAAACTAAGGCAGACAAAGATCATCTGTCTTGCCAAGGCCACATAGCTGGTATGTGTATGAGACATAATTTGAATTCAAGTTTTCCCACTCCAAATCAAAATCTACTCGCTCTTTGGAGGGACATTATAACATCTCCCTTTTGTTTGCTATTTTAAACTCATGTTTCCCTTTCTCTATTATCAATAAAAATTCTTAGAAAACCCAGAAAAAAGTTTGAAATTTATTATAGAGATAGGAGAATGAGGGAGAACTTGGAACCTGTGTTCTTTTCTGCAGGGGAGCTGGATTAAAAAAAGCCCAGTAAATAAGAATAGGGATGATGAACATGGGAGAGAAAAAGAGGCATGGGAAATTGGCCTAGGACTGAGAAGTATCATCAGAATTCAAAATTAAGGTGGGGAGTAGTGAGGAAAGTAAAGAAGTCTAGCACTTAGTAGCATTGCCTGTAGAATAATAAACACTTAATAAATTCTTGATTGATTAATTGATTGACAGAATGAATGCAGGAGCCATATCCTCCCCCTCAGGGATATCATACACATGCCTTATCCATGTTTTAGGACATTTACATTCTAACAAGTCCTTTGGTATGACATGCATATAAAATATGATATTAAAATCTAATTTTCATCAGCATTTAATTTTTCATGGTTTAATAACTTTTATTTATTAAATAAAATGTATCATATCTCAAAATCAGTCTTAAAACAATCATATCCCAACATCCTCTTCCTCTCCCCCCGCCCTTTCTTTATTGCACTTCCCCTTGTAACAAAGGAAAATTTAATCAAAATCCCAGCAGCAACTTCATTATTGACATTATATCCTAAGGAAGTCATAATAGATTTTTAAAAAACAAACATATCAAAAAATGAATACCAGCCTTTTTGTTCAATAATAAACAACTGGAAATGACTTTTTAAAATATATAAGATAAGAAAATAATAGAATATTATTTGACATAAGAAATTACAAAACCAAAGACTCCAGAAAAGCATTAGAAAATCTATATAAACAGATTCACAGTAAAAATAAGCAGAACCAAAAAAAAATTACACAATGATTACAATATAAATGCAGAGATTGTCAAAGGAAAAGACAAACTCAGAGTGACTAGTAGTGATCTTGGAGAACAGATAATGAAACATACTTATCTTCTCTCATACTAGAAATAGGAGATTCTAGGACCACACTGTTGCATGCATTGTCATACACAATTCACATATTAGTTACTTTTGCTTAACTATTTTTCTTGGTTACAATGGGTGATTCAGTTCCAGCTTATTGGAATATGCAAAAATGATTTAAGATGTAAAGACACAAAAAGCATCAACATAAGAAGTAATTTAAAATAGTTCCCTTTCTCCTCCCCAAACCCAACCATTAATTAATTGCATCAGCCAATACATCAATCAATAAATCAAGTATGCATTGTGTCCTCTATATACCAGGCCCATGCTAAGTGTTAAGGATACAAATACAATGAATCCTGATTCAGTAGGAATTTACTTTATAAGGGGCAAACATATGAGAGATAAGTATATTGAGTACATATTTTGTTGTTCATTCATTTTAATTCTGTCCGACTCTTACATGCCCGAAAAAGTGACTTTATCTGGGGTTTTCTCAGTAAAGACAATTTTCTTCTCTTCCTTATTTTACATAAGTGAAAAGTAAGGGTTTCTTGTGTCCAGGGTCATACAGCTATTAAACTGATTAAATACAAAGTGAACATAACAAGTGAGGAGATCAGAAAAGGCTGCATATAGAAAGTGATACTTGATCCATATTTTGAAAAAAGAGGGTCATTTCATGGGGAAGGAGTGAAGAGGGAATTTATTCCATGCATGGAGATCAAACAGTACAAAGACAGAGAGATAGGAGATAAGACTGTTATTTGTGAGAAGCAGAGAAGATCAGTTTAGCTGGAGCGCAGGGCATGGCAGAAGAGGCAATGTACAATGAAGGTGAAAAAAGAGGTTAGAGCCAGAGCCAGAAGTAGCGAAACTAGGCAACTACATCTGATAGCATGTGATTCATCCCATCCCTTATTCCCCATCTCTCTAGCAAAAGAAAATGCATATTTACTTCTTTTTTTTTCTAAGAGCAATAGCAATCATTAAAATTAGTCTGGCAGTTTTTAGGCTAGAGAGGGGAAGAAAGGGGAGGGATTGGTGTTTGCATTATTTTAGCCATTGTGCATATTGTTTTCTTAGTTCTGCTATCTTCACTCTACATCAGTTCATACATATCTTCAAATTTTCCTCAAAGATCCTCATATTCACTATTTCTCATGGCACAATAATATTCTATTTTTTTATGAGAGCTTTTTATTTCTAAAAATATATGTGTGGACAATTCTTCAACATTAGCCCTTTAAAACCTTGTGTTCCAATTCCCTGCCTTTCCCCACACCCTTCCCTAGATGGCAAGTAGTCCAATATATGTTAAACGTGGTAGAAATATATGTTAAATCTAATGTATGCATACATATTTATACATTTACACAATAATATTCTATTACATCTACATGTCGCAGTTTATTAATCCATTCCCCAATTGATAAGTACTCGTTTATTTTTAGTCTGCTACTACAAAGGATGGTTCAGGATTGTTTCCTTTTTTACATACTAAATTGCAAACTTGAGAGGAGAGAGAAATTTTACTCATCTTTGTATTTCCCTCAGCACCTAGCATAATGCTTTGTATATAGTAAGTATTTAATAAAAGGTGTTGAATGAATAAATTAGAACTCTTGTGTCAGAGATTCCTAGAACAACAGCAAAAAGAAGTTGGGTTCATGTTGGAGAATTGGTCCATAATCTCTGCTTGGAAAATGAAGGAGGATCTCTACCTGGCACCATCCAATGTGCTGACACCACTCTTACACTGATATCAGCTCCACTTGCAAGAAAATAGTTCACAAAATTTATGAAGTAAATCTTGGCTGAAAAATGCTAGAAAAAAAGGAGATCCTAGAAAATAAAGACATTCTTTCACACACATATTCTCTTGAATATCTCTATTATACCTTCATCACCACTACTCAGGGGTCCTAATGGACAGATCCTACTGCAGCTGGTTAGCATTTCCAAGGCTGTTAAACATTATTCCCCTTGGCGACTCTTCCTGTGATTTTGCACAGCTCCTGCTCTGCCAGGGGAACCACCCACTATGGAGGAAGGAAGAGACTCTTCTTGTCGGGCAGGAGGTATAGTTCTTCCGACATGGCAACTGTAACCCTACACTCAAGACTTCAGCGCAATGATTTTCTTTTCCTAACATTCCCAATGATCTCTATTCTCACGATGTGAAAGTAACAAAAAGACGCCTGTTCTCTATCTCCAAGAGATTCCCACTCATGGATCCATGCTGGATGTGGGCTTAAAACCTGCTTTACTACTTAACCACTTGTGTGACTTTACATCAAGTCCCTTTGTATCTCAGTTTATCATTTATTTTTTAAAAGGGGGGTAATGGATTAGGCATTCTCAAAGGTCCCTTTCAGCTCCATGATAATATTAAGTTTCTATAAGATGATTATAAATTGCACTATCCTTTCTTCTTATATCAAAAAGACTGTCCCCTGCCCAACTGAGAATTTCTCATTTCTTTAGAAGCTGACAAAGCACCCGAGTTTCTCTTTAATTAATTCACTTAAGTCCCCAAAACTCTCTTAGGGCAACTGAGTAGGATTATTCATTTCACTTTCAACTGTCACCAGCCACATCTGGTGGATGGACTAATTGGTAGATTCTCTTGGGTCTCCAGTATCCATTCCTTCAGGGCATATTACTCCTCTCGGGGTGGGGAAGGAAAATGCCAGAAGGGACCATATAGGCCAATACTCTAATTTCATAGATGAGGAAACTGGGGTGCAAAGAGATGAAGACATTTGGCCAAGGTCATACAATTCGTAAAGAACAAAAACTGGTTTGTACAGGCTATAGAATTAGTGAATGTGAATTTGTGCTTCTCTGGCAAACAATACTCATGAAATGCTAATCAGTCAAGGAGATGGAAAAACCAGATTCAAAATGTTGATTTGCCTACAATTCATAAGCTCTAGACAACATCTTTAATTAGCTTTTCCTTTCTTAATAGTTAAGTGAGAAATAATACAGTCTAGTACATAAAAAGTCAGCCTTCCAGGTGAGTTCAAATCCCACTGATGATATATATTGGTTATGTAACTCTGGGTAAATCACTTAACCTCTAAGTGCAGCCCAGGAAATCCTTTAAGACAATAAATTACAGTAGAGCAGCTAGGTGGCTCTATGAATAAAGCACCAGTCCTGGAGTTAAGCCACTCATCTTTGTGAGTTCAAATCCAGCCTAAGACCATGACTAGTGTGAGCCTAGGCAAGTTACTTAACCTGTCTCTCTCAATTTCCTCATTCCATAAGCTGGACAAGGAAATGGCAAGCCATTCTAATATTCTTCCAAGAAAATCCCAAATGGCATCACAAAGTCAGACAGTGCTAAAACAACTAAACAACAACAAAATTACAGATTAGAAGTTTCCCTACATTAATGAATCACAGATAGACAGATACCTATATCAATAAAATCACAGCTCTATATTGTGATAACAAGGAAACGTAGGGAGATCTATGATTCTATCAGTGTAAGAAATTGTCATAAGGAAATTCCTGTTCTGCAACATAATCTTAAAGAACATGTGTCTCCAAGAATAAACAAATGAATGAATGAAAAAGTATTATTTAAGCTCTCCAGTTGTCTTGACATATCTTTTATTTCTGATCTATATCTTGCTACTGGATCCAAATGGCTCCAGAGGAGAGAGTGAAGCTGGTGACTGCACAGCTGGTGACTGCACAGCCCTTTCTCAGATAAATATAATTCACTTGCAATTTACCTTTCTGATGCCATGGTCCTCTTCTAGAACAAAGGACAAATAATGATCTAGCCCAGTGGAAATCTAACTGGTTGGTTCCAATTGGGCAACACAGGTCCTTTTTTCCTTCTTTCCTTCCTTCCTTCCATCCTTCCTTCTTTTTTTCTTCCTTCCTTCCTTTCTGCCTTCCTTTCTTCCTTCTTTCCTTAATTCCTTCCTTTCTTCTTCCGTCCTCTCCCTCCCTCCTTTCTGTCTGTCCACATAGGGAACCATACCCTTATCTGTGGGTGTTTTGCCTAAAGGAATATAAATTTTATTACTGAAACCCCACAAGATACTTGGGATTTATAGGTTAGATTCTTTTTTTAAGGATCATGTCTTAACCCCAAATCATCCTGGCTCTCATTGATTAACCAACAATAGATCCCAACTCAAACCTCACTACTTTGGTGACTCAGAGTAAATATAAATATCAATTATTTCTATTTGGGCCAGAAATCCTGAGGTTCTTCCTCTTCCAGATGGATTTTTTGACTGGGTAAAAGAGGTCATTCTTTGCCTCATTCATTACCTATTCTTCATCACTGAATGAAAGTTGCCTCAGACAAATTGAGACCTAAGAAAGACCTTAGCTAAAAAGTCAAACACTGTATCCAGAGGCATCTTCACTCATCCTGATCTGTCTTGACATTGGACCCAGATGTCTCCAGAAGAGAAACTGAGGCTGATGACTTTACACAGCTCTCCCTCACTTAAATCCAACTTACTTGCATGACATGACATAACCTTCCCAATGCCGTGGGAGCTTCCTCTTTGAAAGCAAAAGACTAACAACAAAATGGACATATGAACCATGTGCCAATTATACTGAGCTAAGAATTGTGAATACAGCTAGATATAAGCAAGCAAGGGAGTCTTTGCTATCGATGAGTTTACATTCTAATAGGAAAAACCAATAGATGTAGGAGAGAGTGAGGGGGGAGTTTAGACAGGGAAGCTAGAAGGAATGGTGATTGGAATCATAGAGTGCTTGATTGAGATGTCCCTTGCACGAATGGTAGGGTTGGATTGATTATTATTCTTAGAGATGAAGTCAAAAAAGATACTGGATATATTTCCAGTGATGTAGCATGATTTCCAGGAAGTGGGACTAGGTCTCAGCAAAATAAGATTCACCAATCAGACTAATGTGATTATTCACTTCATTGATGCAATTTACAACCCACCCATGGCTGCCCTCTCACTCCATGTGACTTTTGTCTACATCTTCCATAGGGACACATATTGGCAGTGTGACCCTAGCATTTAACAGTGTTCCCAAAGCAAGTCTTTAAAACTATAATTTACAAAGGAAGAATTTCTTCATGGGGAGCTGACTACATATAAAAGGCCTTTTCCAGCTGTCTTGGCATTATGTGAATCTCAATGGAGCATATAGGCTATCCATCAGTTATCCCTCACTGTAGCCACATGACCGACCTGCCTGTCCAATTTTTTTATTTCACTGTGTTTCTGATGACATACTATATGAAACTTCTCTTGAACTATTCTTTGTTGATATGTTGCAGTCCACTCACACTAGACTAGGAGACTGAAAGACCTGAATTCAAATCAATCTTCAGATTATTTATATGATCCTCACCAAGTCATAAGCTCTCTCCGCTCAGCTTCCTTATTTATAAAAAGGGGATAATAACAGCACCTAGCTCTCAGGGTTATTGTGAGAATAAAATTTTAAAGTGCTTAGCACAGTGTCTGTTATATAGCAGATACTTCATAAATGCTTGTTAAAATAAAAATTAAGTGAAAATCATAAGCCTCTTCATCGTAAATGTATTATAATAAAAAGTCACTTTGGATTTGGAACCTGAGCATCTAGATTCAAATCTTGGTTCTGGATCACTACCTTTGTCCTCACTCCCTGAGCCCCATGTGAGATTCCTCATCTATACAGCGAGAGGGCTCAAGGTAAGTGACCGGCCTGGTCACTTTCAGCTCCAGATCCTATCACTAACCATTACAGTCTAAACATGTGAACCTAAAATCAGGAGCATTAATTCTAAGTATCCCCTGGGTTCTAAGAATTTGTCTTTTTGATTTATATCAGGCCACTGGCCCCAGATGGCTTGGAAGGGGAAAGTAAGGCAGGTGACCTTACATAGCCTTCTCTTGTTTAAATCCCATTCACTTGCATGCCATCGCACCACCTCCCTGATGTCATGGTCCTCTTCGAGAACCAAGGACATACATATGTGATATCAATATCCAGTTGCATAACCTTATCCTGGAGTGACTCCTGAGCAGGAAACTGGAAACTCACTCAACTGAGGCAAAATTGCCCAAGGTCCCATATAGTTCCCTAAAAGACTTCATTTCCTCCCCAGAGATGAATGTCATCCTCCCACGAAATGTCTTATCTGTATTTTTTAGAGCCAAGCTCAGGCAAAAATTGTTTTATTTCTCTTGCTTTGGTTTTAAAAGATGCCATGGAAAATAAAGACAGCTTTACCTTGGAACCATGCGATTTTGATAGAATCCCACAGTTGCACATCTGATAATTAAAGGATGGACCCAAAAGCCCTTAGGAATATATAACTTCTACTGATGCCCATTTACTCAAGAAGATAATAGTATTTTCATGTGAATAACAGCTGCAAGATTGTACTCAGTAAAAGGTTTATATTTCATCTACATTAAAGCAAATTTCTAACAATTTTCAGCTCTTAGTAGTTATAGTGTATCATTTTACAAAATTGGTAGTTAATGCCCAGACATCCAGAATCCAAACAACCAGAATGCATAAATAGCTGTGTGATTTTTCCAGCACTCACTGCTAAACAATGGTGATTGGTGCTCAGAACAATGCCCCCTACTCCCTGTGAGCTCTCCCAGGATATCATTTAGTTCTCTGATCTAAGATTATATTTAGTATGATTTTTACAGAGAAATGTATGCTATTTACTTGAAGTTTTTTATGGTGATTTTAGTATGATAGTCTATAAATCCTTTGGGGTATTTTTTTTGGGGGGGATTGGAATATCCTCTTTGAAATCCATATGTTTTTTCCACTCAAGAGACATCCTCTCTTGCTGTCAATATTTTCTAGAATTTTCTCTATCTAAGAATTTACATATAGAAATTCCCATTTTTCATGTCAGACAAAAAGAGTCATCCTCTGGTTATTCCCCACCATTTTCCTTCCTATGAAACCAAAATGGTACACAAATGAGATATCCCTCCCTATAAAATATATGGCTTCTACCAGCAACATCATTGTACCAGGAAGAGGTCCTGCCTTAATGTCTACGTTATTCCAGCACATTGAGTAGCCCTGCCATATGAGGGCTGGAACGTAAGCATCCCCACACCAAACTTGGATGAATATGAGAGCTTGGAGTAATCTGGTGCTACCCGATCCAGAGGTATCCTCCAACAAGATCATCAATCACCTTACCCTGTGACCTATAGATCATAGAAGCTCTAATTATTATGAAGCTCTTCCATATATGACTGAGATGTGTCTCTCAGTCTTTCTTCCTATATATACCCATCCTAGAGTGTCCCTTCTACATGAGGTTCCTTTTGATGTTTGCCTCCTTATAGAAAGACTGGCATTAAAGCTTAAGAAAAAGGTGTTCAGCTCAAACCTTTGTTCTAGTTGTGACCTCCTTATACAGATATAAGTAGGTTACAGTCACAGGCAATATTGAAGTGAAGACTTTCAATTGTAAATCTATAGCACTCCCTCTGGGAGCTCCTCTCTTCTGTCATTCACTCTTATGCTTGGTCCTCCCTAGGGAGGTACCCACAGGGTTCAAAGAGAACTTGTTCTGTAGATCCATAGTTTATAAGCATGGCCTATGAGCCCCTATCAGTGAGTTGTTCTTTTGTAGTAAGCAAGGAGGTACACTTAGCTCAAAGCAAAGGCATTTTCTAAGATGAAATGGTAAATATAATAGCTACCAAGAATTCTCCCCATTCACCCTACATGTCCAGAGTGTTGTTCTTCAGTCATTTCTTTGTGGCCTCATTTAGGTTTTCTTGGCAAAAGATACTGGAGTACATCACCATTTTCTTCTCCAGCTCACTGTACAGATGGATAAACTGAGGAAAACAGGGTTAAGTGACTCATACAGCTAGTAAGCAACTGAGGCTGGATTTGAACTCAGGTATTCCTGACTCCAGGTTCAGCATTTTGTCCATTGTACCAATGAGCATATTTAGGATTCTCCCACAAATACACAAGAATGCCCAAACTCAGAGTACAATATTAATGAGGAAAACGTTTTAAGAACACATGTAGTCAAGGTAACATGCAAGGCTTCAGTATTTTATATATCAAGGAGTTCTCACTTTCTAATCATGGACTCCTAATACCACGTTCCCTTGAATGTACTATCTGTTGATAGAGAGCTCAGCAAAGTTCCCAAGATCTGCTCTTTTTGAAGGTCAACTCTCAAGTGCCAGAGATGGCTTTCTCTTCAATTCATAATTAGCTCTCTTCTATGCGGCCAAAGCCCAAGATTTTCATGGTACACTTTGCAGTCAAATGATCAGTGACTAATTCTGACATCAAGATGACATGGATTCAAATCACACTTTTGATGTTAAACACTTCTGAGACCTTTGACAATACAATTTACCTTCTTGGGCCTCAATTTTGGTGGGACTGCATGATCTCTGTGGTCTCTTCTAACCTTCCATCTATGACCCTTCCTTCTATAATTCAACTTCTCTTTATTTCTCAGGAATAGCCATAATTATTCTTTATGATATCCCCCTCTTTCTTTCTTCTACTTTTTCTATTATATTCCATCATTCAAATATCCAAGAATTAGTCTTTAATTATTGCTACATTTCCTACCAAGTCAAGCTGAGGAAAGACTAAAAGAGTGATCCACTTCATATCCTTAGATCTTATATGATTTTTCTCTATCTATATATAATCCTTAATCATTATATCATTATATCATAAAATATTAGATTTTTTTCAGCACAAGAAATAGCAAAACAGGCAATGCTTTCAAAGTTAGGATTGTAGAAAGATAGCACCATTGATTTGATAAAGGGGATTCAGAGTTTTTATCTCCTCATTTTACAGAAATGGAAACAGGATCAAAGAAGTAAAAGGCTTGCCCAATATCACACAGGTAGCAAGGGTCAGAGTTGGGGTTTAAATCCGAATCTTCTCATTCCACATTCAATACTCTATGTACTTCCTTAAAACCAGTATTCTGCTAGTGATTCTGAATGCCTTCAAACCATGAAGCACCACAGTATCAGGTGAATTTAAATTACAAATATCCCAAAGGACAATTGAAAGACATATGGTAAGCATAAGCAGGCTATAGCATTTTGCCAGTGATAACTTGCTTGTGAGAATTGGTATTAAAGACATCAACAAGGGCAAATATGACATGAAAAAGAAGTGGGATGCTCATGTATTAGGAATGAGACAACAGATAGGCACTCTAGCTGGTAGGCTGTTGCCCCCATGATGATAAATGAACCAGAGTAAAGCCTCCAGTACAATGGGTATTGGGAGTTTATGGGAAAACATAAATAATAACGGTGTAGTTTGAGAGCAATATTGCGGGGGCTATGTTCTGAACCAGTGGTGGGTATATCTACACTGATGAAGTCACTGACCCCCCAAGGTGCCAAGTTAGTGAGATTATAGTCCATGCTGGGGGAAAAAAAGCACTACTGGATTTTAATTCTTCAAATTGGAGATGTTTGTTATAGTGAGATAAAAACACATCACCATGAGCCAAGAACCTCGTGATTTTCTTTACACAACTGGGTTCTGCTTGAATAAAACCCAATATAGCAAAATATAAACATAGAAGGGTGTGATTCTTGACAATTGACAGAAGGATTCATTGAAGGGCCACTTCGATTTTACTTATAAGAATTTGATTTGTGCAAATTAAGACAACTCTAAGGTACGACTGCCCACCTCTCAGATTGGCTAAGATGACAGGAAAAGATAATGATGAATGTTGGAGGGGATGCGGGAAAGCTGGAGCAGTAATACATTGTTGGTGGAGTTGTGAACTGATTCAACCATTTTGGAGAGCAATTTGGAACTATGCCCAAAGAGCTATAAAACTGTGCCCACCCTTTGATCTCTCCTGGGCCTATATCCTAAAGAGATCATAAAAAGGTAAAAGGACCAACATGTGTAAAAATGTTTGTGGCAGCCTTTTTTGTAGTGACTAGAAACTGGAAATTGAAGGGATGCCCATCAGTTGGAGAATGGCTGAATAAGTTATGATATAAGAATGTTATAGAATATTATAGTTCTGGAAGAATTGATGAGCAGGCTAATTTCAGGCAGGCCTGGAGAGACTTACATGAACTGATGCTGAGTGAAAAGAGCAGAACCAGGAGATTATTGTACATGGCAACAGCAAGATAATACAAGGATCAATTCTGGTTCTCTTCAACAATGAGATGGTTCAGACCAATTCCAATGATCTTGTGATAAAAAGAGCCATCTGCACCCAGAGAGAGGACTGTAGGAACTGAGTGTGGACCACAACATAGTATTTTCACTCTTTGTTGTTGTTTGCTTGCATTTTGTCTTTTCTCATTTTTCCTTTTTGATCTGATATTTTTTGTACAGCATGATATTTGTAGAAATATGTATAGAAGAATTGCACATGTTTAACATATATTAGAGCACTTGCCATCTAGGGGAGGGGGATGGAGGAAGAGAAGGAAAAATTTTGGAACACAAGGTTTTGCAAGGGTGAATGCTGAAAATTATCCATGCATATATTTTGAAAATAAAAAGTTTCACTTAAAAAAATAGAGTGGGAAATTAAAAAAATACAGATAAGAGAATTAGAGCTGGCAAATGAAATTACAAAATTATTCCTTTTTTAATTTTGTAAAAATTGATCTGTCAGTTTCTCTATCAAAAAAAAATTTGATTTGTATCCAAATTCAGCTTTGAAAATACAGCTTACTGATATTGAATTTCTTATTAATATGGATTCATAGCTCTAGTTGAAATCCGATATATGTTAAACTTGTACAATTCTTTTATATATATTTCCACATTTCCTCTTTACAAAGAGAAGAAATTATTTACTTGAGGTATTAGAGGATAATTTTTGAACCCAGGCCCTATGACTCCTAATCCAATACTCTCCCAGAGGTACAACACCGAATTGGCTTGATATTGCATAATGATATGTAGAAGAAGAATTGAAAGGATTTTAAGTAATAGACTTAGTGAAAAGCTGTGAAAATTTCAATATCAGACTTCCATTGTACCTATCTCATCTTGATTTGACGGCATCTGTCAAGTGTACCATTATATCTCTTTAGCTTAAACAGAGCAGTGTTTAGCGATTAAGGTAATGGGGTCCAGAGTCAGGCTTGCTGTTTTTTTCTTTCCATTTATGCTATTGTTAGAGGATGGCCTCCTGAGGTATTGACTTCAAGTATTCACTTTTACTATTTGCAAGACATTTTTACTTCTCTTGGAAAGGGGATGGGTGAGTGATGGGAGCATTGGAAAACCTTATGCATATTTTCTCAGCACTTTGAGCTCTTTAGATGAAAAGCATACTTTACAATATGTAACAAACATAGTAATGGTGAACTGATTGGGGGGGATTCTGCTTTTATTTCCTTTTTTTGATTAATGAGAATTTTTAGAGAAAGTCCTTTAATTGTTAAAAATCTTTCTAAAATGTAATATTTTCTTTTCCTGCTTCCCTATGTGGTATAAATGGAACACAAATGCTTCTTTTCTGAACACAACTATTTCTTGTCTTCCACTACCACCTGTAATGTTCGGGCTAGCTTTCTGGAAGTCCTTCGGATGGGCTTTAGTCTCAGCAAGATAATCACTATGAGATGGACAGGAATAAAGTCTAGAGTCTTTATTGTTTCCTTCATAGTATGTCTCCCTCAATCTGTGTCTGTCACAGTCTGGTCCACTCTTGATCTTAGTGGAGGAGTACAGGAGGCAGGAGAATCACTAGGAGGATGGTCAAAGACATAATGTCTCATTTCCAGTCCTTCTCAGCCCTTAAATAAAATACCCTATTATAATTAGATTATTACAGCATACTGAGTATGTGTGAACTAGAGAACCATTACATCACCCTGCTAAGTACTAAGTATATGTGAACTATAGAACCATTATCTCATCAATTCCAGTGAGTTAACACCTTGTTGTAAGTGCTCTTGTTTCAGGTATACTTCTCCAGAGTTTCCGCCCTCTACAACCACCATAGGACCTAAGTATGGATTCTAGTCCTATCACTTATTACCTGTATGTGAACTTGGGCATTTACCTCTCTAGGACTCAGTTGGCTCATCATTTAATCAGTAATTAATTCTATCTCCACAATATTTCTTGCTTCTTTCCCTTTATCCTCCATCTCTCTCATATCTGCTCAGTGAACCCATTCATAATCATTGTAACTTCACAGATTGAAATTCTCTTTCCTGTTCTCCATTCTCCTTCTCTATCCTACTTCCCCCTCTAATATTATAAACTCTTTGAGGACAGAGAGTATAATTTTTCTAATTATATCCCTAGTGTCTAGCATAGTGACTAGCATATAATAATAGGTGCTTAACAAATGTTTTTCATTCATTTATTCATTCATTATTTCTTTCCATTAATATGGCCACCATCTTAGTCCAAGCCCTCATCCGTAATGTTCTGGATTACTATAGCAACTTTGTGATTAGTGTGTCCCTTTCTCAAGCCTGTCCATCCTCCAAAATAATATGCCTATTGCACAAGTCTGGAGGTGTCAATCCCTGAGTGATGGGAGGCTTCACTGATGCTCCATTCTGATAGCATAAAATAGAAAGTAATCACACTGAAGATCGTTCATGACCTGGCTCTACACTTTCTTGCCTTAGTTCACATCACTCCCTTTCATGCTTTCTAGACAAATTGGAATTCTGCTGATTCCTCATTTTTGCCTTATTATTTCCCACCTTTAAACATTTGTCCTGCATGCTTGGAATATACTCCATCACCATGGCTAGCAGTGAAAACGTTTTCTTTAAAACCCAGCTCTAGTGTCAGTTCCTCCATGAAGTCTTCCTTGATCTTCTCAAACTCCCACTTGAAAATAGTCTCCTCTTCCTTAAATGTTCTTATATCACTTTGTTTGCTTCTCTCCTTTGCACCAATGTCTCCTCACTGTGTTTAATACTTAACTTGCATAAATATTACTTCCTCCCCTGATCCTAGACTATAAGGCTCTGGAGGGTAGCTTATGTTTCATTCTTACATTTCTGTACTTGTACACAGTAGGCACTTAATAAAAACTTTTGGGGATTAAATTAAATTGAATTAAATCACTAGATGATTTATAAGAACTGGCTTTTATCTTAGAGAAATTGGGTTCAAACTCTATTTATTATCTGCCTTATTCCCAAATACTTAGGTATCCTTTTTTCCCCAAGTATAATCTTGAGAAATTGACTTTTTGGACTCAGTTAGCTTATCTCTAAGAGGAAAGAGTTGGACCAAGTGTCCTCTAAAGTTCTTTCTGTTTCTGTCTAATTTAAACATTGATTATGTTTGGTGCAATACATATGTATATCAGAGGTCATACTTATTTTTACGAAGTTCTACCTCCTTTAGTTTGCTAGTTCTTTGAAGGCAACAAGTAGCTTATTTCTCCATCTTTGTGTCCCCCTGGTGGGTGAGCACAGGGCTTCAAAGGTATTTGCTGAATCTAAGAGAGCTGAATTTGCTGTGTTCTCAATACATATCCTGGAAGCTTGTCAAGAATGAATGAGAACCTGGAATTGCCACAGAGGGTCAGACCCAAGATCCATTCAGTTCTATATTTTGCTTCTGACAAGGTCACCAAGAGACAAAAGCTCATTTCTCCTGATTTGCTTTACCCCTCCAAGTGGAATACAGCCAAAAATTATCAAGTTTGGTGAAAATTCTAGTCAGATTTCATATTTTTCTCTTTCATTTATTAGCTTCTGTCACTGTCTCATTTTGATTTTTCTCCTTGAATCCCATTTTCCAAAATGATTTACTTACTTTGATTAAATAAAGTATCATGGTCCTTGCTTTCTCCCCTTCTTGCTATCCAAAGGCTTTTTACCCTCTCTTCCATTAATCTTCTAGAGCTGTTATCTTGTGCTTTCTCTTAAATGTCATTTCTTTGGGCTAAAATAATAGCAATTCTCTTCAACTTTCTTCATAAGTCATATATTCCAAGCACACTGTCAACTTGGTGGCCCTTTTGCAAAACCTTTTGAAAAAAATGCAGGTTGAATATCTTCATTTTATTTCTTTTTTTTTCAAATACTCAAGGAACCAACCCTTTTAGAGGTGGAATGGCACAATGGAAAGCATGGATATGGAGTCAAAGGACCTGCGTTTGGATCAGCTATGTGAGCAAGTAATTAACCTCTCTAAGTTTTGATTTTTTCATTTCTGTAAGTGATGAGCTTTCACCCTCCAGTAAGATTCCAGCAGAAGATAAATGTCTACAGAAGCTAAAAAACAGACATCAAAAGGTAAAAGGGGAAAATCTTCAGATGGAAAATAGATATTCAGGAAGATGGCATAAATATTTGAATTCCACATGAGGAGACCAAGAAGACATTAAATGAATCTCTTTGGCATATCTTTGCCCCTTGCCCATCATCTGCTTAAGATTCCCAAAGATATATGAAAAAAGAGGTAAAAATAACTAGTTATTCTAAGGCTAAATGAATTGACTTATGGAAGGAAAGGAGGTCTTTGGCTTACGTGGAACTCCAGCTTGGGGGGATTGGGGAATGGTGCTCTCTATTCTAACAAGTGGCTGAAGGTAGAAGAAAGATTGAAGCTGTCCACTGAGGTGGGAAGCTGGGGAACCATGAATTGCTCTGTTCAGCGGAGTAGCTGAACAGTCTGCCCAGCCTAATAGAGCAGCACCAGCTGAGTGACCTATTCCATCTAGCCTAGCAACAGATGGGCTCCTCCAATTTCTCACCTAGAGGGAGCAAGTCCACTTGGGTTGTTTTTGTTATTCAGTCATTTTCACTCATGCCTGACTCTCCATAACCCATTTGGGGTTTTCTTGGTAAAGATATAGGAATGGTTTGTCATTTCTTTCTGCAGCTTATTTTATAGGTGAGGAAACTGAGGCAAACAGGCTGAAGTGAATTGCCCAGCAAGTAAGTATGAGCTGTTAGTTTGGTGGAAAGAAATACTGTGCCCTGAAGAAAGCCAGTCCTGTCCAGCTTGGCTAAATAGTGAACAATGACTAGTGAACTTTGTGAAGATTCTCTAGAGAGAAATTGTACACCAAATTCATGAAGTATTGGAACTATGAGTTGCCTTATTCAATTATGTATTCTATATAGTACCTCATTATATTATGCTTCAAATAAATTCCCACACTAACTCCTTGTTGGGAATGGGACTATAGTGTCTCTAGCTTTGGGGAAAATACTTTGTTAACTATTGTCCCTGAGATGCCACTTGAGTAATGCCTTTTACTACAGAAATAAAGCTACTGAATGATTAAAGAGAAGCACACTAGTGGGGGCCTATGAGCTATTTTGAGGAAAATAGTCATTTTCAAAGTTAGTCCCCAAATCCTGGGAGTAGTAATAGCCACTTTTGTTTTGTTGTTGTTGTTGTTGTTTTAATAACTTTTTATTGACAGAACCCATGCCAGGGTAATTTTTAACAACATTATCCCTTGCACTCACTTCTGTTCCAATTTTTCCCCTCCCTCCCTCCACCCCTCCCCCAGATGGCAAGCAGTCCTATACATGTTAAATATGTCGCAGTATATCCTAGATATAATATATGTGTGCAAAACCGAACAATTCTCTTGTTGCACAGGGAGAATTGGATTCAGAAGTTATTTATACCAGGGTTATTTATACCTGGGAAGAAAAACAAAAATATAAACAGTTTACATTCATTTCCCAGTGTTCTTTCTTTGGGTGTAGCTGCTTCTGTCCATCTTTGATCAATTGAAACTGAATTAAATCTCTTTGTCAAAGAAATCCACTTCCATCAGAATACATCCTCAAACAGTATCGTTGCTGAAGTATATAATGATCTCCTGGTTCTGCTCATTTCACTCAGCATCAATTCATGTAAGTCTCTCCAAGCCTCTCTGTATTCATCCTGCTGGTCATTGCTTACAGAACAATAATATTTCATAATGTTCATATACCACAATTTACCCAACAATTCTCCAATTGATGGGCATCCATTCATTTTCCAGCTTCTAGCCACTACAAACAGGGCTGCCACAAACATTTTGGCACATACAGGTCCCTTGCCCTTCTTTAGTATCTCTTTGGGGTATAAGCCCAGTAGAGACACTGCTGGATCAAAAGGTATGCACAGTTTGATAACTTTTTGAGCATAGTTCCAAATTGCTCTCCAGAATGGCTGGATGTGTTCACAATTCCACCAGCAATGTAATAGCCACTTTTGAAAACCCAATCTGCCAGGGGAAGAATAAGTTGCAAGTTAATCCCAAAATGTGTTACATCCATATAATAAATGAGCTAGGATTAGGTGATTTTAGCTCTAAATCTATGACATTTTCTTTTGACATTAATTTAAATGAATAATTAGGTACCTTTGTTTCCTTCCCTGGAATTTTTGGTCACTGTTAAAGTCTCTCTATATAAAAATCACTGGTTAATTTTAAGTGTTCTAGTCCTCTTGCATTATCCAACCTAATAACTCTTATGGCTGAATCAGCAGTCCTGGTTTCCTGAGTAGGTAAACATGTCAGACAATTATGAGAATCATTCAGCTTTTAGAGACCTTTTTCAGTAACCTCAGTGTTTTCCACCTCAAACCTTTCAATGTTTATTGTCAAGAAATCCTTCTAAATCCCTCATATTACAGCTTACCCTACCTTCTCTTTTTTCCTATCCTATCTGGAGCCAGAGAATAGCTGGCCACTGAAGAAGAAATAATCTACCCATAAGAGCCCTTCATCTATTCAGCCTTTTCTTCCCTTAATAGTCATAATTCTAACTCTTGTAACCTATTCTCTTATATCTTTCTATTCACTATCTCTATTGTAATCTCTATTCATGATTCCACTCCCACCCCCAATCCTTCCCTCTGCCAGCCCATTTTGGTGATTGATTATGATTGTGGCTTTCCTCTAAATTCTCCAAGATTCTCTTTTTGATTGTCTTGATTAATGAATAATTTCAGAGGTGAACTGAAGTACTGGGGTATCTTAGTCTGTTAAAGAGATTTGGGGACTTTAATTTTTTTGCAAGAAAGTCAGACTAGTAATATCAATTATGCCAATAATACTTCAAACAAAAGGCACATTTTAACTGACACAAGGGAAAGCTTAAAGCCTAAAGTGGAGCATTTCGGTTGGAGAAGGGGAAAGTAAGAAAAACAATCAGGAACCCTCTCTGGTAAGGTGGATCTGGGAAAATGGTGGCCCTTGAACTTATGACATTCAGGCTCCTCCAAATTCTCATCACTTCTTCTAGGCCAAGAGCAGGGCAACCAGGTGCCTTCCCCACTACTGTACCAGGGCAGCTCCAAAACAGGAGAACATCTCCTGCTCAGCTGCCTTTAACTGGTTTCCCAATTCAAGGTATAAAAGGTACCATTATGGAGCATGGAAAGTTCCAGAAAAGATAGGCTGTTAAACAAGAAATCTAGAGCAGAAGCAGAATTGTTACAGCTTCTCAGAGAGAGTCCTCAAAACAGTGGGATTTTTTTGGTACTTGCATGAGGTAAGATAAAATATTTTAGAAAGCAGTGAAAAAAAAAAGAAGGTTGGTGCAAAATGCGGAAAACATGCTAATATAAATAAAAATAAAAATATATGTCACCAGTGAAACTTTTCTGCCCATGGGAATGGGAATAGAAGCCATAGAATATTTCAGAACTTAGGCTTTTAAAAATCCACCCTGAAGTTAGGAAGCCAGTATCACATACAAGACAGCTCATCTCAACATCTCTTGGTAGGTTTTCTGTAACTTAGTCAGATACAGCTGCTATATTCATCCCGAACTACAAAGCCAAAGCTTGCTGATAAACCCAGAAAGACAAAAAAGAAACCCAAAAGGGAAAGCTAAAGGCTTTACCCAGTGTTCTGCCTGGCCCACAAAGAGTTGTAAGATACAAAACTCCCCTGTCTCTCAGGACCTCAGAAGGCAGAGATGCGCAGAGGCCAGAATGACATGGCTGTCTCCTTTGTGACAAACTCAGTTAGGGTGGTGTCCCAGTTGTCTTCATGCCTGACTGAAATAGGAGCCTGGATTAAATATAGCTGGCTGAAATTCTCCTCTCAGAATTGTTCACAAATACAGCTGGCTTAGAAAGGGATTTTGGAAGAAGTGACTAGAGGTGCCATTTCTCTTTCTTTTTTCCTTTAATTATTAAATTAAATTATCATTTTTAATTTTAAAAATCTATTTTCTTTCTTTTCTACTTCTTTTCATTCCTCTCCTCTATTGGAAATCAAAATAAACCCCTTGTAACCATATTTATACTCTCGGGAAACAAATTTCCACATAGACCATGTCCAGACAAATATATGCTTCATTCTGTACCCCGAAGCCATCATTTCTCCATTAGGTGACTATTTTCTATTCTCTGAGGCCATCACCTCTCCATTAGGTGACTATATCTATCTCTAACTGATAAGTATACTTCCTTATTTGCTCCCTGGAATCATAGTTAGTCTTTCTGTTGATAAGAGTGCTAGTATCATTGAAAAGGGCTTGATTTTATAATATCATGTTGTATACATTATTCACTCAATTTATTTCATTCTACTTCAATCCATACAAGTCTTTACAGGTTTCCCCAAAATCATATTTTACATCATTTCTAAAAATACATTAGTATTCTTCATATACCATAACTTGTTCAACCATTCTCCAATTGATGAGTATTTCCCCGATTTTCCAGGTCTTTGCAACCATGAAAAGAGCAACTAAAATATTTTTCCTAGTCTTTTCCTTCTTTTTTGATTTCTTTAGGATATAGGCTTAGTAGTTTCAAATTGCTGGTTCAAATGGTATGCACAATTTAGTAACTTTTTAAACTTGCTCTCCTGAATGACTAGACCAATTCTACCAACAATACATTATTGCACCTGTTTTTTATAAAGCTCCTGCTATATTTGTCATTTTTTTGTCATCTTTTCCAGTCTGATAGGTGTGAGATAGAATCTTAGCATTTCTCTAATTATTAGTGATTTAAAGCATTATGGTTATTAATAGCTTGCATTTATTTTTTGAGAACTACTTATTCATATTCTTTGACTTTATTAATCGAGGAATGGCTTTTAATCTTATAAATTTGAATCATTTCTTTATATATCTTGGTAATGAGACATTTATCAGAGAAACTTATTGCCAAGATTTTTTCCCTACTTACCTGCTTCCTAGAGGTACCTTTTCAGAAAGGACTAGAAGAAATTTAGTAGAAACAAAGAAGAGACTTGGAAGTCTAGAACTGTAGAATGGGATGAGCATACACCTCCTCTTTTAAGCTCAAGTAAGTTTTTTTTTAAGCTAAAATATGCCTCCAAAAATTAATAAATAAAAAGAAATAAAATATAACCACAGGTGGCCCTGGATGCCATGACAATCTAATACATATACAGGGAAAAGAGAAAACAAAAAGAACCAGCAAGCAGAAGAGGAGGAAGGGAAAAGAAAGAAGGAAAAAAAGAAGGAAGTATATATGGCATGTGGTGCCATGACAATCTAATACATATACAGGGAAAAGAGAAAACAAAAAGAACCAGCAAGCAGAAGAGGAGGAAGGGAAAAGAAAGAAGGAAAAAAAGAAGGAAGTATATATGGCATGTGGATAGAGCCATTGTTCCTGTCTCCAAGGGTAAAAGGTCCCTACCCCTATAGTCTACAATGGAAAAGGGAAGGAAAGATTGGAATCCTGATACACACCATTCTCCGATCATCAGGGACAAGCCCCCTGAAGGTCAAATACTTGATGTAGTGGTCAGTAATACACCCACATGTGAATACTTAATAATAGCTGACATTTATCTGACATTTTAAGGTTTGAAATATTCTTTATATCAATGTGATCTCCTTTGATGTTCACAACTACTTTGCAAGGACAGAACTACATATATTATCATTTTCTCCATTTTTACAACTGGAAACCTAGGTTCAGAGATTTTAAGAAACTTGGCCAGAATCACACAATTGTTAATTATCTGAAGCAGGAATTGAATCCAGGTTTTTTTTTTGTTTGTTTGTTTGTTTCCAAGTCCAGCTTAACATCAGAGGTATCAGACTTGAGCCCTTTGTAGCCAGCAAATCTCCCAATGGTCTGGAAATAAACTAAAATATAATTGGGAAAAATTCAACAAAATAAATAAAAATGTAATTCAACATAGATAATGTTAATTTGGGGTTTGCTAAATCATTATGTATCAGGCAGGGATCCCTTTTTGTTTGGGTTGAAAATACTGTAGCACACTTTCTATTGTACATATTGGAAAAATCAATCAACAAGCATTTAAGTGTCTACTGTGTACCAGGCACTGTGTTAGCTACTAGAGATTAAAAAAATTGAAATTGCTTTTGCCTTCAAGACATGTATGTACAACTATAGCTATATATAAAATAAATACAAGATAATTGGGGCAGCTAGGTGGTACAGGGGATAAAGCACAAGCCCTGAAGTCAGGAGGATCTGAATTCAGATCTGGTCTCAGACACTTAACATTTCCTGGATGTGTGACCCTGGGTAAGTCACTTAACCCCAATTGTTAAGTTAAAAATTGTTAAGAAAAAAATATAAACAACAACAACAAAAAAAAAAAAAAGATACAAGATAATTGGGGAGGGTGAGCATCAGCAATTGAGGGAAATAAAGACAAACTTCACATAAAACTGGGGTCATTAGCCTTTGTCAGTTTGGAATTGGTCTAAACTAATTCAACAAATATTTATTAAAAACCTACTATGTGCCAATATTGTGTCAAGCACTGAGAATGTGATTAATAAAAAAGAGAGTCTCTGTCTTCAAAGAGCTTACAATTCACAACATACAAAAGGGTAGGAAACAACTCCATTTTGTTCAATGGAGTTGAAACAGACAGAACAACAGCTGTAAAATGGAGGGTTCTAAGAATTCAGCTTCCATCTTCTATAGAGGAAGGCACTGGGAAGAGTTTGATACTCCACTCTCCAGCCCTCCAATCAGCCTGAGGGAAGTAGTATCAGTAAAGGTTCGAGTAAGCAGCATGATGCCGAGTTTAGAAGTGATGGATCCTGGTAAAGATATATT
Source organism: Antechinus flavipes (assembly GCF_016432865.1). NCBI lineage: Eukaryota > Metazoa > Chordata > Mammalia > Dasyuromorphia > Dasyuridae > Antechinus > Antechinus flavipes. The sequence continues at coordinate 78,969,680 of NC_067403.1, read as the reverse complement.
GTTTCCTTAATCCAAAACCAGGAAGGACAGCAGATGCAAAATGGAAGATGAAACAAATCAACCCTTTATCAGAATTATTTTTTCTTTAAAAAATCAAAATGGAAAAAAAATGTTAAATTTTAGTTAGAGGTTGGGGGAAACAAAGATATAAATTTTCTCTGAGTTCACAAAGCCTCCGAACCTCTGGGGTCTGTTAACCCCAGATTAACAAGAGAGTTACTCTTGAGCCGAATATTAAAAGAAATGAAGAATTTTATGTGGAAGCAAAGACATGACATATTCCTGAGCCAGATCCATACTCACAGGCTACAGAGGCATCTATTGAACATCCTGGACTCAGGGTGTTTTCAAATCAATTCCGCTTAGACCAGGGTCTGTGGTGTTGGGGTGATGATGCAGCTCGATGGCAATGACCTGGAGAAGTACAACTAAATCTGAAGTTGTCTTCAGGCTGATTTTTTGCTCAAACTAATTTGCATGATTGGTTGATGGCAAGAGAAAAGATTCTTCCTTCCCCTTGGAATTGCTTCATGTTAAAATATCACCCCTCTCAAAGTGTTGAAGTAGAACTGTGCTGAATAATGAGACAGATGGAAAATTGAAAGGAGAGAGAGTGGGTTCAGAATGTCTCTTCTTACCTGCTTGCCATGCAAATCAGTGGGATCAGATCTTCCATTCTCTGCCCAGTTTGCCCACCTATGGAACTACTATTTAAGAGGACCAGGGAGAGATGGGACCCAGCTATCTCAAGAATTGGATAAATATGAATCACAGTACTACAAAAAGTCAGAGCCATGAAGGACTTCAGAGGCCAATTAGCTTGTTGTTTGCTTTGCCTGAGTGGAGCTCCACGCATATTTTTGTGACCAGAACAGTGACCAGGATGTCCATGAGATCAGAGGATGAACAGCTGCTTTGGAGGACCTGTGATGACCTCCAAGTTGTGGAACGGGATGTCAAGTCCAGGGGCCTGACTTGTGTCCCTCTCCCTACACTTAGTCCAGAGCCCTTCCAGCCCTTTCCCCAAGAGATGGGGTCCCATCTCTCCCTGGTCCTATATATATATATATATATTCTACCTCCTCTCTGCTCTGCCCCTGCAAATCTTTCTCATAATTCAAGGCTCTTCATGATGATTCCTCCTTTTGGGATGGTATGGTACCCAGTCCTGACACAGTCCTACACAAGTGAGCATATCTGAACTCAGGATTAGAATTTCCATGGTTTTCCACCAGGATTTGAACGTAAAAGTGAAGAGAGCATCCTCTAAGAGGAGCACCCTTGCTCCTCATAGTGGCTGTTGTTCCAAACCCTTACTGTTGTATGATGCAATTTCCTCCAGTCTCTCTACCACATTTGGGTTCCCATCACCAGGCATTTGTCTCCCAGGAAGGAGTCCCCCAGTTCTCCTCCCCTCCCCATCAAAGGGGGTAACTTGACATTCTGGAGGACTATTTATAACACTAATTTGTATCTCCAGCACTAAGTATTACTCCTGCCATATAATAGACAGTTGATAAAAACTAGTTTATGGTTTGGTTAATTGACTGACCACTTTGGTACCTATATACCAGATATGCCTCTTTGTTGCTGCCATCTTTCCCTCCTCCACATCCCAACCCCATATCAATTGATTTTGTCTCTGTTATGACTTCGTTGTAGAGTTCTGTACCACTGGCCTTTTTCTCCTTAGCATTATTCATTTTTCAAAGTAAAATTGATTTTTATACCTCTATTCCCCAAACTATCTCAGTTTAGGTAGGCAGTCAAAGCTTGGCAAGTCATTACTGATTATTTTTGTGGATGATCTAGGTAAGAATTCTGAATGGTAAAGGGTCTTAGGAATGATTTTATAGATGAAAAAATGGAATTTTGGAGAGGAGAAGTTGGCCCAATGCTGAACACAAAGCAAGTTAAAAGTTAGATTCAAATCCAGATTCTATTAAACCCCAAATCTTCCTTCCTTCTTTTCCTTCTTTTCTCTTCCTTTCTCTCACCTTTTTTAAAGATCAGGAGATAGAATGGGTGCACATCCAAGCACTCAATCTAATATATTTATTAAGCACTATTATGTCCTAAGGACTATAGTAGATACTAGATTCATATACAAAGAATGAGAGAATTTCTACACTTAAGAAGTTCAATTAGCACTAAGGCCTCTCAGAGACAATCTAATCCAGTAGCATCATTTTGCAGATGAGGGAACTGAGGCCTGGGGATGTTAAGTAATTTGCCCAAAACTTCACTATTGATCAATAGAAAATGCAAATTAATTCAACTTTGAGATACCACTACACATCTCTCAGATTGGCTAAAATGATAGGAAAAAATAATCATTAATGTTGGAGGGGATGTGGCAAACTGGAACGCTAATACATTGTTGGTGGAGTTGTGAATTAATTCAATCATTCTGGAGAGCAATTTGGAACTATGCCCAAAGAATTATCAAACTGTACATATCCTTTGATCCAGCAGTGTTTCTACTGGGCTTATATCCCAAAGAAATCTTAAAGAAGAGAAAGGGACCCATAGGAGCAAAAATATTTGTGGCAGCTCTTTTTGTAGTGGCAAGAAACTGGAAATTGAGTGGATGCCCATCAGCTGGAGAATGGCTGAGTAAGTTATGGTATATGTATGCTATGGAATATTATTGTTCTATGAGAAATGATCAGCAGATGATTTGAGAGAGGTTCAAGAGACTTACATGAACTGATGCTAAATGGAGTGAGTAGAACCAGATCATTGTACATGGCAATAACAAGATTATATGATGATCAATTCTGATGGATGTGACTCTTCAAAAATGAGATGATTGCCCATTCCAATGATTTTATGATGAAGAGAGCTATCTGCACCCCTGAGAAATGACTATGGGAACTGAGTATGGTGACATAGCATACTCACTCTTTTTTGTTGTTTGCTTGCATTTTATTTTCTTTCTCATTTTTTTCCTGTTTGATTTGATTTTTCTTGTGCAGCAAGATAATTATATAAATGTGTGCATATATTGGATTTAATATATATTTCTACCATGTTTAACATATATTGGATTACTTGCCATCCAGGGAAGAGTGTGGAGGAAAGGAGAGGGAATTAGAACACAAAGTTTTATAAAGGTTAATGTTGAAAAATTATAAAAATATAAAAAATAAAATAAAATAATAATAATTATTATTATTTACATAGTCCTTTAAGGTTCTTAAAGTACTTTACATATGTTATTTCATTTCATCTCCACAATAATTTTTTGAGAGAGATGCTATTGTTATCTCCATTTTCTTTTTTAATATATTTATTTAAAATTTAAATACAAAACCAAAAGGGAAAAAACAATCACTTTATTTCTTAATATGTTTAAATATATTTATATCCTTCTAGATACATAAGTATATATTGTTCCCACTTTAACCCATCTCCAACATGACTAAGATTTCAGAATTCCAGCCCTCTACTCTCATCTAATTTCTCCATGTCAGTTCTTGCTTTTGCAGCTCATTAATATAACATAATTACTGTTTTTACCTTTTCCTAGATGGTTTTGCTTTTTACAATAACATTATACTCAGCTCTACACCAGTCCTTCTTTTAGATTATTCAATTATTAATGACAATCTTACACATACTGTTTATATTTCCATATATAAAATATAAATATTTTGTCCTGATCAAGTCCCTTGAAATTAGTTTTTGGCATTGGTTCTTATATGTCAATTTTTCTTTTAAGTTTTGGTTTGTTTGCAACAAAATCTTGAAAATCTGATAGTTCACTGAATGTACTTTTTCCCACTCAATATTATACTAAAATTTGCTGGATATCGTGTTTTTTATCACAGGCCTAATTCTTTTGATTGTTGATATATATATATATATATCATATATCATATAGCATAATATATATATATATATTATTCTAGAACCGGTGTTCTTTTATTGTCATCACTGATGAGTCTTGTATGATATAATTGTAGCTTCAGAATATTTGAATTGTTTTTGTTGTTGCTTATAAATTTTTCTCTTTGATCTAGGGCCTGGACATTTAGCAATGATGTTCATATATGTTTTTCTTGTAGTATCTCTTTCATCACTTCAGGACAATTATCTTTGATTATCTCTTGTACTATTGCATCAGAAAAGGTTTCCTCAGTCTTCCTGGACTCCCCACACTGAACTTCCTGAACTTCCTGAATCCTCACCCTATCCCTGAAGTGAAAATTCCTGTGGTTGGAGCTGAGGCTACCTCTCAACTCAGCTAGCCCCAGGGCTCCCAGCTCACTGTTTCAACTGAGGTAGCCTGGAAGTGTTTACACTAAGCACTGGCCAAACTTCCATCTTAAGGTCTCTCTTCAGATTTTCCCAGGTTGTCCCAGGAGCTCCCGTGTTCTGAAGTTTTCTTTGGGGGGAAATTTTCAGAGTTAGGAATTTTCTAACTTACTATACCATCATCCCAGAATCTTCTCCTATGCTTATATTATAGATGAAGAAATTGAAGCTGAGACAGGATGGTAAGAAATCTCAAAACCATTTCAGTGGAAGATCTTTTAAAGGAAATGGGGAACACATAACCTGGAGAAGTCTTGAGAGCATCCGATAATGAATTTTTTAAAAAAGACTTAAAAGACAGAAATCATATGGAAGAGAAATAATTTTATGTGTTTCTAGAGGAGGAAAATAGAATAAACAGTAGAAGCTCTAAGCATTCAGATTTCAGCCCAATTTAAGAAAGAGTTTAACAATAATCAGGATTGTTCAGAAGTGGAATGGACTGCTTTATGAGATAATGAACGTTCTGTTTCTGGAAATGTTCAAATGGAAACTGGATGACTACTTGTCAAAGCTATTGTCCATCGGTTCCTTGCTTAGAGCAGCAGGGTTGAACTAGATCGATTACTTTAAAGGCACCTTCTAACTCTCAGTGGAGAGTCCTATGAAATTAATTTAATTACTTTTGCATAAATTTCAGGTGTGTTTCCCACACCATTGTCCTGCCTGTCCTTAGACCTGAGGAAGCAGCAGGAGAAAAGTCAGCAGCAGCATCCTGCATCGAGGCTTGCAACAGTAACTGTGGTCAGCTATTGATTTGACACAATTGCCAGGTTTTGCCTTATTGTATCCTGCCTCCACTGAAATCCATTTGCTGAGTCCAGGACAAAACTGCTTCCAGCACAAAATAATGCATAGCCAAGGCAGCGCTTGGCACAGAGCACCCCTTGGTCCACATGCAAACGAGAGCCAGAGATGGAGAGAAAGATAAAATAGTTTTATGATTAGAATGCTGCTGGCATCTGGCCTGAAACCCCATCACAACATGGAGGTTTAAATCTGCAGGTGTGGGAGAGAATCATCAGCACTGAAAGCCAGGGAGGAGAGAGCAGAAATCGACCACCTTAAAAAAAAAACAAAAGAAAAGAGACTGAACTCCCGGCTTTGGGGCTAGCTGACAAAGGCATATCAAGCAGACTTATCACATTTTCATATGGCCCCAAACTAGAAAGAATGGCTTAAGTCAGTCATCAAAATGACCCTAGCAAAGATATTGAATACAATGGAAATAAAGCATTAGGATTAGATCTATGATTTGTGGGCTATAGGGAGGAAACTCTATCTCCTGAGAATATCTACTTAAAGTCTTTGACTATTACCTGGAGCACTGAGATGTTAATCCAGAGGGCAGTTAGATGGTACAGTGGATGGAGTGCCAGGATGGAAGACTTCAAATCTAGCCTAAGACAACCATCAGCTGCGTGACCCCGGGCACATCACTTCACTCTGTTTGCCTCAGTTTCCTTATCTGTAAAATGAGAGGAAGAAAGAAATAGGAAACCACTCTGGTATTTTTGCCAAGAAAACCCCAAATAGGGTCATGAGAAGTCAGACATGACTGAACCACAAATAATATGAGTCATATAAACAGCATATGTCAGAGGTAGATGTAATACCTTTCAAGTGCGATTTAATAGGGACAGAGGAGATTTGATAGGGATAGATATAAAGTCTTACATATGGGTTCAAAAAAATCAACTTCATAAGAACAAGATGGGGGAAGTATAACTAAGTAATTATTCATTTGAAAAAGATCTGAGGGTTTTGGTGAACTGCAAGCTCAAGATGAAACATAACTGTCTAGGAAACATATGCAATTTTTGGCTGTGATAAAAGAAGCCGAGCTTTCAGGAATAAGACAATCATAGTCTTATGGGATATTGACCGATCAATCAATCATCCCACAAGCTCCGATGAAGCACCTACTGTGCTCTAGACGTGTGCCAGGAGCAGGGGCTACAAGTACAAAAAAAATAATATAACATCTACTCATGAAGACCAGTATCCCTCTGATATCCTACATCTGCAGCCAACATGTGTTCAGCTCTGAGCACTGCATTTTAGGAAAGACATGGAGAAGCCTGAGGATGTTTTCAAGCTTTTCCATGTC